>NC_133389.1:14069469-14372500 GCF_047511655.1 Castor canadensis
CACTTGACAGTAAAACAGTTATGAAGGCTGTAAAGAATGATACACTCTAGTACAGTTGGAGAGAGGAAAAAACATTCCATTCCTTAGGGAAGGGAATTTGCCCCAACAAGCCACATCACTGTGTGCATTTATATTTTTTCCAGCAATCTCATTAGTAGGAATCTAGATTAGCAAATTGTACTCTGTGGGTACAAAGCAATGCCTTCATTAAGAGTTTGCTATTGATAGTGTGGGTGCTAGACCAGCTACGTCATTTATTCTAGAGATTGTTAAAAATACTGAATCTCAGCAGCTGTGCAGTTGGACTCTGCTTTTTAAGAAATATGGACGGTGTTTATGTCAGGCTGGATGAGTTCCACACTCACACAACACTCACACAACACACGCCATCACACAACACCAGACACTCACACAAGACAGGACACTCAACAACACACAGCACTCACCTAACAGCAGAATGTGGAGAACTGCAAGTTTCATAAGATGATTTTACCCACATCCCCACTTCCAGCGTGACTGCTCCAACTGGCACAGAGTTTTCCATACTGGATTGTGAGTTCTGGACCTTAGGGTCTTTTTCCTAACACTAGATAGCTGCGTAGGATAGTTCATTTTAATTTCTCTTCTGCAATGTGCAGCTTCATTGGTGTACTAGGAATGGCACGGCTTTGGTCACTCACTCAAATCCTAACTAGTTCTCTACAAAGACACTTGAACAGGGTTAGAGAGAGAAGTATAATTGCTTACCAACAGAAAGCTCCCTATGCTCAGGGCCCCTTCCCAGTCTTCCTATAATCTGTTGTGCTCCACACAGCAGGAAACCACATGTGCATCTGTCCTGCTCCCCTCCTGCTGCCTGGCAACCCGCCCCGCCCCTCCCCGCCCCCAGATCCGCCCTCCCCTCCCTGGTGTCAGACATTCAGAGGCTCTGAGTTGCAGAGCCAGCATTTTAGGTGAATATCTGGCTTTGGGATCTGCTCCCATTTCAGGGTATTGCGTTATCAGCTTCAGATCTGGAATAAGTGCTGGAGAAACGGAACTCTTTTCCCGAGGCTCTGCACACTCCTCTGGGCTTCACTTCTTCATCCAGTTACGATTCCCTGCTTTCTGGGGAAAGGGCTTCATCTGCAGGATCCTTGAGGGTCTGGATGTGAAAGTGAGCAAGCAGGGGCATTGGGAAGAGGTGGGATGAGAGGTCTGCTGGGCGCACAGCATGGAAGTTGGTGCAGAGGGTGATTCCACCTCCTAAGTCCTGTGTGCAGAGCCAAGGTGTGCCCAAGAGCACCAGAACAGGGACCTGGGAACGCCCCCCTGGCCCCTGTGAGGGGGCTTCGGAGATGGCTGGATGGGGCTACACCAGGGGTCCAGAGCTGCTGCCTAGCCAGAGGTCACCCTGCAGGTTGCCTGGTTTGGATATCCTCAATGCAATTGGAGGCCCCAGAGAGAATTGTGGGTCTCAAAGGTATTTGATCTGGGCTCCCTCAGCACCTTTTGAGGGGGTTCAGGAGGCTGTCCTGGCCTCCTGAGTTTGACAATTTATCAACATTCTCCAGCTTTTCAGGTCTGCAAAGATAATCACAGGGAATTTCTGATATCTAGACATCATCTTGTTTTAGTAAAATCACTGTAGGCAAAATGTATAAGACTCCTTAATCCTGAGGCTAAGAGGAGATGGGAATATAATAATCATGTTTGAGTTTGTGTTATACAAATTTAGCAACCCCCACCACAACTCTATTTTGGAAAACAAAAGTTGCAAAGCAGTAATAGGTTGATGCTACGGAAATCTGGGTCAGGGTTAGGGACTTTTGTTTCTGGGAATAGATTTTGCCTGATGACAAAAAGGGGACACAGCACTGTCTTCCCTACCCTACCCAGCCACTCAGGTCCTCTGTGTCTCATTGTTACAGGATCTAATCGGAAGTCAGGCTGGGACTAAGAACCACACTTACCACAAGAGGTGGGAGAAAGCACTGGAATAGATTCAGGAACTAAAGATAAAGCGAAGGTCTCTCCTTCCATGTTCCTGAACTTTCTGATTTCCAGAAAACCAACAGATGGACCAGACGATTCCTTTCTAGAGAACCCTTTTGGCACTGGTTTCTTACAAAACCACATTCAGGTGACTCATTCTCTCCATTGACACATGAGAATAAGGCATGAAGCAGAAAACACAGTGGGGTTCAAAGCAAAGAACATTGGCACTGAGATTTCTCAGTGGAAACAGCTGTGCAGCACCCCAAAGTGCAATAGGTTCAGAAAAGGGTGGGTTCAATAATCAGACTGTCAATAGTTTACAATGCAAACACAATAGAATTAGGAGAGAGAAGAGAATACACTTTTCTCAGTGGAAAGTCTCTAAATGCACATATGTCTTTAAACAGAAAACTGAACACAATCTTTAAATGCCAACCTAATATACTCATGGTGTATTTGGGACTTACATTATCTTTCCTGTATTTGTTACTAGTATGACCTAATAATAGCAGATATATTTTTGGCTAGTACCAGCTTTTATCTACTCCCTGAACATTCATATTTTTTTAATTTTACAAATATCCTCCTTTAAAAATAACATGGTTAGAGATGCTGATATAATTTTCAGGTAGGAAAAATTTAATGGGTGACTTCTTGCTGCTGAGTAAGGTGGTTGTGATATGGTCAACAGATAAAGAACTTAAAGAAGTCTGCAACAGTCACATTGTCACAAATTGAGAATCAAGAAGAAAATAAGTATTTGTTAATTGAAATACATTATATGACACAAAGTTTCTTATATCTAATTTTATTCCCAATTTACATTTAATTTTGTATGTTACCATGTCATTGATATTATAATACTCACATTGATATCCAATTATGGATGTGACAGTATCTAACCAGCTTTCTGTAGGCATTTATTGATTTTCTTTGTATCTAATTTTCATATTTTTATCAGTACTTGTGAATTTCAGTGATACCTTTTGAAATGGAGTGTTTCATTTAGAATGTTCTATATTTCATTTTATTTTCTTCTCTCTGTTCTTCGGTTCTTTCTCTTCATTCATGTCTGACTTCATTTTGAAACTTTGGTGCCCCAATTTATAGGATTGCTTGTAGAATGTAGGAAGAAATACCTTCTTTACCAGTATTGGGAATGAAGAATTTTATACCCCAAAATTTCATGTTTTAAAAGATATCTTTGACTCGCTCATTGCCACTCATTTCTCTCTAGAAGACTGTATGTAGTTATAGCTGGGTCATCTCACAGCAAGACACTTACACAGATAAGGCTTTGCTTGTAAAGTGCAAACATCCATACTAGACCTAATGGGGTTCTATGTATTAAATGAAATCATGCAAGGGAAATTTTAGTCTAGAATCTAATAATTCCACTGAAGTTTGTTGTTTATTCTTTTCTTTGAAGATGAAATCTTTTCATGTAATTATTGTTGTTTATCTTATAATTTTGCTAAAGTCCTTTGCACATCTGTTGACTGGAGTCTGTTTTCTTAGCCAGATTTTCTTGAGCTCATTATCAAATTATTGAAGGGATTTCTTTGTGTAAACATTTTTTATTGTTTATTCATCTGTTCTTCCTTATGATATATTTTTAAATGTGGAAATGAAGTAGTTTTAGTGAAATTGTTGAACTTCTATAAATCTTTCCAGATGAGCCACTGGGTATTTCTTCAAGTGCTAGATGCTCTGGTAGAACATTGATGAGGTAAATTGTGAAATTTCACAGTGCATTTGGGTGCTGCTCCCTGAGACCTCCCTGCCTGCATCCTGGCTCTGTTGTGCTTTTTTTTGCTGACTTTTTCACCAACTGGACTATTAGATCCTCACTTGTCTCACTTGGATTCTTCTATATCTACTCAGCACTTCTTAGAGCCAGGGATTCTCCACCAGCTGTGGAAAGACAGAGCATTGATGAGTTTCTCCCTTCTGCTCTAGGTTCTCAGTAAACAGAATGAGAATTTTATGACATTATTTCTACAGACCTAGTCTGCCTTGGCATTTATGATTCTGCTGTTCCTACAGACCCGAAAATGTCCACATTTCCCATCCCATTCAAACTGCTTAGTTTTAGTCCTGACACAGAAACTGCTTGGTTATCCAAAGCCCACAGTCCAATGACCTGAATATCAGGGGTTGTAGGGACCTGTGAAGGCCCTCAGTTTTCAAGACCTGACATGTAGAATTGGAGAAGGTAAGCACACTACAAGTCATGTTGAATAGTGCTCCCTAAAATTCATTTCCATCTTGAACTTCACAATGAAACTTTATTTGGATGTAGGGTCTTTGAAGATGCACTTTGTTCAAGATATTGAGATGAAATCATCTTGGATTTAGGGTGAGTGCATAATCCAATGACTATGTTCTTTTAAGAAGAGGAGATGTACAGAGATGAAGGTGATGGGAAGATGGAAGCAGTTTGCAGTGAGCCTCTGCGAGCCAAGAAATGCCATGGATTGCTGACAACCTTCAGAAGCTTGGAGAGTCAGGAATGGGTTCTCCCTACGAACCTCCAGAAAGAGCCAGTCTTGCTAAAAAACACAGTTTTCTCGCTTCTCACTGTGAGCAAGAAATCTACTGTTTCAAACAATAGATCACCATAGAAAATGAATACATTGTGACAAAAAATTGGGTTTAGTAAAACTCCATGAGGCCAGAAGTCCCTGGCTGCTGCAGGATTAGATAAGTAAGAGCCTTGACCTGGGTGAACTAGGAGGTTCTTAGAAATATGTTCAATGATTGGGCTTTACTATGTGTGAGATTTTTTTTTGAAAAACAATTGAAGATCAAAGATTAATTTATTACACATATTTTGTATATCTTTGTGTGGTTTAATTCATGGTCTTTTATTTCAAGTCTTCAGAATGTGATCTTATTTTCAACATTATAAAAATATTCAATCACTTGGATAGGGTAATTTTGTGATTTAGTTCATATTGAGCTATTTTCAAATTATAAATACATACTCTCCCATGAAACAAACCAAACAATAAAAGGATGTAAGTAAAAACTAATAAGTTAATTTCTATTTCCATCCCCAATATGTAAACTACAGTGTATGCATTCTTCCACACATTCTCTGTGCTTACAACATGTAATCAGGTATGCATCCCTGTGACTTACCTCTTGAAAAAAAGTGATTATATTAGAACCTCATTAGTTTGTTACCTTAATGTTGAAAGCATCCTGCCTGCTGAATCTGTCCATTTTTGATTCAAAGCTGGTGAAGTTTTCAATTATAATAAAGGATTCTTGTATTTTCTTCTCAGTTCTTTCAGTTTTTGCCTCATTTATCTGATGACCTCTGATTAGGTGCATACATATTAAAAATTGCTGATTTTGTGGAGAATTCTCAGTTCTTTTAAAATTATCTCTTTGATTTTATGCAACTCTTTCAAAGGACTCAACAGTTCATGACAATGAAATAATTCACATGCAATTATTTTACATATTACTGAAATTTAGATATAACTGAATTTAGATATAACTGAAAAGAACTAGGGTTTTAGATTATTTCCTTGTATTTGATTTTACATATATGGTTAATCATAAGTGTATTGATGTTCTGATCTAGAACTATGAAGAAATAAGTTGTTAGGCATGTGTTGCTGTGAAATCATGCTGCTTTGTTTATCCTAGGCTTATTCAGATTCCTGCTACCAATTCTAAAAGCCAACATGGAGCAAGTTGACTTTGTAAATGAGACAGAGATGTCCAGAGACTGCATAAATTTCTGGGCTGCTGACAAGACTCGAGGTAAAAATATATTGTTAGCCTATTTAATACTATTCTAAATAGTCATATATTCAGTTTATTTTAGATTGTCAATATAAAAAGGGTTTTCTTCTCTAAACAATAATACAAGCTTTAAAATTCTGCTTCTGTAATAATGACAACATGCAGATGTTTAGTCTACCTTTAGCCTCACTAATTTTTTCCTTCTTTTTAAAGTTGTGTTAATGATGGAACCCAAACCTCATGTATACTGGACCAATGCTCTACCACTTGAGACAAGTCTCAGTCCTGTCTTCACTCTCATTGTCTACCTGAGATGTACTCAATCTTCAGCACATTTCTTCTAGAAAAACATGCACTTTGTGTTTTATTAACATTAGTTAGTTTTTATTTCATGTTAGCACGAGCATGCTATAATTGTTAATATCTGTGATGCTTCTCAGTACTGAGTATATGTCTTCCATATCAACTTATACTTACTTTTTTTTTGCTATTGTTAGCACCAACTAGTTTTTCTTTTCACCATAGCATAAAGTTTGAAATTAAGGTAATCTACTTATCTCTCTGGTATTGTCCACAGTCAACAGTTTATACATACAGTGTTGTAAGATGCTTTGGCCCTACTTTCTTGAGAATGGATTTAACTCTTTTTTGCCCAGGATGTCCTCAAATCACGTTCCTCCTGATCTCTGCCTCCTGAGTAGCTTCAATTGCAACCATGGGTCATCACACTCATTATACTCATTTGTTTCTGCTGTGGTGTTTGTATTGTTGTTTTGAGTACAATCACCTATTCCCATGGTATATTTTGAGACATTAAGGGATTCCCTCACCTTATACACTCAAAGAGTGATTGGTCTGACAATCCCTCTGGTACATGCATAGGCAAACACTTGTAGCTAAATAGTTCTTTAATTTTTCCTTACAAGTAAGTTACAGACTTGCTGCCTCCACAATTCAGTGGATTCCTTGACTAAGCTGATTCTTGTGAATGCTATCTACTTCAAAGGGATTTGGGATAATCACTTTAAGAAAACACAGACCAAAGGAAATACCTTTTAAAATCAGCAAGGTGTGTATTTTGCACAATCAAAGGCAGTTCTTGACCTCTGTGCTTATATTGGCTTTAAAACATGTGACAAACTTATTTCAGGAACTTGGACTTTACATGGTCTTTGTCAGTCCAGGAGTTTCCCTCCCTGCCAAGTCTTGGGGCATTTTCTTCCCATTTTAAATCTTTTAGTATGTCTGTAATGGAGGTTATATGTTTCTGGGTCTTCCCCATCTGAATAGATCATCTGTTTTGTATACTGTCTGGATCACAGATCTGACCATATAATTCTGAGCTTTCCAAAACTCTTGTGTAATGTTAAAGCTCCAATTGCATGTTGTGTGAGTATATCCATAATTTGGATCTTAATCATGAGCACAAATGATTCAGGCATTATAGCTGCAATTCAGTCAAGAGGAAGGGACAAGGATCCTACTTATTAGGGTAAAAGAAGGAGAAAGAGCACTTATGGAAAAGCCAAATGACTTCTTAAAAACATAAAAAGGCCCCATACAGGGGGCATGTAATGGTCTTGGGACAATGTCTGTTTGAGTATACTGCAGAACTTTCATGTCTGAAGAGATCCTTATAGTGACTTATGTGGAGGGGATTCATGACAATTGTGTTAGTTTCAGTTCATTTTGGAGTCTCTGCATGGAACAGATATGAGATTTCAAAATCTTGAATGCCTTCTGCTCAAAATAATTCTGATGTCTTTTTGTGGCACATGCAGATACCCTTGAAGGCCACCAAGTGAAAATAACATTCAGGGTTAAGCCCTGGGTACTGCAGGGGTGAGACCATGAGGTAATGAGATGAGCCATTAAAAGAAGGTCATTTTGTTTTCAAGAGAGGAAGAGGGAAAGAGTAATCTTGGGCCACAAAGTACCTGACTGTTGAGTGTGTCATGTGTGTCATCTGTGTTGATTTCCACTTTAAAGTTTACATGATTCTTTAATAGAATGAGAAAAGACCTGCTCAAATGATGTTTCAGGAATCAACTTTTAAAATGATCTATGTAGAAGAAATATTAGCCAAGATTCTTTTGCTCCCCTATGTTGAAGAAGGGCTGAATATGGTTATGAGTCTTCCAGGTGAAAAATCTGACTTGAATATGATAATGAGTGTGCAGTTTGCATTTTATCATATTAAAGGTTCTGACCAGGCCTGCAGAAAAGCAACTTTGGAAATTTGCTGTTACCAGTTTTTTTCTCATATATTTAGCCTCCTGCCCTTTTCTATTGTTATCGTTACATTGAAGGTGAGTGTATACTGAATATTCAACACACCTTAGAAAGTACTCACCCTGGGTTCACGTTGCAGTAATTCAATTTCAATGTCCTGCTTTACTATTTAGGAATTATTCTTTCTCCAGGTTTTTATGCCTACGGAAAATGATGGGAGCACATATCTGAATATCTGAATTAGTCAGCTTTCTGTTGCTGTGACAACGTTTCTAAGACTAGAAAAAAAATCTTAAAAGAGCAAAAGTTTAATTTGCTGCAGTTTCAGAAGATTCCATTCACCACTTGTTCCTATCACTTTGGGCCTGAGTCAATGTTGAGCATCATAGTAGAGAACTCCTGGGTAGAGTAAAGCTGCTCACCTTACAGGAGGAGATAAAGAGGGAGAAAGAGGAAAAGAAGAGAGGGATAAGTGAGGAAAAAACCAACAATCCCCAAGGGTTTGCTCCAAGGACCCACATCTTCAACTAGGCCTTACCTCTTAAGATTCTACCACTTCCCCAAAAAGCCATGAAATTATGAATTCACTAGTGAATTTATTCATTAATGAAGTAACAGCCCTCATATCCAATTGTCTTTTAAACCATAGCAGGTGGAAACCAGGACTTTAGCACATGGGCTTTAAGGGACATTTCAGACCCAATCCATATCACTATCTATGATGGTCATTGTAGGACTAAGGGAGAAATGTATATAATGCATTTATTCTGATTACAGTGTATGTCACTGACAAATATCAATAGTCTTCTCCTCAACATTTCTAAATCATGACTTTGTCTTTTAGAAAGCAGTCATGAGACTCAGTGCCTCGGTGCCTCTGTAAAGCACCTGGGGATTTTAAAACAATGGGTTCTTAATTAGTAGGACTTGTATAGTGCTTGAGATTGCAGTGTTAAAGTGCTCCAGGTCATGCTGAGTTGCTGGCTCATGGACCATATACTGACTAGCAAGAGGTAGAAAATCAGTGAAGACGTTTTTTTTTTTTTCTTTTTCATTTTTCTTTTATTATTCATATGTGCATACAAGACTTGGTTCATTTCTCCCCCCTACCCCTACCCCCTCCCTTACCACCCCCCTCAGCCCCCTCCCTCTCCCCCTCTCAATACCCAGCAGAAACTATTTTGCCCTTATTTCTAATTTTGTTGTAGAGAGAGTATAAGCAATAATAGGAAGGAACAAGGGGTTTTGCTGGTTGAGATAAGGATAGCTATACAGGGCATCGACTCACATTGATTAGTGAAGACTTTTGAAAGTCAGTGATTGGCTCCTTCAGAAAGCCAATCCCAATGGCTATAATGTATACATGTGGAGGAGAAAGAATGTGGAATGGAAGCTGCTGTGGTCTTTCAATAAAATATGACAGGATCTGAAAAAGGCAATGGTGATAGAGACAGACGAAGGTACCTACTGAATGCAGAATGGTGATGGATACATTGGGACGAAATGCAGAAGAAAGAGAAGTCCTGCCTTGGCATGCCTCTGTAAGACAGAACCTCAAAAATGAAAAAAAAAAATTTCCATGCTCTCATAAATGCTGTCCAAGGTGTGCCTTAGTTATATCTTTCTGTCTCAGGAAACAGGCTTTTCTTAAGATTTGAGAGTCAAGATGAAGACAAACAAACAAATAACAAGAAGAAGAAGAAGAAGAAGAAGAAGAAGAAGAAAAACACCCCCAACAACAACAATAACAAAAGAATTGAGAGTTAAGGCATGGACATGTAAAATCACCACCTACTTAACAGTCCTACAACTTCTCTGATTTCTTTCAGACCTGCTTTGTCCAATGTGGAAGCCAGGAGACAGCTGAGACTAGATTCAAATTAATTTAAATTAATTCAAATAAAAAGTTCCCTTTTTCCCTTGTGGTACCACATTTCTAGAGATCAGTAGCCATATTTGGTAGCTACTATCTTATTGCACAGCACAGAAGTAAAGCATTAACATCAAAGCAGAAAGTTCTATTGGGCAACATTACTCCAGACATTAACATCTCCAGTTGCCTCTCATAGGAAAAGAACTCCTTTATTAGAAATTTATGGAGTGTACAATTTCAGATAAGATGCATGAAAGAGAAGTTGAAGATTTTCATTCTAGATTCAATTGGAGGAAAAGTATGATATGGAAGATGTTCTCTGAGATTGGGGCATGGTTGATGGCTTTGAAGAAGCCAGGGAAGACCTCTCTAAAATGTCATCTGAGAAAGAGCTAAATTTGTCCAAGTTTGTGGAGGTGACTGAGGAAGGTACGGAAGCAGCAGCTGACACAAGTACCTTTTCCTTAACCAGATATACACACACCCCAGGGTTCTGTACCAAGTATCGCTTCCTTTTCTTTATCCAGCACAGCAAAATGAATGGTATTCTCTTCTTTGGACAACTTTCCACTCCATAAAGAAATAATGATAATCATTGGATACAGCTGTTTTCAATTCTTTTACTGGACTGCTTTTTCTCAGACACCTTACAATGTGCCTGCAACTCAAAATGACCTTATTAGTCCAGTGGTAGCAAATCAGACATTAGGAATCTAGTTTGAAATTCCTTATTTGTTTGTATGTGTGTTTGCATGTAAATGATTTCTAGAGCCTGAAATCTTCATCTTCCAAGGTTCTATGGTCATTCTGGCAGTGGTGGCATTGTCCACTTAGCAACACCTGGGAGTTGATTCTACTTCCTTTATTCCTACTTACATGCAGTTCAACTGTCAGAGCTACTTCTGTCTTCAGGTTGTATTGGGTGCTTCCCCTCAGGCTGTGGGGGGTCTATTCTCCCAAGCACTATAAGAAGGTCTTTTCTTCTCTTCTTTGCCATTGTGTTGACATCTTGATCCACATTTAATGAGATGTAGAGAGTGAACTAAAAAGTTGAGAGGAGGTGTGGGGAGCAAGTCTCCCTTAGCAAGTCTGCTAAGGGAACTTCCAGTCCTTAGCTTCCTGCCAGCTCTTTGGAAGTCAGTACAGACCTGGGAGAGAAGTTAAGACAATACCAGTGAGGTATCAGTCCAATTTTTCTCATGTGTTTCTGTTTTTCATCTTTTTTGTGTGTCAGAGGCCTACAAGGTTATATGTGTATTCAAATGTTGAAATATCCACTTTTTCAGAAATTTTAGCAGTTGTTTTCAGGAAGTAGAGGTGTTTATATGGTCTTTGTTCACAATAATGTAGGTTGAATAACTTCATGTGTAAAGAATAGATGTCTTTATTCTCTTCTAAATGTTAAAATAATGTAAGTTTTCTGTAGCTTTCTTGTTAGTTGCTTGAAATATAACTGCTGTGTATTGCAATAAGAAACACCATGACTGGTTACATTGAAGGGGAACCAGTGATCTTCTTCCTAGGGATGAGCTTTGTCCTAGAGTGCATCACTGAACCCCTCAAAGTCAGTAGGTCTCTGGTCCTCTTGAACTTTAGAACAAACTCCTATTTTTATTCTGTAGCTGGTTCCCTTCTCCCTTAGTAACCAAGTCATCAGCTTGACCTCAGAGAGAGAATGGGGTGAAGCCTATAAGCAGCCATCCACTCAGGAGGCTGATGCTGCTGATTGCAATTTTGAGGACACTGTGAGTTACATAACAAGACCTTATCTCAAAGACATGAAGGCAACAAAATCAATTGAGACACTTTTCTGTGGTCTGAGATGGGGAAAGAAAGAGTAATAGGAATTTTATGTGGAATTCTCATCCTTCTCTTTCTCCTGCCAAGCACTTGCAAAGGAACAGGGGTAATGAATAATTAGCATATGTGATTATGCTGACAGTCTCAGAGTGCTACAATGAATGGCTACTGTTCTTGGGAAAAGCTGTGCTGTTTTACCCAGCCTTGTTGATGGTTCAGCTCAATGCAGTTTGGAGGTAGACAGAGAAAAACTCTATCCATCCAATCATTATATTTTCTTCCCTTTACTTGGGATAAGCACCTTCAGAGTATATCAATAGTGATTATAAAGATGAATGGTTCATGTTCTTAGCTGTTAAACCTATAATACAATAAGACCATAGCTATGTATGTTTCCACACATAGAAATAATGATATGAATTCTGCTCTAAGGGGCCCTTGAAATAAGCTGTTTGTTATATTCCCTTT
Organism: Castor canadensis; assembly: GCF_047511655.1. NCBI lineage: Eukaryota > Metazoa > Chordata > Mammalia > Rodentia > Castoridae > Castor > Castor canadensis. Next base: position 14,081,579 of record NC_133389.1, read on the forward strand.
GAAGAGTCATCACTCAACTTTTAGTCTGTTGTAAGACCTGATATCCCAGGTCCCTGAAATCACATGTTCTGCCTTCACATGTGAAAGGTGAGGCTTGGAACCTTGTAGCTCCAAAAAAATTCACCGTGCTTCTATGATCCTAAATGCCTACCAGTCCTCAACAGACGTGTGTATCTCTTTCTACCAAGCAAGAAAGGCTCCTAGACCATCTAGTTCCTTATCAGGTGGGCCAGCTGAACTTATGTGGTTCTCACTGCTCGACAGACAAATCGCTCACACACCGCTCCCAGGTTCCAGGGGACACCTGTCCATCTTGTTACTGCAAAGTCAGACTTTCCCAGACTCTGCAGGCTCATCCCATTCCTGACTGCAACTGCCACGTGGTTCTGTCTGGCATGTAACCTCTTCCTTCCCTGGGCTATAACAATGGACGCTAATCTACTGCTCAGATTTCATCTGTCCAGGATCACTTGCATATGTTTGCTTATCCCATACTATAGGATTAGCAATCCCGCCTTCAACAATGAGATGAAGAGGGGATGACCACAATAATTGCATTTTATTATGGTGCAGCCTAGGGCTGGGGAAGTGATTCAAATGTTCGATGAAGAGTAAGACCTTAAGTGGAAACCCTGATCCTGTCCAAATAGCAAAATAAATGAATGAATAAAAGAACAAATAAGTAATAAAAGATAATGCTACCCAAACAATGCTTTGGCACCTTGTGTGAAATTGAATCAGAAGACATTTCCACTATGCTGTACAGTGTTTCTTGTAGCATTCACTAAATAAATTCTTCTTAGGTTTTAATTCTTGGAAAATATTGACCTTACTCATTTACAAATGTTCATTGATCTTCTGATTTGCATTAGGAGATTTACCCAAGTTTTTTGCTTCATCACAATAACAGAAAAACTCTGAATGTTTCTGGGTCTCAGGAATTAACTTGAACATCTTTTCTTGACTATCATGTGTACATCTGAATTCAGGGAAAAGTATGATAATCCAATTACTGGATTTTCATTAAGGGGAGGAACTACAACCACAGCTCCTAAAGGCATGCGGTCTGTCAGCACAGTGCAGGACAAGTGACCAAGAATGAGCCTGCCTCTAACATGAAATCTCATTTCTCTGCCTCTGATCTTACATGGGAATGGTGAGGATTACAACTTTCTAGCACCAAAAATACGCATCTCAGTCCATTCATAGAGGTTCCAGGATCTGCAGCCACTGTCAAATGCATTTGGATTCTATAAACTCTGCAAGGTCCTCTCCTCCCATCTTCCCTAACTCTGCTACCTAGACACATATTCTTCAACACCCAAGTCTTTGGATGACACTTCATATTCTAAGCATAGTATCAACCAAACCCTACAAATAACAGAAAAAAAGCTAAGACATAAATAATTCCTTAATCCTACTGTGAAAAGAAAGAATCCTATGGTGGAACAGAAAAATTTTGCAGTGATGTCTGAAAAATGTAAAGTCATACATCATCTTTGTGCAAAATGGCCCCATTCTAGTGACTGGAGGAAACAGTGTATCTCTTGTAATAAAACTATCTATCTATGTTCAAAGCAGGGGGAGCCTAGCAGCATGTGTGCCTGATGGTATTGACTTAGTTTTTTAAAAGGAACATGGCCCACCTCTCAGGATTTTCAAATATGGACAAACACATATTTCTTATGAACAATACAATCTGTGTTAAATGCAGAAGTATCTTTCACATTGTGTCCCTATGAGAATTGAGTTTCCACTTGAAAGGAATTTGGTGACCCTCAGGGTTTTTAATTGTCAGTGATGCAAGAGGAACCTGCAGAGGAATTTCATGTGCTGTGGGTTTTGAGCCTGCCCTGAAAATGAAAGCAGAGTCATTCTCTATCAGAAGATTTTATTTGCTAAGAATTTAATTGTAGAGAAGAGAGGAGAAAGTCTGCATATTAGCAAATGCAGGGGGAGGGGAAACCAGTGATTTAGTGGATCAGGGTGGGGACTGATTTTTAAGCCTCTTTTGCATTGCCTGAGGACACAGACTCTTTATGATGCAAATGGGTGTTTCCCAGAGAGGCTGAGTGTCTACTTCACTACACCCTACAAGTCCTACTGAGGAAGATCAGCTTTTCGCTTAACAAATTCTTTCATGTGAATGGAAGAAGCACTGTGTCACCTGAAAGAAAATTATCAATGTTAGAAGCAGAATGATCTAGCATTTTGTTTTCTGATAAGAATTAACTTACATGAACACCCATGTTTATTGCGGCACTATTCACAATAGCCAAGTTATGGAAACAGCAAAGATGCCCCACCACTGCTGAATGGATTAAGAAAATGTGGAATCTATACACAATGAAATTTTATGTAGCCATGAAGAACAGAAGTTTATTAGTTTTATGAGGTCCCATTTATCTATGCTATCTCTTAGTTGCTGTGCTGCTGGGGTTTCATTGAGAAAGTTCTTACCTATACCTACTAACTCCAGAGTAGTTCCTACTCTTTCCTGTATAATGATGGCTATTCTAACAGGGGTGTGGTGGAATCTTAGTGTGGTTTTAATTTGCATTTCCTTTATTGCTAGAGATGGTGAGCATTTTTTCATGTGTTTTTTGGACATTTGAATTTCTTCTTTTGAGAAAGTTCTGTTTAGTTCACTTGCGCATTTCTTTATTGGTTCATTAGTTTTGGGAGAATTTAGTTTTTAAGTTCCCTATATATTCTGGTTGTCAGTCCTTTGTCTGATGTGTAGCTGGCAAATATTTTCATCCACTCTGTGGGTGTTCTCTTCAGTTTAGAGACCATTTCTTTTGATGAACAGAGGCTTTTTAGTTTTATGACGTCCCAGTTATCTACGCTATCTCTTAGTTGCTGTGCTGCTGGGGTTCCGTTGAGAAAGTTCTTACCTATACCTACTAACTCCAGAGTAGTTCCTACTCTTTCCTGTATCAACTTTAGAGTTTGTGGTCAGATATTAAGATCCTTGATCCATTTTGAGTTAATATTAATATAGGGTGATATACGTGGATCTAGTTTCAGTTTTTTCCAGACTGCTAACCAGTTTTCCCAGCAGTTTTTGTTGAAGAGGCTGCTATTTCTCCATCATATATTTTTAGCGCCTTTGTCAAAGACAAGTTGGTTATAGTTGTGTGGCTTCATATCTGGATCCTCTATTCTGTTCCACTGGTCTTCATGTCTGTTTTTGTGCCAGTACCATGCTGTTTTTATTGCTATTGCTTTGTAATATAGTTTGAAGTCAGTTATTGTGATACCTCCTGCATTGTTCTTTTGACTGAGTATTGCCTTGGCTATTCATGGCCTCTTGTGTTTTCATATAAATTTCACAGTAGATTTTTCAACCTCTTTGATGAATGTCATTGGGATTTTGATGGGAATTGCATTAAACATGTAGATTACTTTTGGGAATATCGACATTTTTACTATGTTGATTCTACCAATCCATGAGCATGGGAGATCTCTCCACTTTCTATAGTCTTCCTCAATCTCTTTCTTCAGAAGTTTGTAGTTTTCCTTGTTGAGGTCTTTCACATCTTTTGTTAGGTTTATACCTAGGTATTTGATTTTTTTTTTTTTGAGGCTATTGTAAATGGAATCGTTTTCATACATTCTTTTTCAGTTTGCTCATTGTTAGTGTATAGAAATGCTAATGATTTTTCTATGTTGATTTTATAACCTGCTACCTTGCTGTAGCTATTGATGATGTCTAGAAGCTTCTGAGTAGAGTTTTTTGGGTTTTTAAGGTACAGGATCATGTCATCTGAAAATAGGGATATATTGACAGTTTCTTTACCTATTTGTATTCCTTTTATTCCTTCTTCCTGCCTAATTGCTCTGGCTAGGAATTCCAGTACTATGTTGAATAGGAGTGGAGATAGTGGGCATCCTTGTGTGGTTCTTGATTTTAGAGGGAATGATTTCAGTTTTTCTCTGTTAAGTATGATGCTGGCTGTAGGTTTGTCATATATAGCTTTTATAATGTTGAGGTACTTTCCTTCTATTCCTAGTTTTCTTAGAGCTTTTATCATGAAATGGTGTTGGATCTTATCAAAAGCTTTTTCTGCATCTATTGAGATGATCAAGTGGTTTTTGTCTTTGCTTCTGTTAATGTGGTTTATTACATTTATTGATTTCATATGTTGAACCACCCCTGCATTCCTGGGATGAAGCCTACTTGGTCGTGGTGAATAATCTTTTTGATGTGTTGTTGAATTTGGTTTGCCATTATTTTGTTGAGGATTTTTGCATCAATGTTCATTAAGGAGATTGGCCTATAGTTCTCCTTTTTGGAGGCATCTTTGCCTGGTTTTGGGATAAGTTTAATACTGGCTTCATAAAATGTGTTTGACAGTTTTCCTTCCCTTTCTATTTCATGGAACAGGTTAAGGAGGGTTGGTATCAGTTCTTCTTTAAAGGTCTGATAGACTTCAGCAGAGAATCCATCAGGTCCTGGACTTTTCTTTTTGAGGAGACTCTTGATTGCTGCTTCAATTTCATTTTGTGTTATAGATCTATTCAGGTGATTAATTTCCTCTTGGTTCAGTTTTGGATGATCACATCTACCTAGAAATCTGTCCATTTCTTTAAGATTTTCAAATTTATTTGAATATAGGTTCTCGAAGTAGTCTCTGATGATTTCCTGGACTTTCATGGTGTTTGTTCTTTTCTCCCCTTTTGCATTCCTGATTCTACTAATTTGGGTTTTTTCTCTCCTCATTTTAGTCAGGTTTGCCAGGGGTCTATCGATCTTGTTTATTTTTTCAAAGAACCAACTTTTTTGTTTCATTAATTCTTTGTATGGTTTTTTGGTTTCTATTTCGTTGATTTCAGCTCTTATTTTTATTATTTCTCTCCTATTTGTTTTGGGATTTGCTTGTTCTTGTTTTTCTAGGAGTTTGAGATGTATCATTAGGTCATTGATTTGGGATCTTTCAGTCTTTTTAATATATGCACTCATGGCTATAAACTTTCCTCTCAGGACTGCCTTTGCTGTGTCCCATAGGTTCCGGTAGGGTGTTTTCATTTTCATTCACTTCCAGGAACTTTTTAATTTCCTCTTTTATTCATCGATGATCCATTGTTCATTAAGTAGTGAGTTACTTATTTTCCAGCTGTTTGCATGTTTTTTGTCTTTACTTTTGTTGTTGAGTTCTACTTTTACTGCATTGTGATCAGATAGTATGCACGGTATAATTTCTATTTTCTTATATTTGCTGAAACTTGCTTTGTACCCTAGGATATGATCTATTTTGGGGAAGGTTCCATGGGCTGCTGAGAAGAATGTATATTGTGTAGAAGTTGGATCAAATGTTCTGTAGACATCAAGTAGGTCCATTTGATCTATTGTATATTTTAGATCTTGGATATCTTTATTGATGTTTTGTTTGGATGACCTATCTATTGATGATAATGGGATGTTAAAGTCTCCCACAATCACTGTGTTGGTGTTAATATATGCTTTTAAGTCTTTCAGGGTATGTTTGATGAAATTGGGTGCATTGACATTGGGTGCATACAGATTGACGATTATTAATTCCTTTTGGTCTATTTCCCCTTTTATTAGTATGGAATGTCCTTCTTTATCTCATTTGATCAATGTAGGTTTTAAGTCTGCTTTGTCAGAGATAAGTATTGCTACTCCTGCCTGTTTTTGGAGGCCATTGGCTTGGTAAATCTTCTTCCAGCCTTTCATCCTAAGCCTATGCTTATTTCTGTTGGTGAGATGGTCTCCTGTAAGCAACAAATTGTTGGAGCTTCCTTTTTAATCCATTTCGTCAAGTGGTGCCTTTTGATGGGTGAATTAAGTCTGTTATTAACATTAAGTGTTAGTACTGATAGGTATGTGGTGATTCCTGTCATTTAGTTGTCTTAGTTGTTTGAAGGTTTGATTGTGTGTACCTAAGTTGAGGTTACTCTCTACTTTCTTGCTTTTTCTTTTCCTGTGGTTTGGTGCTGCCTGCCTTTTCATGGTTAAGTTGGGTTTCACTTTTTGTGTGCAGAATCCCTTGAAGAATCTTTTGTAGTGGTGGCTTTGTGGTCACATATTGTTTTAGTTTCTGCTTATCATGGAAGACTTTTATTGCTCCATCTATTTTGAATGACAGTTTTGCTGGGTAGAGTATCCTGGGGTTGAAGTTATTTTCATTCAGTGCCCAGAAGATCTCACCCCATGCTCTTCTTGCTTTTAATGTTTCTGTTGAGAAGTCTGCTGTGATTTTGATGGGTTTACCTTTGTATGTTACTTGTTTTTTCTCTCTTACAGCCTTCAATATTCTTTCCCTAGTTTCTGAACTTGTTGTTTTAATGATAATATGTCATGGGGTAGTTCTCTTTTGATCTGGTCTGTTTGGTGTCCTGGAGGCCTCTTGCATCTGTATGGGAATATCTTTCTCTAGATTTGGGAAATTTTCCATTATTATTTTGTTGAATACATTACGCATTCCCTTCGCTCGCACCTGTTTTCCTTCTTTGATGCCCGTGATTCTCAAGTTTGGTCTTTTGATGCAGTCAGTGAGTTCTTGCATTTTCTTTTCACAGGTCTTGAGTTGTTTAATTAATAGTTCTTTGGTTTTTCCTTTAATTACCATTTCATCTTCAAGTTCTGAGATTCTGTCTTCTGTTTGTTCTATTCTGCTGGATTGGCCTTCTGTTTTGTTTTGCATTTCTGTTTCCTTCTTTTTTCTGAGGTTTTCCATAACCTGGGTGGTTTCCTCTTTAATGTTGTCTATTTTTGTCCTGGGTTCATTTATCTGTTTATTAATCATGTTCTCTGTTTCACTTTGGTGTTTATACAGTGCTTCTATGGTTTCCTTTATTTCTTCTTTTGTTTTTTCAAATTCTCTATCTTTGTTGTCTTGGAATTTTTTGAGTGTCTTCTGTACATTTTGGTTGACCCTATCCAGTATCATCTCTATAAAATTCTCATTGAGTACCTGTAGTATGACTTCTTTTAAATTATTCTTGTGGGCTTCATTGGGTTCTCTGGCATAGTGTATCTTCATTTTGTTGGGGTCTGGATCTGAGTATCTGTTTGCTTCATTCCCCTCTGGTTCCTGTACTAATTTTTTGCTGTGGGGAAAGTGGTTTCCCTTTTTTTTCTGTGTTCCTGTCATTGTCCTTGTTGTTGTTACTGTCCCTGTACTGTGTGCAATTAAGTATTTTCTAGCTTGTAATAATAACAATGATAATATTTAGAATGGAAGGATGAGAGGAGATGGAAAGCAAGAAGTTAAAGAAAAGAGAAAAACAAACAGACAGGTAGGAAAAAACATAACAAGGAATCAAACAAGAAAGTTTCAAAGGTATAAACAGGGAGCATTAGTCTACTAATCGACAGTAAGCTGAACAGGCCTTAGAGAGACAGAGAGAGGATTGAAAATAAAAAATAAAAAGAATAAATATAAGAATAAAAATAAAAAATAAGTAAATGAAAGTAATATATATATATAAATAAAATAAAACAAAATGAAAAATAGAAAATAAAAAATAAAAACATAAAAAAACCCTCCAAGTTCAAATGCAATGAAATTTCAGTCTTAATAATTTTGGTGTCTGTCTCAGTCTCCAATCCTGGAGATGGTGCCTCAGATGTTGTTCTGTACTTATCTCATCAAAGGGATTCATAAAATAGAACAAAACTGCACACACATACTAAAAAAACAAAAAACAAAAAAACCCCCACAAAGTGTCCCAAGTTCAAATGCAATACAGTTTCAGTAAGTTTTTCAGCATGCAGGTGTAGTTTGGTTTTTTTCTCATCAAAGGTAGGGAAAGAGAAAAAAAAAAAGAGTCTGGAGACAGGTCCGTGAGTGGCTATCTGCAGCTGTAGCTTGCCTGCCCACTGCTGACAGCCTGCTGTTGCTGGAGGCTTTATTTATGCAGATCTCAGGGGTAAGCTTAGCACTCACCTGGCCCTGCAGACTTTCTTTACTCAGAGTTCTCCTGTGCATGAGCCTCTGCTACATGCTTTCCCCTTTCCAAGCACACTGGGGGAGGTGACACTGCACCCGCTTTCTCTGGCATAGGTGTTTGTTTACAGTTCACATGGGAAGTGGGTCTTCCCCCCTCTCCTGTGGAGCATCCTGAATAAAGTGATAAGTAAGAATTTGCAAGAACAGGGTATGAATAGAACAAATAAAATGCTTTGGTTGATGTTAAGTTGTATATTGTGTTCATTTTGGAAAGTGTTGTAAACACTTCTATTGGAAAGTTATTACTAATGCGTCTTTGGATCTTAGAGGGTAATTTCTCAACAGATTCACAGATTATAATGAATGAATCATTCTGGTGTGGGAAGTTGATGATAGGAGAAGGCTACATAGGTGCAAGGGAAGGAAATATTTGGGAAATCTCTGCATCTTCTCATGTTTCTTCTCTGAATGTACAATTACCTAAATATAACATCTTTTAAAAACTCCATAAGTAAAATAGTGTGATCAATGGAAATTAATATCAAGTTCAGAAACAGAGTCAAGTATGCATAGCAATAAAGATGGGGGTTTTAATAAATAGAAATAGAACAAATAAAAAACATTTATAATGAATTAAAATTGGATTAATATTTTCCATATATTGGTAAAGTCCAATAAATCAGCAATTTAAACACAATACTGCAAAGAAACATTGGTGAATTCTATAGTTTGGAGAAAATCTTTCAAGCTACTATTTAAAATCTAAAAGCAACAAAGGAAAAACATCAATTAGTGAGAGAAAGAAAATTATAAAATCCATAAGGATGTTAATGTGCCAACAAAAAAGCCAGATATTAGGTGCATTTACCACTGAAACCAACGATCTCATTTCTGTAAATTATAATCATCAAATACCATTCAATGAGTACAAAACAGTGCTTATGCTAAGTTTTTGTTATTGAAAGTGGGAGCCATGGGTCAGCTACATAATGTACCTGTGAGCTTGTGAGAGGTCGTGGATCTCAGCACCTGTGCAACTGGAATTTATTTTTAGCAATGTGCATGCTGTGTGTGTGTGTGAAGCTTGAAAAGTTCCACACTCATGGCAATGCTGTTTGTAATGACATAATTTGGAAACAATCCAAATGTCCATCAATGGACCAAAAAAAGTGTCCCAAGCCTTCCTATATATATGTTTATATTGGCCTTAAAAATTGCCAATAAAAGTAAGGAAATTGTCTACATATAAACTTCAAAAGGTTTCCAAAACTTAGTATGAAAAAAATATGATTCAAAATAATAGACAAATTGTCTTAGGAAAATTAGATTATATATGTTCATGTTACTTAATTTGAGAAAAAGAAAACGTGAGAAGAGCAAACCTAAAACTAACAAAGCTGGGAGAAAAGGATTAGAGAGACTAGAAAATGAGGTATCAGTGAACATTTCTCCAAGTTTGACCACTGTAAAAATAAAATTAATGACAAAAATCACAACTCCTTCTAGTGACTAGAGGCCAGTGAGACTGCTGGACAGTCAGTAAAGCCTGGGAACCTCCACAACCAGGAGCTATCTGGCTTAAAATAACACAAGTTTGAGACAGCTGAGCTCAGGGTAAGGACTACAAGTTTCCTAAGATGAACTTGTTAGTTTTAAATATTTGTCTAGTGTTCTCTCCAGTTCCAGTGTTGCTGCTCCAAGTTGCAGACAGGATTTTCATGCTGACTTTGTCAGAACCCAGAGTGGAATTCCTATCACTAGATGGTGGGTGGGATCAGTCATTAAATTTCACCTCTACAATTTGCAGCTTCCCTTGATATACTAGGAACCAGCACTGTTTTGATCATTGAAGTTCTAATTCAGTTTTCCATAAAGACACAGGATCTTGTTTTAGAGAAGAGAGCATAATTACTTATCATAAGAAAACTGCCTTAGTTCTGGGCCTGTTCTATGCGGTCTTCTGCATAGCAGGAAACCAGACTGCCCACCTGGAAACCAGGCCTACTTAGGATTGCCTTGCCCTCCGTGCTCTACCCTCCAAACCCAGCTAATATTAGAGAGTTGCACTGCTCCCTGGTCTCCAAATTGGAACCTCTGACCCACAACTTGAGGTGAGTGTCTGACTTTGGGAACTGCTTCCTCACCAGGCGTAGAGTGACTGCTCTAGCTCCTTGGCAAAGTACAGGAGCCTGAGAAATCTTTTCTCCCGGTTCTGCAAGTTCCCAGGGGTCCCACTCTTCACTCTGGGGTGGGCAATTGCATCCTAGGGAAAGTACTTGGCCTCACCTGATTGGCCACCTGCATGAAGGTCTGGGAAAGTGAGTGCCCTGGAGGGATTGGGATGGAATAGGAGGAGTGTACTGTGGAGCTTCAGCAAGTGTGCCTAACACTGGTGACTGAGATGCTGGATATCACCAAGACCTGAGTGCACACACCTGGCCTAAAGGAGGAGGTGTGGCAATCGCATATGGGGTCTTCACTGAGTGCTTAGTGCTGCAGCTCTGCCTGCCTAGTCACAGCTGACCCTCAGGGAGTCTGGCATTTTTGAAATCCTCAAGGCAATGGGAAGCCCCGAGAGTTGTGGGTCTCAAAGGCATCTGACCCAGGCTCCCTCAGAGCCTGTTCAAAGAACAGTGCATGGGGTTCAACATCCTTCTCTAATCTCCAGATTTTGACCATTTCTCAACATTTCTGTGATCATTAAGGCCTACAAAATAATCACAAGGGACATTTCACATCTTGCAATTTTCTTGTTTTATTAAAATCAATGCAGGTAAAATACTTCAAGACTCCTATTTGTTATATAAGATAAGATGAGAGACATTTATTCATATTTGAGTTTTGTTGTGTTGGATAAAAACAATGCAAAATTTATTTCTTCTGCTCCTTCAAGAGGCAGTTTTGGAAAAGAGAACTTGTGGGAAATTAATATTCTGATGTTTAGGAAAACTGTGTTGACATGTTTGTTTCTGGGAACTGATGTGCCTGATGACAAAGTGTGACAGTAAACTTTCTTTCCTTTTGGATTTGGAGAACAGATATGAGGTAAGTTGAGAAGTAATATTTGTATTAAGGGAAATAGGCCTGTTTTATCCTGGGGCTCAGTAATGTGCCCATCATTGACAGGAACTAAGGGAAGACTCAAAGAGCCAGCAGATTTCTGCTGAATTCTGGAGACGTGGGTGGAAAAGGGCCTGCAGGGTGATTCTCCCTCTGCTTAGGGAAGAGAAACACTTCATAATGAGCAACAGGCTCAACATTGGGGTGAGAAGTTCCCTGGAACAGCAGGCATGGAAAAGGTGTGTTGGTTTAAAGTGCCATTACAGAATAAATGAATAGTTACCCAATCCTGGCAATCAAGCAACCCTTCCATCTCAACCCAGTCCCCCATACTCTCTATGTCACACTGCTATAGGATCTGATGGAACTCAATCGGGAACTAGGTAATCATAGGAACAGTAAGGGATTGGGGGACTGATCTAGGCTAGAAATAGGGGCTAATGATTAAGTGCCGTTCCAGCTCCCACAAACTCCTCCATTTTCCCAACCCCATGTATTTCCAGGAAGCCAAACTGTCACACCAGAAAATTCACCTCTGGAAACTCCTTTGTGCCATGTTTCTTCATGCAAACCACATTCCAAAGTGTCATTCTTTCTTCAAAGAAAGGGGTTTAAGCCATGAGGCAGAAAAAAATATTGGGGCTTAAAGGAAAGAACACTGTCACAGAGTTTTCTCAGATGAGACCCTAAAGAGCACCCAAAGGGCAATAGGTACAGAGAAGCATAGTGTCAATAGTGATAGCGATCAATAGGACTTGATGGAAACACAATAAAACTGGGAAAGAGAAGGGCATTGCAGTTGCCTTCCAAGAGAAAGCCTCTAAATGCACCATGTGTTAGAAAAGAAGGTTGAACACAATTTTTAAAAAACCAATTACCTATGCAACATGGTACGTTTGGGCTTAAATTATCTAGCCTAGCTTTGTCATTACTATGGCACCAAAAATAACAACAATATTTTTGGCCCATATCAACATTCACATACTCCCAGAATATTCAGACTTTGTATTTTATGATTCTTTTCTTTTACAAGATAATAAGAAAGGAGCTGACATCATTTTTGAGCAAGAAAAAAATCAAATAGGTAAGATGTTTTTGCCAATCAAGGTTGGTTGGCTTAGGGCAAACAGACAAAGTAAGCAACTAAAAGACAGTTCCATTAGTCACATTGTGAGAATTTGAACATTAAGAAGAAAGAAAAAATATCTTAACTGAAATTCATTGTAGAAATTCATGGGTCTTATGCATAAATTTATTACTAATTTAAACATTATATTTTGCATATAGTATTGTACTTTCTCATGGCATAACTGGTTTTCAAAAAATTTTCATTAGTATTCAATTGTGGGCATCACAAAATCTAACCGATTCTTTTTTGTTGTATATTTCAGACCTTCTGTGTATTAAATTTTATGCAGTATATTTTCATCAGTACTTATAATTTACCATCAGGTAAGCATTTCGGGTTTTTTTGTTTTTTTTTTTATTCATATGTGCATACAAAGTTTAGGTCATTTCTCTCCCCTCTCCCCACCCCCACCCCTACCCCCAACACAGCCTCCCTCTCCCCCCCACTCCCTTGATACCCAGCAGAAACTATTTTGCCCTTATCTCTAATTTTGTTGTAGAGAGAGTATAGGCAATAATAGGAAGGACCAAGGGTTTTGCTAGTTGAGATAAGAATAGCTATACAGGGAGTTGACTCACATTGATTTCCTGAGCATGTGTATTACCTTCTAGGTTAATTCTTCTTGATCTAACCTTTTCTGTAGTTCCTGGTCCCCTTTTCCTATTGGCCTCAGTTGCTTTAAAGTATCTGCTTTAGTTTCTCTGCATTGAGGGCAGCAAATGTTATCTAGTTTTTTAGGTGTCTTACCTATCCTCATATCTCCCTTGTGTGCTCTCACTTTTATCATGTGATCAAAGTCCAATCCCCTTGTTGTGTTTGCCCTTGATCTAATGTCCGCATATGAGGGAGAACATACAATTTTTGGTCTTTTGGGCCAGGCTAACCTCACTCAGAATGATGTTTTCCAATTCCAACCATTTACCAATGAATGATAACATTTAGCTCTTCTTCATGGCTGCATAAAATTCCATTGTGTATAGATTCCACATTTTCTTAATCCATTTGTCAGTGGTGAGGCATCTTGGCTGTGTCCATAACTTGGCTATTGTGAATAGTGCTGCAATAAACATGGGTGTGCAGGTGCCTCTGGAGTAACCTGTGTCACAGTCTTTTGGGTATATCCCCAAGAGTGGTATTGCTGGATCAAATGGTAGATCAATGTTTAGCTTTTTAAGTAGCCTCCAAATATTTTTCCAGAGTGGTTGTACTAGTTTACATTCCCACCAGCAGTCTAAGAGGGTTCCTTATTCTCTGCATCCTCACCAACACCTGTTGTTAGTGGTGTTGATAATGATGGCTATTCTAAGAGGGGTGAGGTAGAATCTTAGTGTGGTTTTAATTTGCATTTCCTTTATTTCTAGAGATGGTGAGCATTTTTTCATGTGTTTTTGGCTATTTGAATTGGCTTTTGATTCAAAATTTTGAATATTGTCATGATATTTTCTCTCCTCTCTCTCAATTCTCCCTCTATTCTTCCTTTCTTTCTGTCCTTGCTTACATTTGAAAACATATTTATAGATTACACTCTGGAATATTGACGTTTCGATTCACAGCATCACCTACAGAATGTAGGAAGGAATGCCTATTTTAATAGTATTGGAAGTGAATAATTTTTGGACTTTCATTTCATGTTTTAAAAAGGTATCTTTGACTTGATCTCCTCCATGACTTTCTCTTTGGATGACTGTGTGCAGAGTGATTAAGAAAGTGCACTCAAGGGTCACTCAGATATGTTTTCCAATTCTTGGTCTTGTGCTTGTACCTGGGTGACCAAGGTTCAAGATACTTACATGACTAAGGTTGCATTTCTTCCTTATAAGTGCCAATATTTAGAGCATTGACCTCATTGGCCTGTATGGATTAAGTGAAATTTCATAAGGAAAGCCATAGTACAGGATCCAAATCATTATTTTCAAAAGCCATATTTGTTCTTTTTTCTTTGAGATTAAAACTTTTTAAAATCATTACTGTTGTTTTTCTTGTTTTGTAAATCTGCAATGTCTCTCACAAATAGATTTATGTTTTTCAAGCATATTTATTTTGAGCTCTTGAATTGGCTTTTAAAGGTTTTTTGCAAACATTGTCTTCATTTGTGATTCATCTGTTATTCTTTATGTAATTAAATACATGTGGAAATCAAATGTTTTTCAGTCAAAATGTGTGTGCATCCTATCAAGAATAATATTTAGCATAGCTATCAAAACAGAGGGACATAGTTCCTAAAGATATGCAGAAAGAGAGTATTAAGAGTGGTGATGTGGTTCTCATGGTTAACAAGTTGGAGCCTGATGTGAGCTCAGAGCCTGTTGCATCCTGGAAGCCCCTGTGTGTTCAGTTTCTGTGATTTTTTTTCCTGATGATTCACTGGAAATGTAATGCTATATACTCTGGTGAAGTTCTTATGTGGTAAATGTTTATGAGAGATGCCAGAGCACTCATTACTTCTCCCAGAATGTTCTACCTGGCTCCTGGGTCTGCTCCATTGTGTTTGCTGACTTTCTCTTTGTTCCTCATTTGTTGTCACACTTAGATTCTTTCCTAACAATCCAAACCTTCCTAAAGTTAAGACTTTTCAAGCAACTATGGAAAGACAGGGCACTGAAGAGCCTGCCCCTTCTGCTCTATGTTCTCAATAAGCGGAGGGAGAAATTTATGACATCATTTATAACATCTGTTCTGCATTTGCATTTGTGATTTTGCTGCTGTTAATTGCATTAAGTTCTACCTTGCCTCGTGCCATGCCTACAACTCAGTTTTATTCCTGATATAGACTGTGTTTGGCAGCCATGCACAGTGTCCAATGACCAGCATGGCAGGGTCTATTCAGACCTGTGAAAACCCTGACTTTTAAAGGCTGAAAATCCACATAGAGAGGGATATGCATTCAACAGACCAGGTCTATTGGGTTGAATAGTGCCAGAATTTCATGTCCATGTGGAACATCACAATGAGACTTTATTTAGACGTAGGGTCTTTGCAGATATAACTAGTTAAATACCTTAAGATGATATCTCACTGGATTTAGGGTGGGCCCTTATTCCAATGATGAATGTTCTTCTAAGAAGATGAGACAAACAGAGAAGAAGGTGACATGAAGATGGAAGCAGAGTTGGAGTGAGGCCTCTGCTAGACCAGAAAAGGCCTAGATTGCCCCAATATTCAGAAGCTGGGACAGAGGCAGGGATCCCTGTCCCTCAGTGCCTCAGAAGGAGCCAGTCCTGCAAAACACTGATTTCTGCTTCAGTTTTTCCTGAGCGTGAGAAAGAAACCTACACCTTAAACCATTTGCTTTGTGATAATTTATCATGAAAGTTGTAGAAAATGAACACACAATGATAAAACATCATCTTTTTTAGTAAGGCTTAAGATTAGGTCTTTACTTGTACATTATAAAATATTTAATCACTTTGACTTCTAAGTGTGATTTAATTTATTGAACTATTTCCAATATTAAAAATGTATGCAGTTCTATACAACAAACCAAATAATACAAGATATTAGTAACCTCTAGTAATTTCAAATTCCACCTGAGGAAGTGTATTTTTCCACACATTCTTCATGCTTGCAAATATGTATTCATTACGTGTACATGATTTATATCCTTATGAAAAAATGAGAGTATATTATAAATATTATTTTTCAGGCTTTCATTTTACTAATGAAAGCATGTGAGGGCTCCACACAGAAAAAAATTAGTTTTTTCTTATGTACCCACTTACTCATCCAATGAAATTTTCAACTATAATTGTTGATAAGCAGAGTGAATATTCAATAGTCATGGATACTGTGTGCAATTCTGTCTTAAAATTAATTATTTCAGATTTGCCATAATGGATGCTCTTTCAGAAGCAAACATTAACTTTACCTTGATCCTTTTGAAAAAGCTGGGTAGAAATGACTTGGAAAGCATATTTTTTCACCCTTGAGCATCTCCTCAGCCTTGGCAATGGTCTACATGGTGACCTAGGGAAACACTGCTGCCCAGATGGCTCAGGTACCTCAAGCCATTTCCAGAAACAATAAAAGCTCCAATAAATTAATAGATACAGCTCTTCTACATTTCAAATTATAAGGAATTTTAGTGCACACGTAAATCTGGCAGTGTCACAGCAGGAGGATATGGAGTTGTCAGGAAGCAGCACGGTACCACTGCCAGGTCATCCTATGTGGCCAGGGCTCACTCATGGAGTGCTGCAGCAGGCAGCTAGGCTGAAAGGGGCAAGAAGACTTTTTGCATAAATTTGTGGTCTTGTGATGACTGATAACCAGGTCCTCTGTCCTACTACAATAAGCAAGAAAGTTTTTCCATTCCTCTGGGAACCTTCATGTGACCTTTCCTAGGTCAGTTTGGATTTCCTTATGCCATGGCAACTGAGTTATAAGACAATGAAAGTGGAGTGTAACCTATTTTTTTAAAATATTCAGCTTAGACAGGTGTCACTTCTGCTGTTTATCTCATAGCAAGTCACAAGCTATGTGACTGACCCCTGGAGAGTGTTGAGAGACTCCATTTGTTGCTTGGTGTTTTGAGAAGTATCTTGCTGCATGATCCACGGTGACCTTGACCTCTCTGTCTTCCAGCTTCAGTCTTTTCAGTGCTGCCATTACAGACATGTGCCACCACATTCACTGAGATGCTGTCTTTTGGTGTTAGACTGCCATGTGTGTGCAGAGTTTAGACTTGTATTTGGCATCCATGATTGTGGGCAAACTGCCACAAACAGTGAGCATTAATTACCTGAGTCATTCTGTTAGTGTTGTTGGAAAAAGGCATTCCCACTCACACTGATCCTTAGCAACTTCTGGATTGTTTAGGAGTGATTATAGGGAGATGCAAGAGGGGTTGTTAGAAAGGAAACTGAACTGCTGAGGTTTTCATGTGCCCTTTCATTTATATAGGAGATGCCCTCATAGTGTAGGTGATACCACTGTGACAGTATTAAGATGTGTGGTACCTAAGAGTGACAGGCCATGAAAACTTCTCCTTCATGCATGTGTGGGCAGGCTTCCTCAGTGTTTGGTTAGCTTGTCCTTCTGCAATCTGCCAGGTGAGGACAGTGTTCTCCCTTTTGAAGGATGCAGTCCTTCAATATAGACAATTGCACCTGACAACATCTCGATCTTGGTCTTCCTGTCTCCTCATCTATGACAAATAAATTTCTGTTTTTTATAAGCTACCTGGTGCCAGGTATCTTGTTATAGCATCAAATTTCAGATTTTGACAGTGACTATCAAGATGTTTTTCATCTTATACAAATTCAGTCATTTTAGGCACTAACTAGTAAGCATCTATCATGTACTTAGTGCTAAGTTTAGAGTTGTACCCATTTCCTTCTGAGGTAAGGAAAAAATAAAAATGTGTACTTATTCTTTTTTCTTTCTTTTTATATTTCAGGCAATTTCTTTTAATCAAGACAGAGGTGAAGGAGGGGATATTCACCAAGGTTTCCATTTGCTTTTTGCTGAAATTACCAAAACTGACACTCAGCACTTGCTTAGAACTGCCAAAAGTCTCTTTGGAGAAAAGTCTTATGACTTCCTTCAGTAAGTCACACTTACATTTCACTAAGGAAATAAAGACAACCATGTGATAAGGAGTGGTATTAAGAATGTGTGCTATGAACTCACACAGGTGGGTCTGCACTCAGGTGTCCATATCCTAACCTCACATAAATCCCCTGTATCAGTGTTCACATCTGTCAAGTGGAGTTACAACAAATAGTGTTCAGAGTTTTGTGACACTACAAGAAGATACTATTTCTAAAAGAACTAACACAGAGTTAATGCAATAGGATGTGAATCAGCCAAAACAAAGAAGCACTCAGAATGAGTGTTTCTATTCATCACTTAGCAGATACTGCTGATTATTTTGTGCATTGTCAGATTTACTTAACCTTTTACGCTCTTGAATATTTTGATTGCTTTTCCCATACACTGTAAATATTAAACTGTCTCTACTTGCTAAGAATGCTTTCACAAAAAAAGTACTCAAGTAATTTCTTCTTCTGAGAAAATTAAAAAGAAGCACTTGTAGCAGATGTCTTCCTCAACCTCTTTCCAGCACCATTTCTGCCATTACCCGAGTAATAGTCTAAATGAATTTGATGTGCTTCCTCCTTCACATATAGAAATTTGCTTTGTGGAATTTTGCATATGTAATGATACTAAATTATACAGATTACTGTGGAATTTGTTTATTTTAACTTCATAGTACAAAGTAAATGCTATCCATTTTAGGATTGTATATCTATATCACTCTTTGTGTTTTTTACCATTCTTGGTTATTCTTATGTATGGATGTACCATAATGTAGAAAAGCATTTAGAAGTGTATCTAATGTGGGTCATTAGAAACAGTAATGGCCTTGTATAGGAGTTTGTGCCTATGTGCATATGTTACCCTCTAAGGTAGATTTGTCTAGGAAGGAAGAGAATAAAGCTTTAAATTTTAATCACCAAGGTTAAAATATTTTCTGAATGTGGCAGCCATTTGTGTTCCCACCAGGGCATTCATAAATTATTCCTTTCTACTAGGCCATCAACATTGCCTCTGATAATTAGTTTTGAACATCTATTCTTAATGTGATTGAGCAACTAAAGAGGTGATAAATAACTAAAGTATTTTTCATCAATTTAATATTCTAGGAAGCCAATAGCAATAAAAAATTAGATGATCATTTACTTTCATTATGGCTTGTAAAATGTTAACTTAAAATAGCATAAAATGTATTAAATGGACTTGCAAGTTTAAAAGATACTGGAGTATTGGGACAAGTCTTCACTATGAGAGTGGTCAGTTTGCTTTCCTGTCATTCACCTGAACTGAGAGATTTTAAAGCATTCCTTACCATTGATGGACAGGCAGAGCAGCCTAACTGGCAAAGCAGGAATAATGGGAGGACTGAGTGCAAGGATGATGCACACAGATCAGCTCTACAGAGCCTGAAGATGCTGACAATTCAATCCTGTTACCTGAAGCAGGATTACTGATAATGATTCAATAAGTACACACTTACCCTGTGAGGTGAAGCTATTGCTACTTCCTTTTATTACAGTAAGGAATACCAAGCTGTAAGCACCCTAAGCAATTGTCTCAAGGTCACATAGCTACCAAATCTCATGTGTCATAACTATATGGTGACAATTTTCTCTCTACTCCTATACCGAAACAGAAACATGAAATCTTATAAAAAAAGAATTCTGTAAAACAATTAAATATTTAGCTATAAGCAATTTGAGAGAAAATTTGGAAAAACATTCTGTAATGCACAAATAACAGTAGTTTTTAATCTATTTAATCTCACCCTAATTTCTTCTTATCATTATATGTGGCATAATGTAAGTTTGCTTTGATATTATTATAATTTCATAGAATATAGTAGTTAAATATATATAGCTTGAACTTTTTGGAAACTGATGATATTCTGAGATCTTCCACATAGTAGGCAATGACCAAATGTAGTTATTGAATGAAATCAGAAGTTTAGTGTTCCAGCTTCCTTATCCATATTTCAGGTGCTCAGTAGCCTGATGTGGTATCTTTTGGACATTGTGGAATTAAACAGCCCATAATCACAGATTTCTGATACAGATAACTAGTCTAGAAGTGCATGCTTTCCCTGTATAATGTGAAAAGACTGACACAGGGCAATAGTCTGTGGTTCAAAATTATAGAGACAGCCTTGGTACTTGCTGTGTGAGGCCTCACTCAACAAATTCAGTTGTTTTTAGTACTGATATACTTGTGGTAACATATCTCAAAGCTTTTTGGTAAAAATAGACTATTTTAGGGCAGTTTAAGTTCATATAAAGAGGAAATAAATGAATTCCTCTCTCGAATTAAAAGCATCCTCTACCAGAGTAGTACAAAATTTTCAACTGAAGAGAATATATTCACACATTATCAATGAAAATCCATAGGAGAAATTAAAATATGGCATGGATGTTTCAAAAGAATTAGATTGACATATGACTAGCAATATTATGTCTGGTTATATAACCAAAAGAAGTGAAAGCATGGTTTCAGGAAGATATTTTCACACCCATGTTCACCAGCATTGTTCACCATGATCAGATTTGAACCGAGAGTTCATCTCCAAATGAAAGGATTAAGAAATGTGGCATGTACACATGGTGGACTACAATTCAGCTTTAAAAGGATGGAAATTCAGGTGCATACCCCCCATGAATGAACCTTGAAAACATGATGCTGTGTGAAACAAGCTGGCAACAAAGAATCAATAGTGTATGAGTCTACTTATATAACATATCTAGAATGGTGGAATCCACAGAGCCAGATAGAACTATGGTGCTTTCCAAGTAAGTGGAAGGGGACGTGGAGGTTTTATTAGTGCATTCAGATTTAAAAGCCCTGTAGACCTGCCACAAAATTATGTGAACATACTTACATGTATTGATCTGTATATTCAACATGTTTAGTTGGTAAATTTCATTGTATCTGTTTTACAAATTTGAAATAAAATTTCAGATTTAGCATTTAGAAACATCAACAATAGTCAGGAAAAAAATGTAGTAGAGAAAAAGTTAGCATGACACCATTGTCATCATAAATATTTCTGGATAAAAGGAAATAATACGTGAATGATTGTAGAGGTCAACCAAATTCATGAATAATGAGGATTGTCTGCCATAAGAAATGTGTATTTTACCTTGAACTAATTCTAACTGTTCTCTGATGTACTCCTAATAAAATTTTGACAGAATTTTTGATAGGGTTTTAAAGAAAACAAGATCCCCAAAAGCGAAAAGACAATTTTGAAAAAGAAAATCTCATGTCTGCAGAATTAAGCTGCAATCTCCAACATACTGTAGATCCATGGATTCAAAAACAAAGCATTTTCACATAGGGAGAGAAGATGGAACAGCAGAACCAAAGAACCAGCAGAAACAGGTCCATGTGTATACTGAAATTTCACACATGACAAGACCAGATCTTTGGGGAAAGCTTGCTGCTGCAGTAAATGAGGCTGAGATAAGACATTTTTCTGGTACTAAGGGGTAGGGGGTTGGCTCAAGTGGTAGAGCATTTCCTTAGCAAACGTGAGGCCCTGAGTTCAAACCTCAGTACTACAAAACAGACAAGAGAGCCAGCGAGAGATGGCTTTTGAGGCTCAGCCAGAACTTGGCAACAGCTTGGAGCCATGGATGGGCCCAAGACTGCACAACCAAAGCACTTGGGGATGGTCCTAAAAGAATTCTGCAGGTTGTGACCACAAATCCTCAAGAACTGAGACCAAAGCCCTGTGGTTCCCCATGGGAGCTAGTGATATATTTAGCTATTATTGGACTTTTTTCTTTTCTGTGGCTTTTGTGGAGAAGTTTTCAATCCATTCGAAGCCGACTCTATGCAAGAAGAGAAAAGGAGCTTGCTGTAGAGCTTGCGGGACTAATTGAGGAAAAATGTAAGTTACTTGAAGTTCTTAGCCTTCTTCAGAAAGAGCACGATGGCTTAGCGTCATCTTTAAAGGATGCCGGCTCAACAGAAACACACAGTTTCCAGGCAGCCTGTGAAAAGGTGGAGATATCCAAGGCCAACCTGGAGGAAGTGCTCCTCCTAGGAAATGAACTGATAGAAGAGAAATTGAAACACTGTAAACAAGTTGAACTGAACGTGGAAATGTCAAAAATGATACAGTGTCTAGAGGATGAGTCCAAACATCTCAAATCCAATGCAGCTAAAGCCAAAACAACCTTAAAAGTACTTCAGGTCAAGGAAGCACATCTTAAGGACTCCACCACACATGTTTTGAAGGAAAACTCCCAACTTCAAGAGCGCTGTGACCAGCTGTTACGAGAAGCTGAATCATGGAAAGAGCAAGTGAGTGAACTTACTAAACAGAAACTGAAAGTTGAAGTGAGTGTGGCACATGCAGAACAACTTGTAAATGCTAAAGAAGATCACATCAGCTCTCTCACTGAATGCTTGCTGAAGATGAAAGTCTGGGCTGCTGTTGTTGAAGCACATATGACACATGATGTCCAAATTAGAAGGATGAGTAAAAAATCACACCCATGGGACTAGAAAACATTCAGAGGTTTGATTGTCTGTTTTCCCACTTTTTAGGAATAAAGCAAGCTATAGAAACTATACCTTTCAATGTTGAAGATGCTCATTCCCTCTGATCCAGGACTTCCATCTGTGATAATCTGTAGAGAAACTCTTGCACACAGGCACAACAACTAGGTACAAATACGTGCATTGCCACAATGTCCTTAGAAACAATGCAGTAGTTTGTTTGTCAAATGTAATGATTAATGTTGATGCCAGTGAAATTCTATACAGCAATTAAAATGAATAAAATCCCAAACACTCTCCTCAATGGAGAGTCATCTCAGAGGACCAGAGACTCACACTTGACTTACTGTTCATTTCATCATATTTATCCCTATTTCTATATACTTTTAGTAGAGTTGAGAAGGGTTTTCATGTTCAGAATCCAAAGGAATTTCATTTCATTTATGGCTTGCCTTACCCACCAATTTCTTGGCCACAGACAATGACATGATCCATGTTTATGATTTTAAAGTGTCCATTGGGCTTTCTATTATATATAAGTGATGAAATAAAGTTGTAAAACCTACTCAAATTTCATCCTGGACAAGGGAGTGGACCAGAAGGGCATTACACTAAGTAAAATACCCCAGACATTGAAATTTATTGCATTAGTCACATGAGGGTGTGAAATCTGTCAGCATAACAACCCCTGGAACACTGCCCTGCCTATCCCTGGAACTCGGTGGGGGGGGGGGGTGGTCATATCCAGGGAAGGACTGGCTGCTTGACTTCACCCACCTGCCAGGGGGCCCAACCTCTAGATTGCTCCTTGTTCTGGTGGATACATTTACAGGATGGGTTGAAGCATTCCCCTGCTCCTCTAAAAAGGCCCAAGAAGTAATTAAGGTGCTAATTAGTGAGATCATCCCTAGATTCGGACTCCCTCAGACTCTCCAAAGTGACAATGGCTGGCCTTCTGAACAGAAATCACTCAAGGAGTCTCTAAGGCTTTGGGACTCAAATATCTCCACTGTGCCTGGAGACCCCAGTCCTCAGGACAGGTTGAGCAAGCTAATGGGCTACTCAAGAGATACCTGTCTAAATTGGCTCAGGAAACTCACCTCCCCTGGCAACAATTACTACCTCTAGCCTTAATCCGACTCAGAAACACCCCAAATAAAATGGACCTTACTCCCTTTGAAGCCTTGTATGGGAGACTCTTTCTCCAAAAAGATTTAATTTTAGACCCTGAAGTAATGTACCTGGTTCCTCATATCACATACCTAGCCAGGTAACAGCAGGTCCTCTCTGAAGTAGGGAGGGAGGAGCCCAAGGCCTCTCCCTGGCTGCCCTTTGTCCTGGAGATCTAGTCCTTATCAAACTCCCCCATAACTCCCCAGGTCTCTCTGAACCCCTCCTTGGGAAGTGTAATCAGTTTATCCTCCATTTAATAATATGTAGCTGTTTTATGCATTTTATTGAAATTGTGTTATTATATTCTTTTTTTCTTGGCAGTAGTGGGGTTTGAACTCAGGGTCTCCCATTTGCTAGACAGGAGCTCTACCACTTGAGCCACACCTTTTAGTAGAGGGTCTCCCTTGCTTTTTCCCAGTGCTGGCTACAAACATCCACTCTCCTGCCTTCCGTCCACATAGGTGGGGTTAGAGTGTGCACCACCATGCCAAGCTGCTTGTTGCTCTCAGTAACCTCTACCCAGTTTGGATACAAATAGCTATCCTCCAATCTCTGTCACCAGCTTAGATGGTAATACAGGAATGTCATTGCCCCTGGCCTTTATATTCTGGTTTTTGTTGTGGTGTCAGTACTGTTGCTTTGAGAACAAGTATCTCTTTGCATGGTTGTATTTTGGGACATCATGAACTTTCTTCATCTTGCCAACTCGCCTAAGGAGAAATAATCGATCCAAAGCTCCTTCTTGGTTACATGCATTAGCAAACACTTTTACCTTAATGGCTTTAAGTGTTTTCTTTACAGATAAAATTACAAACGTGGTGCCTCCAGATTCAGTTGATTCATTGACTAAGCTGATTTTGGTGAATGTCATCTACTTCAAAGGGAGTTGGGATAATCAGTTTGAGAAAAAGCACACCAAGAAAATGCCTTTTAAAATCAGCAAGGTGAGTGTTTTGCCCTGTCACAGGTGGTTCTTGGTCCCTGTGCTCATATTGGCTTTAAAGCATACAAGGAGCTTCACTTCAGGAACTTAGTCTGTGCTAGTGCAGAGATGGACTCCCTGCCAAGCCTCGGAGTCTTTCTCTTGCCTTTTTTCACCTTTTCTTATCTCATCAAAAGTGGATATATACTTCTGGACTTTTCCCCAGCCAAATAAATCATCTATTTCATGTGTGGCTGGATCACAAATCCAACCATATATTTCTCAGCTTTCCAAAACGTGTGTGATAAAGTCAAACTCCAACAGCATTTCATGACAGGCTCTTTATATTTTGGATCAGTCCTGTTTATTTCTTTACCTTCATTTCTTATCATCACCTCCATGCTCCTTTCTAACTACCAGTATCCCTTGGGATGCTTTTTTTTGATCCTCCGTCTCCCCTGTTCCATTTTGATGCTCTTCCTTCTAGCTGTCATGACTCCTCTGCCAGGTTCCATGCTAGCAATGTAGTTGTTGAATGAAGTGTGTCTTTTCTCATTCTTTTCCCACTGCAGTCTTACAAGTGTCTAATACTGTTGTGGGAGTTTGCTAGCTAAGATAAGAGACTCTAAGGCAAATAGCAGGAAGCATGTTTTATTGTGCCAGCACAGACTCAGTGGATTTGTCTAAAGGCTGAGCCTGAGAAAAAGGGGTCTCACCTTACATACCCTTGCAAGCAGGTTACAGAAGCAAAAAGCAAGGTCTAATCCATATATGGTTATATTTAATTTTATTGGCTACTTTACCCTAATGCTGTGTGACTTTCCCCTCCCTGGTGGTAGGTGACCTTCCTCATGTTCAGATTTCTCAGGTTTTATCTCTCTGCTATGCCATCCCTACCTCCCTGCTACTTTCTCAGGACTTAGGACTAGTCTGTTTTGCTATCCTCCTCTCTGCTACAGTACATGTTTAAAACCTAAGTGATAAGAAGAAGACCTACACAGGGCAGAGAGTTTAACTCTCTCCACCTTAAATATATTATTTGAAGAAGGTCTTTCTTTCTCTGAATTGGGATGACCCTTATTTTTGTTTCTCTTTCTTTCTCTCCAGTACTGGGGTTTCATGTACACTTACCAGGCAAGTCCCCACCCCTTCACTGATTCAGTTGTTTTGTTTTGTTTTGTTTTGTTTTGTTTTTTTTGCAGTACTGGGGCTTGAACTCAGGGCATTCACCTTGAGCCACTTCACCAGCCTTATTTTTGTGAAGGGTTTTTCCAGATAGGGTGTCTCAGAACTATTTGCTGGGTCTGGTTTTGAACTGCATTGCTCCTGATCTCTGCCTCCTGAGTAGCTAGGACAGGCATGAGCCACTGGCTCCCTGCTAATGAGCTTTCCAATTCTAGTTTTTCAATAGACTCTCAAGATATTTTCTTGTGTGTTGGAATTGAATCTTGATTCTCTTACCTATGGCTCCCAAGCAGGTGGGATTATAGCAGTTGACCACAGTGCCCAGTCCTTATAAAAGAGAATTTTGAATAAATGTAGACAGAATTGAATAAATTTATTCTTGATCATTCACTATTAATTAAATCTTCCAAGCAGAATTAAACCTGAAGCTACAGGTTCTCAAGAAATCTATTTTATTACTAGTGTATTCTGGAATTAAACTGTCCCATTTCACCCTGGCAAAATATTTCTCTCCTTGAAATTTGTTTATCAAGATGTATGTTAGGATTTCATTCAACAGTAAGTAACAGAAAAACTAACACAGGGTAGTTTGAATGTTTGAAATTCATCTCTTCTTACAGAAAGTCTGGAGTGTCCTGGGGCCAGTTCTAATATAGGTTGTGGCTGAGATATAAAGGGAATTAGCTATTTTCCTCTGTCCTCATTAGCACCGAACTTTCTTACTCATGATCACAAGATGATTCAGGCATTACATCTGCAATTCAGGCAAAAGAAAGGGAGAAAGTCGCCACTTAGTAGGTTAGAAGGAGGAGAAAGAGCACTATGGAAAAGCAAAAGAGTTTTTGGGAAGATAGTGGGCCCTTTGAAAATGTGGGATATAAGTCATGTGACAATATCTGAATCTGGTGCAGACTTTTCATATCTTAGGAGAGAACCTTAGAGTTGCTGCTGTAGAGGGATTTATGAAAATTGAGTGTTTTCATGCTCAATTGTGGCTCTGTTGTGGGGTAAAGATGAGATTTCAAGGCCTTGAATGCCTTCTGCTCAAAATAATTCTAATGCATTTTTGTTGGAACATCCTGGTTCCCTTGCAGATCACCAAGATGAAGGAAGACTCAGCATTGAGACCTGGGTACTGACAGGTTGGAACACTGAGGTAATGAGGTGATCCAGTAAAGTTAAGTCACTGTGGTATTCTAGAAGGGAAGAGAAGAAGTGATCTAGGGGGAGGAAATGCTTGACTGTTGAATATGTCCAATGTGTCAACTGGTTGTGTTTCCATTTAATGTTTTCATTTTTCCTGTATAGAATGAAAAAAGACCTGTACAAATTATGCTTAAGAAATCCATTTTTCAAATGACCTATGTAAAAGAAATGCTCACCAAAATTCTTGTGCTTCCCTATGATGAAAGGAGCTGATTATGGCCATCATGCTTTCAGATGACTTGAAAACGGTAATGAGTGTGCAAAGATTACATTTTGTCATATTCAAGGTTCTGACAAACACTGTGGGGAAAAAAACACTTTGGATGTTTCCTTGTATCAATGTTTTACTAATATACTTGATCACCTGCCCTGTCAATTGTTATACTTATAGCCGATGTGATGGCATTTTACACACTGAACCCGCTTTAGAAAATGATCTTTTCCTGGGTTCAGAATGGTACCAAATCAGATTAAATGTCTGGCTTTACAATTTAGTAATTTTTCTTTTCTAAGCCTGTTTCTTCTAGTTAAAATGATGGCAGCATCTTTCGATGTTCATCAGCTTTCTGATGATGTGACAAAATATCAGAAATGAACAACTTAAAAGGAGGAAACCATTTTGGCTCATGTTTTCAGAGGATTCAATTCATGGTCACTTGGTTTTTATCACTTTGGGTCTGAGGAAATGTTGGGCACAGTCACTGAAAGTTCATGAGTTGAGCAAAGTTGCTGACTTTTTGGTGGTAGGAAAATAGGAAGGGACAGGGAGGGAGAGGCCAGGGATAAAATGCAGTTCCCAAGGACATGGTTCAAGGACCCACTTCTCTCAGTAAGTCCTGCTTCCTGATTTACAACACCTCTGAATAATGCCATGAAATTATAAATTCACCAATGGACTAATGCATTGATGAGGTTAGAGCTCTCATGATTAAATCACTTTCCAAAAGTCCATCATCTGACAACCAAGCCCTTAGCACAGGGCCTTTGGAGGATATTTTAGATCCACACTATAAAATTATCTATGATTATTGTTGTAGGATTAAGGAAGATGAAATATATAATGACTGTCTTAATGCATAAATGTTAGTAGTTTTCTCCCCAATTTGCTAAATCGTGACTTTGTCCTTCAGAAAACAGTTATAGGATACAGAGCTCCTGTGGCTCTATGAATCTTCTGGGGATCTTATTAAAATTAGGTTTTGATTTGCCTACCCTGAAATAGTGCCTGAGATTGCATTTGCAATGAGCTCCCAGGTGATGCTGAGGCTGCTGGCCCTGGACACTCCTGTGGTAACAAGGTTGTAGAGAATCAGTGAAGAGTTTTAGAAGGCCAATGGTTGTCTTTTTCACAAAGCTAATCCCAATGGCCTAGTGTATATATGAGATGAAGGAAGAGTGGAGATGGATCAGAATGAAGGCCATTGTGGCCTTTCAGCAAGACATGAGAAAGTCTGAACAAAGACAGTGGTGATGAAGACAGTGGAAGAGCAAGAATGGAGAGAGATTTAGAAAGCTAAAGAATAAAGAAAAGTGGTGGATTCATTGAGCAGAAGTGCAGGTGAAGTAGAAATTCTGCCTTCACATAGTTCCAGTAAGATAGACCCCCAAACTTGATGTGGAGGGGCTATCCTCTCATAATGCAGTCCAAGCTGTGTCTCAGTTATGTTTCTGCCTCAAGAAATGGACTTTTTCAAAATTTTCTGTAATTCAGAAATCAAGGCATGGAAATAAAAATCATTGCCTATTTAAATGACTTAATATTACTGTGTTTTCTTCTACTTATCTGCTGTCCAATCTGGTAGCCACTAGCCACCTGTGAGTGTTTACATTCAAGAGTTTTCCCTTACAGTAGCCACAGTTCTAGCAGTCAGTAGCCTCATTTACCCAGCAGCTACTCTGACAGTACCACATAGATGTAAAGCACTAGCATCAGAGAGGGAAGTTCAATTGGACAATATATTGCAAGTCTTAAAATCTCCAATTCTCTGCTTCTAGGTAGAAAAAGACCTCTCCTATAAGAAATTCATAGAATGGACAAGGTCAGAGAAGATGAACGAAACAGAAGTGGGAGTGTTCCTTCCTTGATTTAAAGTGGAGGAAAATTTTGAAATGGAAGCTATCCTTTGAGATTTGTCCATGGTTGATGGCTTTGAACAAGCCAGGGCTGACTTCTCTGGAATGTCACCTAAGAAAGAGCTGTATCTTTCCAAGGTCATACACAAGGCCTTTCTGGAGGTGACTGAAGAAGGAACAGAAGCAGTAGCTGCCACAGGTGTTATACTAGGGCCTTTCTCAGCAACTCCTATAGTTCTTCCAGTTTCTGTGCCATTCATCCCTTCCTTTCCTTTATCGAGCACAGCAAAACCAATGGTATTCTCTTCTGTGGCCGATTTTCCTCTTCATAAGGCAATAATCATGTGAATTGAAAACAACTCTTCTCCTTTTTCTTACCTGCTTTTTCTCTGACACCTCATAATGTACCTGCAATCCAACATGACCGTATAGTGCAGAAGTGTCAAATTAGTGGTTCAGGTATGAAGTTCCTTATTTTGTATACATGTGTACCATCTCCAAGATCTTGTCAGCATTTTGGCATTGGTGGCACTGGCCATGTAGAAAACATCTTGGCTTGGATCTGGATGTTGGTTCCACCTCCCTGACTCCTGCACACATGCATTTGAACTGTGAGAGCTACGTCCTGTCCTCACTTTGTGTAGGGTGCATCCCCATGGTCTGGAGAGCTTCTCTTTTCTCAAGTACATGAAGACACATGTTGTTTTCTTCTCATCTCTGCTCTGTTGCATTGACACCTTTAATGAGAGAGTAGAGTAAACTGAAGAACAAGCAAGAGTTGTAGGGAACAGATGTTAGAATTCCACAGAGAGACCTCCATTCTCTGTGAGCTTTCTGACAGCTCTTCAAAAGGACCATAGAACTGGGAGATGAGTTTACTAAGACTAGTGAGAAAGCAGTCTAATTTCACTCTCTGTTTCCGTTGTCCTTTGAGTTTATAAATAATAGTAGGTCTTATGCTTATTTGAATGCACAAATATCCACTTTCTCTGAGATTTAAAAATTGCTATCAAGAGATGGAGATGGTTAGATATGTTATATTCACAATAATGTAGTTTTAGGAAGCTTCATGAGTAAACATTGGGTATCTATGTTTTCTTTCAAATATTAAAAAACACCAATGCTTTCGGTTAGCTTTTATGTTACTTGCTTGAAACACAATTGCTGGTTTAGCAACAGGGACCACATTGAGGGGTTAAATTGAGAAAGACTGATCCTTAAACTTAACTATGGTACCTAACATACCCATGTAGAACTAACAAACAGGTGTTTTTAAAGGTCACTTTAGGATTTAAAATGGAAGGTTTCTCCCTCCCTCCCCTGCTGTACCCCTGCTTTCAAGTGAAGATGAACAATTGTAGGTAGTTTAAAATGTCTTAGGGACAGCAACTAAGAGATAGCATAGATAAATGGGACCTCATAAAACTAAAAAGCTTCTGTTCATCAAAAGAAATGGTCTCTAAACTGAAGAGAACACCCACAGAGTGGGAGAAAATATTTGCCAATTATATATAAGACAAAGGAATGATAACCAGAATATACAGGGAACTTAAAAAACTAAATTCTCCCAAAACTAATGAACCAATAAAGAAATGGGCATGTGAACTAAACAGAACTTTCTCAAAAGAAGAAATTCAAATGGCCAGAAAACACATGAAAAAATGCTCACCATCTCTAGCAATAAAGGAAATGCAAATTAAAACCACACTAAGATTCCACCTCACCCCTGTTAGAATAGCCATCATCAGCAACACCACCAACAACAGGTGTTGGCGAGGATGCGGGGAAAAAGGAACCCTCTTACACTGTTGGTGGGAATGTAGACTAGTACAACCACTCTGGAAAAAAATTTGGAGGCTACTTAAAAAGCTGGACATCGATTTACCATTTGATCCAGCAATACCACTCTTGGGGATATACCCAAAAGACTGTTACTCCAGAGGCACCTGCACATCCATGTTTATTGCAGCACTATTCACAATAGCCAAGTTATGGAAACAGCCAAGATGCCCCAGCACTGACGAATGGATTAAGAAAATGTGGTATCTATACACAATGGAATTTTATGCAGCCATGAAGAAGAACGAAATGTTATCATTCGCTGGTAAATGGATGGAATTGGAGAACATCATTCTGAGTGAGGTTAGCCTGGCTCAAAAGACCAAAAATCGTATGTTTTCCCTCATATGTGGACATTAGATCAAGGGCAAACACAACAAGGGGATTGGACTATGAGCACATGATAAAAGCGAGAGCACACAAGGGAGGGGTGAGGATAGGTAAGACACCTAAAAAACTAGCTAGCATTTGTTGCGCTTAATGCAGAGAAACTAAAGCAGATACCTTAAAGCAACTGAGGCCAATAGGAAAAGGGGACCAGGAACTAGAGAAAAGGTTAGATCAAAAAGAATTAACCTAGAAGGTAACACCCACGCACAGGAAATCAATGTGAGTCAATGCCCTGTATAGCTATCCTTATCTCAACCAGCAAAACCCCTTGTTCCTTCCTATTATTGCTTATACTCTCTCTACAACAAAATTAGAGATAAGGGCAAAATAGTTTCTGCTGGGTATTTGGGGGGGGGGAGCGGGAGGGGGTGGAGTGGGTGGTAAGGGAGGGGGTGGGGGCAGGGGGGAGAAATGAACCAAGCCTTGTATGCACATATGAATAATAAAAGAAAAATGAAAAAAAAAAAACATTAATTTAAAAAAAAATGTCTTAGGGATAAGCACACTTTAAAAGATGTTTTCTAGCCTTTAATTTTATGACATTGGGTACTTAAATTTGGAGTACATTAGTTATTGAGAACAAAATGTTAGGTGGAGGAGAGGGGTGGTTGAGGCCATTATGAAATGGGAGAATCAGCATTTAAACACTGTAAACATAAAAGAATACTTTCTTCTGCCTGCTGTTTGTAAAAGCTCTCTGGGAAGATCTTTTACGAAGACCAATTTTTTTTAAAATGTAATTTACCTACCTAATATAAGTGTCCTATGACATGTATGTAAACTTCCAAAACTGTTTTGTCTGTGTATTTAGAAAATACACAAGAATCTTTATCAAACTTCAAAATATAAACTTGTGAGCACTAAAAAAAGAGAAAGAGAAAGACTGAGCTCTTCATTAGGGGGAAGTCCTGAGCCCCTTGTAGTCAGTAGTCCCCCAGGCTCCTTGAAGTTTCCAACAGAAATACTATTTTCAATCAATAGGTGGTTCACTTTTCCCTGAGAACCCAAGTCACCAGCTTTGCTGGGAAGAGAATACAGGACTGAGGTGTTTAAGGAAGCCAAGGCTGGAGGATCATGATTAAGAACAGTACATAACAAGACCCTGTCTCAAAAACAAAACAACCAAACTAACCAATAAAAATGAGGCACTCAAACTATATGAGTGGTGAGAAGAAGAAAGAGGGAGTGTTAGAGATTACTGAGTTTGGCACTCCCGTCTGTTTCCTTTCTGCCAAGCTCTTGGAATTGGAAAGAAGATTCAAGGGTGGCAAATAAATCAGCATATGTGATTCTTCCAGCACAGACAGAGCTTCTCAGAGCAACAACCAGCAGGCTAAGTGAGCTAGCACGTTTTCCCTGGAGAAATGTTTGCTGCTGTGCACAGCCTTGGTAATGGTCCAGATAAGTGTAGGGAAGGAGATGTGGGGGGGTGTAGTATAAATTGAAGAGCTTTCAACCATCCAAGCATTATGGTCTTTTCTTCCTTTCCCTTGGAGTAAGGACCTCCAGAGCTTGTCAATATTGGCTTTTGAAGATGAATGATTAGTGTTCTTATCTGTTATAGACAAATACCCACATAAGTCATGTACATACAAAATAATAATACATATATTGCTTTAAGAGATCTTATTGTGAACTTAGCTGTTGGTTACATTTCCTCTGAAGAGTTATCAGTAATATTTTATTGCTATATTATAAGACCCAGGGGCTGCTTTGACATCTCTGATTCTCTCTGGGTCCCAAAGGCCTAGCCATACAGTACCCTGCTCTCATCAGAAGTGTGCATCCCTTTAAAACACCAAACAGGAAAATTTCCTTGATCTGCTAGTTCCTCTATCAGCTGGGTCAACTGTACTCCTCCTGGTCCTCACCTGGCCCTCTTCACCAGGCTACAAATTATTCACGCAAGCCTCTCACATCCTCCCAGAGGAACCAGGATCAACTGTTCCTCTTGTTACCACAAAGCCTTTCTTTTGTACACTTTGCATGTACATTCTTTTCCTGATTGTAACCACCACATGGCCTGCAAGGCCTGTGGTCTCTTCCTTCTCTGGACTATGAGTATATGTCACTAATAATAAGCTGCTGCCAATTTCTTCTCTCCAGGATCTCTTGCATGTGTTTGATTTTTTCATACTATTTAGTGTGGGAGATCAAAAATCCTTTACCAGTGAGATAAAGAGGGATGACTCAAACAATTATATATCAGTGAAAAAGTACAGCCACCCAAATAATGCTCCTGCATGTTTTCTTGAAATTGAGCTAGAAGACATTTCTATTAGGCTACACAGTGTTTCTTGTAAACATCCACAAACTAAATTCCTCCTTGGATTTAATTCCAGGAAAAAGTTGATCTCACTTACCCTCAAATGTTTACTGATCTCCTGCTTTACATTAGGAATTCTACATGAGTTACTTACTTTCATTCTCAAAAGTAAGAAATCCCTAATAATTCTCAGAGTAGGAGGCTAAGTAACTTGAGCAAGGTCAAGTGGCCAGCAGTGGGTAGAACATGTAATCAAGGTCAGGTCTGGTTATGCCAGAGGCTATATTCTCCTAAGAGGCTGAGCTGCTACCTCAGCTCCTGAGGGAGGTACAGCTGTCAGCATAATGCAAGAGGGTAAGGGGCCAGAAAGAAGTCTGCTTTTGACTTAAAGGGTCATTCCTCTGACTTTGTCTTCCCATGTGAAAAGTGAGAACTTGGAACCATCGGTCACCAAAAGCATTATAACACTTGGCCAGTGTATGGAGGTATGGTGTGGAACCAAGATCAGGTGCATTTTGGGTTTTACAAACTCTGCAATTTCCCCTCCTCCACCAGTTGGGCACAATGCTTTCAACATATGAGTCTTTGGACAGCTTGTTATATCCAAATGAAAATAGTACCTAAAATGCTAGAAATAACAAAAAACTTCAAAGCATAAATAAATTTCTAATGCCCATGGAAACAAGAAGGAATCTTTTGGCAGATCAGAAAACTGTGAGTACTGAATAGCCAGAATCAGGTCATAGAAAGACACCCCTGACCAAAATGCTGGTCAGAGAGGATAGCTATGTAAGGTGGATAGAAATCTGGGTGAAACCTGGATTCAGAGACACATGGACACAGGTTCAGGATGGTGACCACCACAGAGTGACTAAATCAGGCAAAAAAGAAGAAAGATATAGATTAGCCCTTTACTATGAGACCCACCTCCCTGCAATGTGAACAACAAAACTTTAGAAAGTTGATTTGGACTATTTTTAGGTTAGTATTCTAAATTTAGTACTTAGTAAAAATTTGCAAGAATAAAAGCTGCATGGGATAAAAAATGCTTCTGTTGAAGTTAAATTATTTATATCTTGGGTTCACTTGGAAAGTGCTATAAACACTTTTCTTGTAAACTTGTTACAGATGCATCACTGAAATATTCAAATCCAACATCTATATTGTCAAAAAGACAAAATTGGAGAGAGAGAGTAAATGATCAATGATTACTAGGAGCTGGGGGAAACAAGGGAGGGATGAACACGTGTAGCAGAGTGAATTTTTAGGGTAGTGAAACATCACCAAGTTTAACCTCATTTTACACCTTGGACCTTAGGTGATAACTTGTCCTCGGAGATTCACAGGTCATAACAAAAGTGTCACTATGGTATGGGAGGTTGATAATGGCAGAGACTGGGCATGTGCCAAGGCAAGGGAAATGTGGGAAATGCCTGTATCTTCCTGTCACTTTATTTTGAACCTAAAACTATCTAAAAATAAAATCTTAAAAAGTCTGTAATTAAAACACTGCGAGCAATGGAACTGAATACTGAGTTCAGAAACAGATTGGCGTATGTATTGCTATTTATGTAATAGAGGGACATAACAAGTAATCAGTGAAAAGATGGAGTTTTTAATGAACAGAATTAGAAAAATTGAAAGACTACTTGAAAATGAATTAAAACTGGATTAATATTTCCCATTTAGTAGCATAAAGTTAAAAAGATCTACAATCTAAATGTAAAAAATATAGAAATGAAGCCATACACACACTGGAAGAATTCTGTACTCTGGAGAAACAATGACTCAAAGTATCAAAGCAAGAAAGGAGAAACCTCATTAAATTTAACGTGATAAAACTCTGCATGCCAAATTCACTAGAAGTAAAGTCCATGTCAAAATAGATGGCAACCAGAGAGGAGTAAACATTTGCAAATATTTGTATAAACGACAAAGGAATAATTGTGCCAATATGGAAAGAGATTCTTAATAATCAAGGATAAACACATGCCCCCTCCCCCCAAAAAAACATGAACACCTCACAATAAAACAAGTAAGGCAGAAAAAAGGGGAGTGGTTTTAAATATATGAAAAATGTTTAATCTCAAGATATAAAGAAAACACTTCTCATCTATCAAATTGATAAGAACCTTCTGACAATAAACTATTTGCAAGGCTGTGAAGAAAAACAATCAGGCAGAATCAGTAACAGGAAAAGGTAATAAAATCATTATGGAAGGGAATTTGCTGTAACAAGCTAAATTATACATGTTTATTTTAGATCCTATGAATCCCTTTTCTAGGAACCTAGATTAGCAAATACAACTCCATGAGTACAAAACAATGTCCACACTAAGTTTTTGCTATTAAAAGTGTGGACCATGATCCAGCTACATCCTTTGCCTGGGACCTTGGAAGAAATCCTGAGTCTCAGCACCTGTGCCAATGGAATCTGCATTTTAGCAAATGTGATGATGTGTGTGTGAAGCTTGAACTCAAGTTCAACTCATTGTTTAAAATCAAGTAAGACTGGAAACAACCCAAATGCGTGCCAGTGCTACACAATGTGGTACCCTCACCAAATAATAAAATAACAATGAATGAGTTGGACATAAAACAACAAGAAATATGCCTATGTCAAGTTAGAAGAATTTCCAAAATTATTGTGAAGAAAAATATGAAAGGTTCAAAATGATAGAAAAAGTGTTAAGTAGACAAGGAGGGCAGAAAGAAAACACTAGGAGGGATTGTTGGGGTGGGAGAGGGCGGCTGGCACGGGGATGTCTAGGAGCTCGAAGGTGGTGCTGGGCCTCTCGGTGCTGCTGACGGTGGCCACGGTGGCCGGCGTGCATCTGAAGCAGCGGCAGGACCAGCAGAGGCTTCCTGACAGAGTGATCAGAGACATTGAGAGGCAAAATCGGAAAAAAGAAAACATTCGTCTTTTAGGAGAACAGATTATTTTGACTGAGCAACTTGAAGCAGAGAGAGAGAAGATGTTGGAAAAAGGATCTCAAAAAACTTGACTTCAAGTGAATATGAAGTGTCAAGGGAACAGACAGTACTGAATGTGTGTGTTGTATCGTGGAGAATAGTTCACCGAGATCTTCCGCCCCTTCTTTGTCTCTGTCCTTTTAAACTTGATCAAATAAAGGACAGTGGATTCTGTATTCTGAATTCCTTCTTTCAGAATCCCTATGTCTGAATAAAGAATTTGTGGGCAGATGCTCTTCTGAAGAGTTTCTCTCTGTGTGAGTTTGGTAGCAGCCCCTATGAGCTCAGTGTTCCCAGTTTAGGATTGCTCCTGAAGAGCACTTCTGAACTTGTGCGCAGAAGGGATGGATAGTAACACCCATCTGAGCAGTTTGATAAGTCGACAATGACTTATCAAATGATGATGAAGCCACCAGAACACTACCTCAGAAGGGCTGGAAGAGGGTGAAGTGGAGGGAGAGACGCTCCTGATCGTTGAGTCAGAGGATCATCTGTGGACTTATGACCAGAGAGGGGATTCCCTCAACAGCGAGGAAGGAGATGTGTTGTGGATGGAGGAGCAGCTGTCCTACTTCTGTGACAAGTGCCAAAAATGGATACCGGCCAGTCAGCTGAGGGAACAGCTCAGTTACCTTAAGGGTGATAACTTTTTTAGGTTTACTTGTTCGGATTGCTCAGCAGATGGCAAGGAGCAGTATGAGAGACTGAAGCTGACATGGCAGCAGGAAAAAGACTTCGACGTGGTGGAGCACAGCAGCAGGTTGTCTCGGCGTGGGAAGTCCTATGTATTTCCGTTCAGGTGCTCAGGAATTTGGAGAGCCTGGATGGTGGAAACTTGTTCATAACAAGCCCCCAACAATGAAACCTGAAGGAGAGAAGTTGTCTGCTTCAACTTTGAAAGTAAAAGCCCCAAAACCAACATTGGATCCCATCATTACGGTGGAGGGACTTAGAAAACGAGCAAGTCGGAATCCTGTGGAATCTGCCGTGGAATTAAAAGAGAAAAGGTTTCGAACGCAGGAAGCCGAAGACATTCGAAGAGCCCAGAAAGAAGCGGCAGGCTTTCTGGACAGGAGCACATCCTCCACCCCTGTGAAATTCATTAGCCGAGGTCGAAGGCCAGACGTGATTCTGGAGAAAGCAGAAGTGATCGACTTCTCGTCCCTGAGCTCCTCGGACCGCAGGCCTCTGACTAGCCCCTCTCCTTCCCCGTCCTTGGACTTCTGTGCCCCCGGGGACCCCGGCCTCCCACTCGGCTCTCCGAAACTGATCTGATTCCCGATGTGATGCCGCCACAAAGCCCTGTTCCGCGATGACGACGAAATGGACCCGGGCATGGAGTCCGTCCGGCCCCCCACCGGCTCGGCAGCTGCGGGACCCGTGGGGGGCAGAAAGAAGGTCCGAGCCCCTGAGCAGATCAAGCAGGAGGTGGAGAGCGAGGAGGAGAAGCCGGACAGGATGGACGTGGACAGCGAAGACACAGACTCCAACGCCTCTGTGCACGCAAGGGCTCAGGAGAAGAGGAAGCCTCCCTTGGAGAAGGACACGAAGCCCAAAGGGCCCAAGTATACCCCGGTCAGCATCTACGAGGAGAAGCTGCTGCCCAAGAGGCTGGAAGCCTGCCCGGCGCCGTGGCCATGACGAAGAGGAACTGTGGGCTGCCGCTCTTCCACCTGGACGAGGTGGTGAACGCCGCCTTGCTGCTGGTCGACGGGCTTTACGGTGCCAAGGAAGCAGGAGTGTCCAGGCTTCCCGCCGGGCAAGCCACCTACCGCACCACCTGCCAGGACTTCAGGATCGTCGACCGGTACCAGACTGCCTTGCCATCCCGGAAAGGATTTCGGCATCAGACCACCAAATTTTTGTATCGTTTGGTGGGATCAGAAGATATGGTTGTAGACCAAAGTATTGTCAGCCCTTATACTTCTCGTATCTTCAAGCCTTTCCTCAGGCGTGATTATGAGACAAAGCCACCCAAACTACAGCTCCTGTCACAGATTCCTTCCCACCTGCACAGGAGTGACCCACACTGGACACCTGAGCCTGACGCACCTCTTGACTACTGCTATGTCCGACCAAATCACATCCCAACGATCAACTCTATGTGTCAGGAGTTTTTCTGGCCTGGCATTGATCTGTCTGAGTGCCTGCAGTATCCAGACTTCAGTATTGTTGTCCTGTATAAAAAAAGTCATCATTGCCTTTGGCTTCATGGTTCCTTATGTGAAATACAACGAGGCCTACATTTCATTTCTGTTTGTCCATCCTGAATGGAGAAGAGCAGGGATTGCAACTTTCATGATCTATCACCTGATTCAGACCTGCATGGGCAAGGATGTGACCTTTCACATCTCAGCAAGCAACCCTGCTATGCTGCTATACCAGAAGTTTGGATTCAAGACTGAAGAGTGTGTTTTAGATTTTTATGATAAGTATTACCCATTGGAGAGTACAGAGTGTAAACATGCATTCTTTCTGAGGCTCCGCCACTGATATGAACATAGCTCCTCATGGAGAACCGCGTGTGCTGTCCAAGAACAGTTGGAGACCTGTGGGCAGTTACTCATCTCACTGTGGACTCTGATCTTCTTTGTGGTTAGAGGTCGTAGTGGTGGGCAATGATTGAGTGGTGGGCACAGTTGATTTCCTATCCTTTCTGGAGTGGCCTTTGACCAACGTCTTGGTCTCCACCACTGAATAAAACTGAATGATGCTGCTATTCTCCTTCCACCTGACAGCGTGTCAGAGCAAAAGACCTTCTAAACTGATATTCTTGGTAAGAGAGAGTCTGTCTGTCCTAACTTTATGGACAAGAAGACACAGTGTCGAAGTGGCATTGTGCTGTCCTGGGAGGAGAATTATGCGATGATTACAGAAAAGGATTCCAGTGCTGTTCCCAGCCCAGGGCCTGCTATCACTGAATCCAGGACAACTTCTGGGACACTGAAGTTCTGTTGTCTCTTTGTGACAGTCAGAAAAAATAAACTTAGTGTCCGTGTCTAAAAATAAATAAATAAATAAATAAATAAAAAGAAAACACTAGGAGGGTGAGATGAGTAAAGTTGGGAGGGAAAAGATTGGAGAGAAGAGGAAATGAGATATCTCTGAGCATTCCTCCATATTTTACTACTTTCAAAAAAATTAAAGGAAAAACCCAACTGGCACCCAGCGAGTAGAGGCCAGAGATGCTGCTGCACATTCAGTAAAGTCTGGGAGCCTCCAGGAGTTATGTGGTTTAAAACAGTGATGCTGAGAAAGGTGGGCTCAGGGTAGGGATTTCAAGTGTCCTAAGATGAACTTTCCAGTTTTAAAAGTTCAGTTAGCCTTCTCCCCACTTCCAGAGGGATTGCTCCAAGTGGCAGACACGGTTTTCATATTGGCTTGTCAGTTCAGCACCCTAGGGTTGAATTTCTATTCCTCCATAGTCCTGTGGACCATTCATTTTAAATTTCTCTTCTTCAGTGTACTGCTTTTCTGGGAGTACTAGGAACTGGCACTGTTTTGTCATGAAGTCCTGATTCAATTCTCTGCAAAGATACTTGAACTTGGGGTTTGAAAGGGGAGTATAATCGCTTACCCCACATCAGGGCCTTTTCTCACTTCCCCAAGAATCGCACAGCTGGAAACCTTGCTGTCTTCTGGACCAGCCCAGCAGCTGCAGGACTGCGCCCTCCCAGCCCCACTAATATCAGACACCAGCTCTGCTGCTGGAGCTCCATCCTCACAGCACTCACTCACAACTTGAGGTGTGTATCTGGCAGAGCTGCTTCTACGGGGACTTTAGGGTATTAGCCCCAGTGTGTTGGGAAAGTGGGGAAACTTGCAAAAGTGTTTCCTGAGGGACCCAGGTTCCCCTGGGATCCTTCACTCTGTCTTGGGTTGAAGGTCTAGATGGGAAAGTGGCCGCGTGGGGACTAGGGAGCGGTGGGATGAGGAAACAGGTGCAGAAGGTGATCCCTATCTCCCAGGTACTTGTGGCAGGAACCACTGTGCTCCCAGGCCCTCCAGCACTGGAGATGGAGCGCCCCCACCTGGCACCCTGGAGGAGGCAGAGACTTAGAAGATGGATAGAGGCTGCACTGAGTGCCCAGGGCTGCAGTTCTGAGTGGCCTTGCCACAGCTAACGCTGCAGGGAGCACAGCTTTGACTCCTCAAGGCCATCTGAAGGCCCAGAGAGATTTGTGGGTCTCAAAGGCAGTTAACCTAGGCACCCCCAATTGCCTTTTGAAAGAATACCTCAGGGGGTTCGAGGTCTGTCTTGACCTGAGATTGACCTTGACCATTTCTAAGCACTTTCCAGCTCGTTCAGAGTGGCCAAGATAAATTTCAGGAACTCTTCAGATCTTGTGATTATCTTAATTTTATTAAAAATACTGAAGGCAATTACTGAAGACTTCTTATCCTGAAGCTAAGTGGAGATGATGGACAATTAATCATATTTGGGTTTTGTTATGCTAGACAAATTCAGCACTTATGTTAGTTTCTTCTCTACTGCTATGTCACACCAACTCAGTTTTGGACAAAAGAAGTTGTGGAACATTAGTATGTTATTGCTAGGGAAAGCAGGTCAGGTCCCAGGACTTTGGTTTCTGGAACCTGATTGTGCCTAATGACCAAAGTGTGACCCAAAACGGTCTTCCCTTTGTGGTTTGCAGGACTGAGGTGATGTGATGCAAAAGTGACATTAGTACTAAGTACAACGGGCTTCTTGTATCCTGGGGCTCAGTAACGTGCACTGTGATTAACAAGAAATTAAGGTAGGAGTCAAACAGCACATGGATTTCACCAGATTTCTGGAGAAGTGGGTGGAGGAGAGCCTGGAGGAAGATCCTCCAGCTGCCCATGGAGGCGAGAGACCTCATGAGGAGTGAAAGGCTCAACATCGGAGGAAGAAGGTGCCTGGACAAGCAGGGCAGAAACACAGGCAGGGAGGGAAACAGGGGCCTTGGTTTACAGTTCCATCACTGGCCATCACATTGGCTAGTTACCCAGTCCTGGCAATCAAACAACCACCCTCCATTCCCTCCCCAGCATGAGCTCGGTGTCTCATTGCTTCAGGATCTAATTCAATATGGAATTCAGGGACCCACAGTTACCAGGGGTGGAAGAAGACAGATTCAGAAGTTAAAGATTAAGTGCAGTCCCCTGCCACCTTCCTGTTCCTGACCCTGCCTATTTCCAGGAAACTCAACAGTCATACCAGAAATTTCCTCTCTGGAAAATTCCTTTGGGCACTGTTCCTCATGAAATCACATTCTAGGGTCTCATTCTTTCCATCAACACAAGAGAGTAAGCTATGAAGCCGAAAACACAGTGGGCTTCAAAACGAAGAGCATCGGCACCGGGCTCTCTCAGCTGAGACAGCTGTGCAGCACCCCAAAGAGCAATGGATTCACAAAAGCATGGACTCAATAAGAAGACTGTCAACAGTAGTTGGTGCTAACACAACCGATCAGGAAAGAGAAGAGAATACACTGGCTTCCAGTGGAAAGCCTCTAAATGCACGTTTGTCTTGGAAAAGGAAGGCGAATACAGTCTTAAGTTCCTGTCTATGGCACAGCATGGTACATTTGGAACTGAAATGGTCTAGCGAGCTTTGTCAGTAGCATAGCCCAATAACGGCAGCATTATTTTTGGTCAGTGCCAACATTCATATATTCTGTAAATATTCAGATTTTGTATTTTCAAACTAACTCCCTTTTTTGCTTCTACAAGGAGTAGAAGTGATGTCATTTTTGAGTTGGAAAAAAAAATCAAATGGGTAAGATCTTTTGCCAAACAAGTATGTTTAGTACAGAGAACACAGGTAAGTTAAACAACATAAAGAGACCCACACTAGTCACATTGGAACAGCTTGAGTGTCAAGAAATAAACACTTGTCAGT
Source organism: Castor canadensis (assembly GCF_047511655.1). Classification (NCBI taxonomy): domain Eukaryota; kingdom Metazoa; phylum Chordata; class Mammalia; order Rodentia; family Castoridae; genus Castor; species Castor canadensis. The sequence continues at coordinate 14,123,633 of NC_133389.1, forward strand.
TGAAATACGTTGTACAAAGCTATGGTTATTATATATAACAATTATATATAATTTTATTCCTACACTTAATTTTGTATGTTCCCATGGCATACCTGTGATTTTTTAACACTTTCATTAATATCCAATCATGTATGTGACAGAATCTAACTAATCTAACCAGTTCCCTGAAGAGATGTAATGATTTTCTGTGTATTCAACTTTACACTCACAGTTTTATCCATTCTTGTGTCTTTCTTTCAGTGATATAGTTTGAAATGGAGTATTTATTTAGAATGTTCAAGTATTTCATTTTCTTTTCCTCCTCTATCTCTGCTCTTCCTCTTTCTTTTCCTTCTTCCATTTTTGCTTCCTTTGAGAAAGTGTAGTCATATATTATACTTTGGAAATATGGGTGTCTCAATTTACAACATCAAATGTAGAGTATAAGAAAGGAATGCCTACTTTACCAGTATTAGAAAAGAATAGTTTTTGTACTTAGGCATTTCATGTTTTAAAAGAGATCTTGACTTGCTCGCTGCCACTCCTTTCTCTTTGGAAGATGATGTGAAGACAGAAGCAAAGTTTGTAGGGAAGCCAAGCATTGCTGCATTTCTACAAGGCAAGAAAAGCTACAGATTGCTGGCAATCTACAGAAGCTGGGACACAGGCAGGGATGCCCTCTCTCTCAGTGCCTCCAGAAGGAGCCAGTTCTGCAAACACACTGATTTTAAATTTCTAGCTTCCTGAATGTGAGAGAAATCTCTGGTTTAAACCATTCATTTTGTGATAATTCATCATGATAGACCTCAAAAATGAATATGCCATGATAAAAAGTTAGGTAGTAAATGCTTCTGTGACAGCAGAAAGTTCTGGCTATTGTAGGATTGGACAAGGAAGATGTCTGGGCCTGGGTGAAGTAGGAGATTCTTAGAAACATGGAATGACTTGTGCTTTGCTCTGAAGAGAATTGAAGGTCAAAAGTAAATTGAATGTAAGCATTTGATATATCTTTGTGGGGTTCAATTCATCATCTCTTAAGATTTCAGAATGGGATCCTCTCTTCAACATTATAAAAATATTCAATCACTTTGATTGTGTAACTTTGTGATTTAGTTTATTATACCGAAGTATTTTCAAATAATAATGTACAATCCCTTACAAAAAACCAAGCAATACATGATGTAAGTAAAGTTAAATAAATTAATTTCTATTTCTACCCCTAATAAGATAGCAGCCAGGTGTATATTCTTCCTCACATACTCTATGCTTACAAACACGTAGTCAGATAAGTGCCCATTCTGTTCCTTTTGAAAAAATGGGATTATATTAAATACATTACAAGTCAGTTTTTCCATTTTAATATTAAAATCATGCAATATAAACTTGAGGGCTCCACCAAAATATTTAGTTTTTTGTATGTACCTATTTACTCACAGAATGAAATGATCAACCATAACTATAGATAGAGTGAATATTTAAGAGGCATGTGAACATATTTATGCATTTCAGTCTTAAAATCAATTCTTTCAGATTTAGCATCATAGATTCTCTGACAGAAGCTAATGGCAACTTTGGCTTGAACCTTTTGAAAAATCTGGGTGGAAGCAACTTGGAAAACATATTTTTTTCTCCCTTGAGCATCTCCTTGGCCTTGGCAATGGTCTACAAGAGGGCGAAGGGAAGCACAGCTGCCCAGATGGCCCAGGTACCTCAAGCTGTCTCACAAACAATACATGTTGCACTGAATTTATACATTGAGATGATCTTCTGCATTTCAAATCCCAAAGTAATAGTAGCATTCACGTAACTCTGCTAGTGTCACAGGAGTGAGGATGGGGAGTTGTCCGGATGGAACATGGTACCACTGCCTGGCCATCCTGGGATGTCAGGACTCACTCGTGGATGCTACAGCAGGCAGCTGGCTGGAAGGTGCAAGAAGGCCTCATGCATATGTCTTCACCCTTGTGCTAAAGACAAGAAAGTCTTACCTTTCTTCTAAGACCCTTCCTTGTGCCCTTTTCAAGGTCAGCATGGACATCCTTATGGGATGTTAGCTGAGTCATAAGAGAATGAAGTGAAGCTGCTTGGTGTTTTAAGGACTGAGCTCAGATGAGTGTAGTTTTTTCTGCATTTTTTTCCTCAGACACTGACAGACATCAGACAGTTCCAAGATGAAGGCGGAGAGACTCCATTCTTTTGTTGTTATCATTTTTCAAATTGTTTTATGATACAGTATCTCAACCTCCTGTGTCAGCCTCCCTCGTGCTGGCATTGTAGGTATGTGCCACCATGCCCGTGAGGCACTATCTTATGTATTGGGAGGACCATGTGTATGCAGAGGTGAGACTTACTGTTGGCGCCCAAGTTTGCAGGCAAACTGCCACAAATAGCGAGCATTAATTACCTGAGGCATTTTGTTGAGGTTAGACAAAAGCATTCTCTCTCATACCGATGCTCAGAGCACTCTGGTTTATTTTGGGAAGCATTTCAGAGGGTCGTTAGAGGGGTTTTAAGTAGGCAGACTAAACTGTTATGATTTGGATTTGCCCTTTCAAAATGTAGGGCACCAATGCTAAGATGTTAGGAGGTGGACTCCTTTAGAAGAGAAAGGCAATGAGGACTTCTCCTCCATACGTGGATTCACAGTCTTCATGGAGGGCTTGGTGAGCTTGCCCTTCTGCCTTCCACCAGGTGAAGACACAGCATTCCTCACTTTTGGAGGCTGTAGCCTCCTTCAGGCAGTTGAATCTGAAAACATCTTGATCTTGTATCTCCCAGCCTCCTGAACTCTGACGAATGTCTGTTCTTTATAGATGAATCAGTCTCAGGTATCCTAAAGCAGCAAAATTTAGATTGTGGCAGTGGCTTTCAGGTGGCTTGTCACCTTGAATTAGACGAATCATCTTCAAGCAGTAGTAGAATGTACAGAACTCTTAGTGCTGAGTTCAGTGTGTACCCATTTCTTTGTAAAGTCACAGAATGCTAAAAATGTATTGTTATTCCTTTCTCTCTCTTTCTTTTTTATTTCAGGCACTTTCTTTTAAGACAGACAGAAGCGAAGATGAGGCTATTTACCATGGTTCCCAGTCACTTCTTGCTGAAGTGAACAGAACTGGTACTCAGCACTTGGTTAGAACCGCCAAGGCTCTTTGGAGAAAAGTCTTATGAGCTCCTCGTGGTAAGTCACACGTGCTTCTCTCTAAGGAAACAGACGGCAATGTGTTGAGCAATGGCGGCAAGCATTCTTACATGGGGGTCTGCTCCCGGGTCTGCCTTTCAAGAGCCTCAAGGACTTCTGTTCTTTCAGTTTTCATGTCTGTCGAAAGGATTGTATCACACACTGTCCTGAGTTTTCTGAAATGTAAAGGAAACGGTACTAAAATAACTTACACAGACTAATGCAATTGGATCTGAATCATCTGAAAAGGGGAGTCGAAATGAATATTTCTAGCCATGGCTTTGCAGATATTGATGATTATTTTGTGAGATTGATTGATTATTTAAATGTGTTTTTACATATTTAAACATTTCTATTGGTTTTTCAAGCACTGGAAATCTTTCTATATATATATCTTGACTGATTAAACTACGTATATTTTTGACAATGCTTTCATGACTTTTTTTGTTTTAAAAAATCAATTTAAATAAGATCTTGTTATATGTAAATGAAACTAAGTAGACAACAGTCCTCATCAACCTTCTTCCAGTCCCATAATTCCTGTTGCCAATGGAAGAGTTTTTATGGATTTGTTTTGGATCCTCCTTCCATATAGAAGTTTTGATTTGTGGGGTTTTCTGTAATAACCACATTGTATCATATGGATTACTTTGTAATTTGTTTCTTTTCACAATACATCTTAACTTCTATCCCTCTAGTTTATGCGGATCTATACCACTCTTTTTTATCAACGTCTGCTATTCCTAAGTGCGGATGTACTATAATGTGACTGACCCTCCCTACTGATGAGCGTTTAGGGTCGTTTCTAACCTGGGGCATTAGAGAACGTTATGAAGAAAACTTATAAAATCATGATTTTCAAATCTTTTTGAGTAAATATCCACTAGTACAATACTGCATCATAGATCAAGGGTATTCTAAGGTTTGTAGGAAACTGCAGGTGTCTTCAAGGTGTGCATTCTTACAAGCAATGAGTAAGAGTTCCTGTTGCTCCACATTTTCACCAGCATGGTGTTGTTAGTGAGTGTCACTTTCATTTAGTTGAAAGCATTTTGAAATGTCTCTTGGTATTTCTTCTTTGACTCATTCCTTGTTTAGAAGTGTGTTGTTTAATCTCCAAGGGTTTAGGGATTTTTTTTTAGCTAACTTTTCTTGTTGATTCTAGTTGGTTTTAGAGAAGACATTACTTGATTTTTCTTATTTTAGATTATTACTGTGTATTTTTAGGCCCAGAATATGGTCTCTCTGGGTGAACATTACAGATGAGCAACTGGATAAAATAATCAAAGGTGCCAATTATATCCAATTAGTCCATAGTGTTTTATGTCAATTTCATCCTCGCTGATGAAACTGTCCATTTCCCATACAGGGATGTTAAGTTTCCAATTATAATAGTGGATTCATCTATTTGCTTCACCATTGTGTCAGTTTTTGCCTCCTGTATTTGATGGTCTTTTATTAGGTGCATATTTCTTAAATATTGCTGTTTTTTGGAGAACTCTCAACATCTTTTGAGTAATCTCATTGATGTTCTACTACTCTTTCAACGATCAAGAGTTCCTACAAACCATTTAGTATTCATACCATTATTTTAATTATAAAATAAAGTGTACAAGCTAATATCAGGTATGGCTGAAAAGAACTGGGGCTTTAAGTTAATTCCTTATATTTTATTATAATTTGCATATTGTAAATCATGAATTACTGATTTTCTGATATGGCACAAAGAAACATAAGTTATTATTGTTAATTACTTTTACTGCTGGGAAATCATGTTTCTGTGTCTATCCTGGTGTTTTACAGATTCCTGCTGCAAATTCTACCCAGCCAACATGGAACAGCTTGACTTTGTCAATGAAGCAGAGACATCAGAAAATATATAAATGCCTGGGCTGCTGACAAGACTGAAGGTGAAAATAGTCATGTACTCAATTTATCAGACTATCAAATAGCAAATATCAAAAGGAGTTATTTCTTTCTCTAACTGAGCTTTAAAAAGTATGTTTCTCAAAATAAAAATGCCTACACAGAGAGTTTTTCTCTAGCTTTATGCTTGTGAGGCTTCTTTTCTTTTCTTTTTTTTTTTTTTTTGCTGTAGAAGGGACTGAACCAGGGCCTAACACATGCTATGCAAGCACTCACTCTACTACTTGAGCCATGCCACAGACCTATCCTTGCTCCAATTAATGTGTGATGTTCCTCAGGACTCAGTACATGTGTTCCTTAAAATTATTCTTAATTGTTTTTGTTATTAATATTAGTTAGTTTTTCTTTTTAACATAGTATAAAATTAGAAATTAAGGGATAATACTTGTCTTTCTGGTATTCTCCAAGTTCAATGGCTTATCTATACAATGCTGGAGGATTCTTTGCCAAATGCTTTGTAAACTGAAATTCTTTTTTTTTTTTTCAGTATATAAAGTAGGATTTATTGGAGAGAAAGGAAAGGCTACAGCTAAGGTACTGCAGCGGAGCCCGGGAGCCAGTGGCTCCGAAATTCTTAATTTAAGCTGATTTTGCACAAGTATAACTTCTCACCTTTTCGGGGCAATCCTTTAACTTACTTCCTTTAAGTCATAGATACCAATCATTCCTTTCTACCTAACATGTTATCAGGTAATCCTCCATCTGTTAATATCTTCTTGTTTGCTCAATACATTTTATTTTTTGTGGTCCTGGGGTTTGAACTCGCAAAGCAGGCACACTACCACTTAAGCCATTCTTCCAGCCCCTTGGCTTTTAGGTTACTTTTTTAGTTAGGGTCTCACTTTTTTCCTCCAGCCAACTTTTGACCTCAGTTGTGCTAACTATGCTTAAGGCATAGATGGGATTACAGGCATGAACACTGCACCCAGCCCTTGTGCTTTATTTTTGTGGTGGTGTTCATACTGTTGTTGTAAGGACAAGCATCCTATACCCAAGGACATGGACGTGGACATCTCTGTCCATGTCCCAGAATGGACATCACGAATTTCCTTCATCTTGCCTACTCAGTGAGAGTAATTGATCTGAAGAATCTTCCTGGTACATGCATCAGCAAGCACTTCTAATTAAAGGCATCTTTAATTCTTCTTTACAGGTAAAATTGATTCATTGACGAAGCTGGTTCTTATGAATGCCATCTACTTCAAAGGGAGTTGGGATAATCAGTTTGAGAAACATCGGACCAAGGAAATGCCCTTTAAAACCAGCATGGTGAGTGTCTGGCACTACCAATGGCAGTTCTTGGTTCCTGTCCTGATATTGACTATAGAACATGTGAGAAGCATCACCTCAGGAGCATGGATTCACATGGGCTGTGCCAGCACTGCAGCTGGACTCCCTGCCAAGGCTTGGCGCCTTTCTCTTGCCCTTTACCACTTTTTTTTCTTACTCTCTTTCTCTCCTTCTTTTGTGATATTGGGGATGGAACTAGGGCCTCTTGCTTGTTAGGCAGGCACTGGATCACTTGAATCACACCCTAGATTTCTCTTTTCATCTTTTTTTTTTTTTTTACCTCATTAAAGGTGGGTACAACTCCTGGGCCTCTTCCCCAGCCAAATAAATTATTTTGTGTACCATCTGGATCACAAATCTGACCTTATAGTCTTCAGTTGTTGAATGAAGTGTCTATTTTACCACTCTTACTATTACTCTTTGAAGGCAGAGAATTCTATCTTATAAGTGCCTAGCACATCTGCTCAATAAACACTGAGTCAATGATACTCAGTCTTCTCTGTTAATAAAGATTAATAGGCACTATGTTTGTTTAAAACGAAGGTAAAGAGAGGGAGGCCTACAAAAGATAGTTTAGGTCCCTCCAACTTTGAACATATTATTTGCTAAAGGTGTATCTTTCTCTGGAATGTGTCTAATCCTTTCTTTTTTGTTTAACTCTAGAGACATTTTTTTTGTTTTTTTGACAGTACTGGGATTTGAACTCCAGGCCCCATGCTTGCTAGGCAGATGCTCTATCACTTGAGTTACACATCAAGACATTTTGGCTTTAGTTAGTTTTTAGCTAAGGTCTTGCACTTTCTCCCAAGGTTGGCCTTGGACCTCGATCCTCCTACATATGCCTCCCAAGTAACTCAGATTACAATTATTCACTACAATACCTGGCCCTATCTGAAGAGATTTTTGAAATATATGGGATTATACATTGATTAAGTTTAGTTTTAGTCACTCACTATTGGTTAAGTCTTCCAGGCTGACTTGAAGTTAAAACTTTAGTTTGTCAAGAGATCTATTTCTTTCTAGCTTTATTGAGAAATAAAACTATCCCACTTTCTCCTGGAAAATATTTCTTTCATTGAGATTTCTTTACAAGGTGTGTGCTCCATTTTCATTCAACTCTAAGTAACAGGAAACCCATCACAAAGTATTGACACTCTTGAAGTTCATGCCCCATATCAGAAAGTTAGGAATGGTCTCTGGAGTTATCAGAGGCCAGGTCTAACATGGGATGTAGGTGAGACTTTCTGAGCACCAGCTCTCTTCCTTTGCTCTCATTGTTAGCACCTAACATTCTTACTCATGATCACAAGATGGTTCAGCCATGACATATGCAATTCAGGCAAGGGGAAGGGGAAGGACACCACTTAGTAGGTAAAGGGATAAGAAAGTGCATTTATGGAGAAGCAAATGACTTTTTGGAAAGATATATAGGCCGTTCAACAATGGGGGGTGTAATATTCTTGCGACAATGTCTGGATTAGTGTGGTGCAGACTTCTCAATTCTGAGAAAAGGTGCATAGAGTTGCTTCTGAAGAGGGGAATTATGACAACTGAGTTATTTTTAGTTCATTTGGGAGGCTCTGCATTGGAGCCAATATGACATTTGAAGATCTTGAATGCTTCTGTCAAAATAATTGTAATGCCTTTTTGAGTAACACATCCTGATTCCCGTAAAGATCATCAAGAGAAAAAAATTTAGAACTGATCCCTGGGCCTTTCAGCATTGTGACACTGAGGCAATGAGATGAGTCAGTAAAGGAAGGTCAATGTGGTGTTCAAGAGTGGAAGGGAAAAAAGTGATCCAGGGGCAGGAAGTGTTTGGCTGTGTTGAATGTGCCATGTGTCAACTAGGTCATGTCACAATTTAATGGTTACATAATTCCTTTACAGACTGGAAAGAGACCTATGCAAATGATGTTTCAGAAATCTTCTTTTAAAATGACCTATGTCAAAGAAATATTCACCAATGTTCTCCTGCTTCCCTGTGTTGGAGGGGAGCTGAATATGGTCATCACACTTCATGATCTAATTACCTTCCAAAAGTTCATCAGCTGGCAACCAAGACTTTACCATAAGGCCTTTGGAAGACTTTTTTTTTTAATTTGTTTATTCCTCCTCCCTGTCCCCACCCATATCCTCTCCCTCCCACTGTCCTGGGAGACTTTTTAAATCCAAAACTTCATATTATGATTAAAGGAGATGACATAAATCATCATGCATTTTTTTTCCAATGCACAGGGTACACTTTTGACATATGTTAGTACTCTCTTCTTCCACATTGCCAAAATTATGACTTTGTCCTTAGGAAAACAATTTTAGATTGCAAACTTCTGTGATTCTTTGACTCTCCTGGGGATGTCACTAAAATTAGGTTCTGATCTAGTTGTCCTGGGTCAGTGCCTGACATTACATTTGTACTTAGCTGGTAGGTGATGCTGAGGCTGTAGCCCATGAACCATTCTCTGAAGAGCAAGTAGCAGAGAATCAGTGAAGTCTTTCAGAAGATCATTGATTGGCTTTTTTCAGAAAATCAATTCCTACAGCTAAATGGATGCTTGGGAAGAAGGGAGAATGGAGATTGGTCAGAATGGAGGCTGTTATGGGCTTTCAAGAAGAAAGTCAGTGGCGATGGAAACAGAGGAAAGGGCAGACTGTAGATATTTTGGGATTTAAGGAAGCAAAGAATTGTGAGGGATTTATTGGGAGGAAGTATAGGTAAAAGAGAAATTCTGCCTTGATGTGCTTCCAGTGAGATAGAACCCACCCACAAATGCAGTCCAAGCTCTGCCTTGGTGACACATTTCTGACTTAGAAAGGGCTTTTTATAGGTTTCTGGAAAGAGTCAAGGCATAGAAATGTAAAATCATTACCAAGTTTAATAGCTCAATACTACTGTTCTCTTTTCCATATGTATGCTGTCAAGTCTGGTAGTCACAAATAGACCCCATGACTGTATACATTCAAATTAAGTAAAATTAAATATTCTTCTCTTCTTTTGTACTTCTCACATTTTTAGTGCTGAAGAGCCACATTTGGCTAGCAGCTACTCTACTGTAAAGCATAGGTGCAAAGCATAAACACCAGAGAAGAAAGCTGGATTGGACACTACTCCAGACCTTTGCAAACTTCAATTCTCTCTTTCTAGGTGGAAGAAAACCTCTTTTATGGGAAGATGCACAAAACAGAAGTGGAAGTTTTTCTCCCTAGATTTAAAATGGAAGAAAATTATGACGTGCAATATGTGCTAATAGATTTGGGCATGGTACATGCCTTTGAACAAGCCAGGGCTGACTTCTCTGGTATATCGTCTAAGAAAGAGCTATATTTTTCCAAGGTCATACTCAAGCCCTTTGTGGAGGTGACTGAGAAAGGTACAGAAGCAACATCTGCCATAACTGTCACAATGAAATTTTGTCCATTAAGCCCCCAAATCCCCCTCTCCACATTCTGTGCTAACCATCCCTTCCTTTTCTTTATCCAGAACAGCAAAACCAATGATACTCTCTTCTATAGGAGATTGTACTTTTAATAAAGAAAGAACTTTTCGTGATGCATAGAGCTCTTTACTTTCTGTTCTGATCTTCTTTTGCTATGACAGCTTACAATGTGCCTACAACCCAAACTGACCTTATCAATGTAGAGGTAGAAAATCAGACATTAGAAGTTCAGTTTAGAATTTCCTTGTGTGTATGTATCTTTCCATGAAAGTGTTTCCTAAGGTTTGAAATTGCTATCTTTCAAGGGTCTTGTGGTCATTTTGGCAGTGGTGGTACCAGCCACTTAGTAAACCTCTCTACCTGGTTCTAGATGTGCCATGTCCCTGACACCCACACACATGGATTTCAACTCTCAAAGCTACTTCCTGTCTTTGCTTTGTAGAGTCTGGCCCCTCACCATCTTCTGAGTTTCTCTTCTCACAGGTATAAGATCATAGATATTCTTTTCCTCTCTGCTCTGATCTTTTGCATTAACTTCTTGACCCACTTTTAATGAGAGAGTACAAAGTGAACTGGAGAACCGGGAGGAGGTGTGGGGAGCATGGGAGCATGCTTTAGAAGCTGACAGAGATCACCTCCATTCCCAAGCTTCCTGCCAATACTTAGAAGCCAGCAGAGCAGGGAACTCAGATCAGTGAGAAATCAGTCCAATTTTCCTCATGTGTTTTTATTTTCATTGCCCTTGGGTTCATGTGAACTTGTGGGCCACATGCTTACTGAAATATCCAACTATCCCCTTTCTCTGAAATTTTAAAAATTGCTATCTGGTGGCAGAGAAGGCTAGATATGGTCTCTTCACAGTAATGTGGTTTAGACAGCCTCATAAGTAAACATCAGAGGTCAATACTTTCAAGTATTAAAAACTAAAGCTTGGCTTTCTGTGGTCATTTGTGCTACTTCCATGAAATACAACTGCCGTGTTCAGCAATGGGGACCACATTGACAGGTTAGGTGAAAGAGAAAGGCTGAGCTCTTTCCTATGGGGCATCATTGATCCCTTAGCAGGTTGTAGGGCCTTTGCCATGTTGAACTTCACTGACACAATTCCTATTTTGATTCTTATCTGGTTCACTTTTCATTTGATACCCAAGTCACCAATTTGGCTTCTCTGGAGAGAATGGGTTGAGGCATGACATTCACTGAGGACTAAGTCTGGAGAAAAATAAGTTGTAGGGCAGCCTGAACTACATAGCAAGAAACACAGAGAATACAACAAAGAAATTGAAGAGAAAAGAGAGAGCAGTAGAAGTTGCTGGGTTTGTCACTCATCCTTCTTCCTTTTCTGCCAAGCACTTAGATCTGTTAAGAAGACCCAAGGGTACAAAAAATTAGCATGTGTGATTCTTTCAGTACACACTCTGAAAGCTATAACCAATGACAGCTGTCATCCACTTGTTCCAGAACAAAGGTGTGCTTCTGTGCCCAAACTTGCTGATAGTACAGTTAAGTTCAGGGTAGAAGGTGGATGGATGGAGAGAGTAAATGGAACAGGCGTCAACCTCCAAGAATTTAAGTGTTTTTCTTCCTTTTCTCTAGAATAAGGGCCTTCAGAAATATCATTAGTGAATTATGAAGTTGAATGATTTGTGTTCTTATCATTCACAAGTGTATACTGATCTCCTGATTTGCATTAGGTATTTTATGTAAGTTACTTTATCTCCAGCAACATGAAATCCCTGATGATCCTGAGGCTCAGGAGGTTAAATTGAACAAGTTCTAATGGCTAGCAGATAGAACCTGAGATTAAAGGTAATACTAGAGACTGGATTCTCATGAAGGGGCTGAGCTGCTACGTCATCTCCTAAGTGAAGGGCAGCTGTGAGCATGGTTAGAGAAAGGACCAGAAAGAAGTCTCACTTCTCAGGCTTTGTCCTCTCTTATGAATACTGAGTCTTGAAATCTCCCATCACTAAAAATACATAATACCGCACCTGTGCATGGAGGTGCTGGAGTATTGGAGCCATGATCAGGCACATTTGGCTGTATAAACTGTACAAGGTCACTCTTCCCTGCAGAGTCCACCAGCTTGGGACTAAACCTTCCACACATGAATCTTTCAGGGACACTTCATATCCAACCTATAACATCATCCAAAACTCTTAAATAAATAGAAAAAAAAACCCTTAAAACATAATCCCCCTGGAAACAAGGAATCTTTGGTAGAGCAGACAACTCTCAGGGCTAAAGAATAGAAAGCCAGAATCAGATCAAAGAAAGACACCACTGAGTGCTGGTCAGAGATTGCTGCTAAGAAAAGTGGACATAGCTTTTGGAATCCTGGGCAAAACTTGACTACAAAAATACAGGATGGACCCTTCTGGCAATCCACCACAGGGTTACTGGTAAAGGGAACAAAGAAGGATGATATGACTTAACCCTTGAATATGAATATGAACCCTTGAATATCACCTTCCCCCAAAGTGAATAGCAACACTTTGCAAAATTTATTTGGGCTACTTTTAGATTACTTACCTAAATTGAATAGTAAGTAAAAGTTAGGAAGCAGTGAATTTGCATTGGATTAAAAAACCACTTTGGTCGAAATTATTTATATCTTGGGTTCATTATGGAAGGTGTTGTAAAAACTTGTAACTGTTACTATGGATCAATGAAATATTCAAAATCAACATTTCACATTGTGGAAAATGAAAACATTACATACAGTAAAAAGTCAGTGGTTAATAGATCCACTAAGTATAGCAGAGAGGGTTTTACAGCAGTGAAACATCACCAAGCTTAACCCTATTGTACGCTATGGACCTTAGGTGATAAATCATCAGTGCATATTCACCGATTGAACAAAATTGCCACTCTGCTGTGAGATATTGATAAATGGGGGAAGCTGCACCTGTGCCAGAGAAAGGAATATGTGAGAAATGTCTGTATTTTTCTCTCACTTTTGCTGTGAACCTAAAACCATCTAAAAAATAGAACCTCATAAAAGTCTATGATGAAAACAATATTAGCAATGGAACAGAATAAGTTCAGAAGCAGATTCAAGTATACAAAGCTATCATGCAGCACAGGTGGCATATCAAATAATAGTGAAAAGATGGTGTTTTTAATAAATAGAATTAGAACAACTGAAAATCCATTTGATAATGAATCAAATTGGATTAATATTTCCCACACTGTAGAATAAAGTATAACAGAACAATTTTTAAAATGTGAAAAAGAATGCAACCATACAAATACTGGAAGGAAACACTGTGAATTCTATAGTCTGAAGAAAGTCTTCCCAACTATGACTAAAAGTATGAAATCAATAAAGGAAAAACATAATTAAATTTGCTACTAAAACACAGTGTGCCAAAAATCACTAGAAATAAAGCCCAAGTCAAAATAAATGATGACCTGCAAATAAATATTTGCAGCTTGTGTAACAGACAAAGAAATGGTGGTGTTAATATAAAAAGAGATTTTAAGAATCAAGAAGAAACACACTGTCCTGTGAAAAATTTATTGAATCAGTTCACAATAAAACAAACAAAATAGAAAGAAGATAGTGATTTTTAAATATATAAAAAGATGACCAATCTCACTATATTAGGAAACCACTTTTTACCTATCAGTTTGGAAAGAACCATTTGACAGTAACACTGTGGACAAGGCTGTGAAGAATGAAACATTTATTGAAAGTTGGTGAGAGTAAAAAGATTACACAATGCTTAATGAAAGGAATTTGACAATAATAAAGTGAATTATACATGGATTTCTCTTTGGTCCTAGCAATCTCATTTATAGGAATTGAGATTAGCAAATACTACTCCATGGATATAAGACAATGTGCTTCCCACTAAATTTTTGGTATAAAATGTGGACAGTGGTCTAGCTTCATCCTTGACCTGGGAGCTTGTTAGAGGTATTGAATCTCAGTGCCTGTGCAACTGGAATCTGAATTTTAACACATGTGATGATGTTATGCAAAGTTTGATGAGCTCCACACTCATGGCAGCTGTGTTTGTAATGAAGTAAGATTGCACGAAACTCAAATGTCCTTCAGTGATTCACAAAGTGGTACCCCTGCCAATAACTGACTTACTAACTAATTAACTGACTAACTAAATGTCATTAAAAATTGGAAAGATGTCTATGAAAGAAGGTAGAAGGATTTCTGAAACTTACTGTGAAGATAAAAAAGGAAAATTCAGAAAAGTAAACAGTCGAAACTCTTACGTAGAAAAGGAGGGTTGTTAGATTATATTCACCTGAGTTAATTTTGGGAAAAGAAAACTCTAGAAGGTTCAATCTAAAACTAGTAAAGCTAGGATGAAAAGGGATGGACAGACTAGGAAGTGAAATATTTCTGAGCGTTCCTCCATGCTTAACTACCTGAAAAGTAAACTTTCAGTGAGTAGAGGCCAGAGATGCTGCTGCAGTTTTAGTGAAGCCTAGGAGCCTCCACCACCAGGAGTTATCTGGCTTAAAATAGCAAGAGTGTGACTTTGAGAAAAAGAGCTTGGGTGAGGATTTCAAGTTTCCTAAGATGAACTTTCCAGTTTTAAAAGTTTGACAGAGTTCTCCTCCTGACTTCCAGCATGACTGCTCCATTTAGCAGGCAGAGTTTTCTTAGTGGCCTGTGAGTTTGTCAGCTTCCAGAGTTGAACTCTTTTCACTAGATGATGGGGTAGAATTGTGTGCTTTAAATTTCTCCTGTGCAAAGTGCAGCTTCCCTGGATATACTAGGAACTGGCACTGTTTGGGGTGCTGAAGTCCTAATTTAGTTTTTCTACAGACTCTTGAACTGGGATGGAGAAGGAAGTATAATTAATCACTTACAGACAAGAAAGTCCCAGAGACCGGAGCCTTGTCTTGCTTGCTCAGTAATCTGTTTAGCTCCGCATAGCAGGAAATTCCCTGATTGAGCAGTCCTCCACTCCCCATCTCACTCTGCTTTGGCAACCTGCTCAGCAGTGGGTGGGACTGTGTTCTCCCCATTAGGCTCATATCAGACTCCAGAGCAGCTCATCCAGTGGTCTCCTTCCTGGCAGCTCAGACCCAGAACTTGAGGTGTGTATCTGGCATTGGGAATTGCTTCCACTGGGGACATCGGACATCAGCTCCTAATCCTTGGTAAGTGCTGGAGCCTGCAAGAGTTTCCTGAGGTTCTCATGTTCCCCTGGGATCTCTTTCTTCACTCTCTTTCAGGTTAGTGCTCTCTAGAGAAGGGGTGTGGCCTCACCTGGCTGAATACCTGAAGGTCTGGCTGGGAAAGTGGGCTTGCTTTGTGGTGGATTGGGGTGGGGTGGGATAAGCATCCTGCTGGGCTACAAGCAAGGAAATTCATACAGAGAGTGATAGCACCCCACATGAGCATGGAAGGGTGGCTGTGTTGTCCAGTACTAGGAGGACACTGGTGTGCTCATCTGGGTCCTAGGATGAAGCAGCCAGGGTGGATGGATAGAGGCATGGAGTGGGGGTCTGCAGTGCTGAGTTTTGGGCTGCCTACCCACTGATGATCCTGCAGGGAAGAGGACATTGCAAATCCTCTAGGCCACCTGAAGCCCTCGACACAGAAAGAATTGTGAATCTCAAAGGCAGTTGAGGCACATTTTAGATCTTGTGGTTGATATCTTATTTTATTAATATAACTATAGGGAAAATTTTTCAAGACTCCTTATCACTTGGCTAAGAGAAGACGAAGACATTTAATCATATTTGAGTGCTGCTGTTTAGATAAAATCAGCACAGTTTGTTTCTTCTCTCTTCCTACCATGGAAAGTTTTGGGAAATCAATAAGTGGATTCTAAGGAAAGCTGGGTGAAGGGATGGGATCTGATTGTGCCTAGTGACAAAAGTGGGACTTAAAAAACTGTCTTCCTCTTGTGGTTTGTGGGACTTAGGTGATATGATCTGACAAGGGACATTAGTATTAAGGGCATGGGTGAGTTTTACCCTGGGACTCAGTGATGTGCTCTCTGATTAATAAGAAACTAAGTGAGGAGTCAAACATTGCACAGATTTAGCAGAATTCTGAAGTAGATTGAATAGTGGGCATGGAGGAAGACAATCCACCTGCCTGTGTCAGGGAAACAACTCACAAGGTGTGATAGTCTCAACACTGGAAGCATATGTTGCAACATGGACAGGCCTGAAAACAGGGATGTTGGTCTACCCGGCCATCACAGAATGAATGGCTTATTACCCAATCCTGACAATCAGACAAGCAGCCTCCCTTCCCTACCCAGCAACCCATGACCTCTCTCACTGCTACAGAATCTCCATTTCTCTGTCACATTGCAGTGACTCATTCTCTTCCCTCCATCCACCTGCCTGTTCCTGACCCACAACTGAAAGGATCTGCCCTCGTGAGCAGCACTGCCAGTACCTGTCCTTCCTGAATAGGGACTGAGAGTCATTTCCAGAAAACACACTTATGAAAGAGGGTGACATAAAAGAACCTTCTCACAGTCTCACAGGGCTATCTAAGCCAAGACAGAAATTGAGTACAACAAAGAATGATGTCAGTAATGTGTCTTGACAGTAGTTGAGGCAAAGAAATAGAATTAAGAAGAGAAGGGTAATACAGTTGCTTTCCAGTTCAAAGTGGCATTTGAAGAGGATTTTTTTTTTGTAAATACTTTTTCTTTTGCTATTCATCTGTATTTGGAAATCAAATATTTTGGGACATATGTGATTCCCTCCAGATGAATCACTGGCAATGTCTTAGTATGGTAGATGCCCTAGTAAAATATTGATGTGGTAAATATTTATTGAAGTATATGGGGCAGTAGGGTGCTGCTCCCCCAGAACTACCTACCTGACCAATTGGCATCTTAGTTCATCACTTATCTCTTTCTAAGTTTCCTCCAGATCTACCCAAGAGGCAGAACTACTCATGCATTTGTGGAAAGGCAGGGCAGTGATGAATTTTACCATGTGCTCAATGTTCTTAATAATTAAATTATGAAGTACATGACAGATATTTCTAAAAAATTCTTCTGCCTTAGGTTTTGTTGATTCTGCCATTCCTACTAGCCTTAGATAATCCCCCACACCACCCCTATCCTGACTGCTTAGTCTTATGCCAGACACAGATCCTGCCTGGGCAGTCAGGCCCACTGTTCAATGGCCTGTACAACAGAGGCCATAGAGACCTGTGAAGCCCCACTTTTAGAAACCTGTAATGTAGAGGTGAAGAGGGGCATACACTCTACACACTGAATCCAGTAGATGGAATGGTGATCCCCAAAATAAATTGATTTCCATCTTGAACCTCACAATAAGACTTTGTTTAAAAATAGATCATTGCAGATATAACTGCATAAGAAGAAATTATTTTGGATTTAGTGTAAGTACTTAATCCAATGGCTAGACTCCTTTTAACAAGTGGAGACATGTAGAAAAATGTGATGTGGAGATGGTAGCAGATTTTGGGGTGAGGTTTCTGGCAGCCAAGAAATGCTGTGGATTGCCAGCAACCTCCACAAGCAGGGAGAGAGGGAGGATTGGCTGTGACTCAGCACTTCTGCCAGGATCCATCTTGCTAACACACTGAATTTTTATTTCTACCTTCCTGAACTGTGAGAGAGAATTCCATTGTCTCTTAGTCATTTAACTTGTATTAATTTATTACGATATAACATGGGAAAAAATTCATTGCAGTAACTGCACTGTGAGAGCAGGAGCCTCTAGCTATTGTAAGATTGGACGGTGAAGAGCTTAGACTTGGAAGAAGAGAGAGATTCTTAGGAAAATGTAGAATGATTTGGGTTTTGTTATGAGCATAGTTTTCCTTTAAGGAGAATTAAAGATCAGAAGTTAATCGGTTGTATTTCATATACCTGTGTACTTTGATTTATCATCTTGAGTTTTAATCCCTATGTTATACTCAGAATGAGGTCCTTTACTTCAGCATTATAAAAATTTTAAATCACTGTGCAATTTTGTGATTTATTATATTTGACTATTTTCAAGTTAAAATATGTACAATGCCATGCAACAAAACAAACAATACTATATATAAGCAAAACCTAAGTTAATTTCTTATTCCACACCCAATATGTAAATATGTGTAGTCTTCCGCCCATTCTCTATGCTTATAGGCACATGGTCAGATATATGTTCCTGTTTTGTTCCTTTTGACAAAAATGAGATTATACTAGAAATATTATTAGTCAGTTTTTTCACTTTAGTATTAAAAGCTTTCTATAAAAACTTGAGGACTCTACAAAAACCATTTAGTGTTTTAAGTGTACTTGTTTTTACTCAGTGCATGAAAATATCAGCCATAACTATGAATAAGTTGAATAAATACTCAATTTGTCTGTAAATCTGTACTTATGCAGCTCTTTCTTTAAATCCATTGTTTCAGATTTAACACCATGGATGCTCTGTCAGAAGCAAATGGCACCTTTGCCTTGAACCTTTTGAAAAAACTGGGTGGAAACAACTTGAAAAACATATTTTTTTCACCCTTAAGTGTCTCCTCAGCCTTGGCAATGGTCTACATGGGGGCGAAGGGAAGCACAGCTGCCCAGATTGTCCAGGTACCTCAAGCCATTTCTAGAAAATAACAAATGCTGCTATAAATTTATTGATACAGAGGTTCTTCTCCATTTCAAACTCGAAAGAGATTGTTGCCAACATGTAATTCTACTAGTGGCACAGGGATGAGGATGGGGAGTTTTCAGGAGGGAGCAAGGTACCACTCACTGGATAGCCTATGTAACCAGGGCTCACTTATGTGGGTGCTGCAGCTGGCAGCTCAGCTGGAAAAGAAAGAAGCCCTCTTGCATAAGTCTGTGGCCTTGGTGCTGACTGACAGCTGCGGTCTCATCCTCCTGTAAGAAACAAGAAAGTCTTTTTATTCTTCTGGGAACCTTCCATGTGGCCTTTCTTAGGTGAGTTTGGCCTTCCCTATGTCAGTAACTGAGTGATAAGAGAGTGAAGGTGGGCTTTTTTAAGGACTGAGCTCAGACAAATGTCACTTCTGCAATATGTTTGTCAGCCCAAATCCAAGGGAAGTTAATAGAGATTTCACTGTTTCTTTTATTTGTGGTTTTGGTTTTTGAGCCAGTGTCTCAATATGTAGCCTTGACTGGCCTCAAATTCACCAACTTTAGCTTCCTGAGTGTTGGGACTACAGGCATGTGCCATCACTGAGGATTGTGACCTTATCTTTTGGTATTACTAACACCATGAATATGCAGAGATAACACTTATTGTTGGGCAGCCATGTTTGCAGGGAAACTACCACAAATAGTGACCATTAATAACATGACTCACTTGATTAGAGTTTTGAAAAAACATTCCCATTCAAACTGATATTTATAGAATTCTGGTTTCCTTCAGGAAGTGATTACAGGGAGACCTTTAGAAAAAATTTAAGTAGGGAAACTGAACTGTTAAGATTTGGATATGCACCTTCAAAAATTACAGTGGTGCCAAAGTGACACTATTAAGAGGTAGGGTCATTCCCCTGGCAAACCTGACTATAATGAGGAGAGAAAAAACCCAAATCAGTAAAATCAGGAATGGAAAAGTGGAGATAATAGCAAACACCATGGAAGTCCAGGAAATCATCAGAGACTACTTTGAGAACCTATACTCAAATAAATTTAAAAATCTTGAAGAAATGGACAGATTTCTAGATACATATGATCATCCAAAACTGAACCAAGAAGACATTAATCACCTGAATAGATTATAACACAAAATGAAATTGAAGCAGCTATTAAGAGTCTCCTAAAAAAGAAAAGTCCAGGACCTGATGGATTCTCTACTGAATTCTATCAGACCTTTAAAGAAGAACTGATACCAACCCTCCTTAAACTTTTCCATGAAATAGAAAGGGAAGGAAAACTGCCTAACACTTTTTATGAAGGCTGTATTACACGTATCCCAAAATCATGCAAAGACACCTCCAAAAAGGAGAAGTATAGGCCAATCTCCTTAATGAACATTGATGCAAAAATCCTCAATAAAATAATGGCAAACCAAATTCAACAACACATCAAAAAGATCATTCACCATGACTAAGTAGGCTTCATGCCAGGAATGCAGGGGTGGTTCAACATACGAAAATCAATAAAAGTAATAAACCACATTAACAGAAGCAAAGACAAAAACCACTCGATCGTCTCAACAGATGCAGAAAAAGCCTTTGATAAGATCCAATATCATTTCATGATAAAAACTCTAAGAAAACTCGGAATAGAAGGAAAGTACCTCAACATTATAAAAGCTATATATGACAAACCACAGCCAGCATTATACTTAAGAGTGAAAAACTGAAACCATTCCCTCTAAAGTCAGGAACGAGACAAGGATGCCTACTATCTCCATTCCTATTCAACATAGTACTGGAGTTTCTAGCCAGAGTAATTAGGCAAGAGGAAGAAATAAAAGGAATACGAATAGGTAAAGAAACTGTCAAAATATCCCTATTTGCAGATGATATGATCCTATACCTTAAAGACCAAAAACCTCTACTCAAAAGCTCCTAGACACCATCAATAGCTATAGCAAGGTAGCAGGATATAAAATCAACATAGAGAAATCCTTAGCATTTCTATACACTAATAATAAACAAACTGAGAAAGAATATAAGAAAACAATACCATTTACAATAGCCTCAAAAAAAATCAAATAACTAGGTGTAAACTTAACAAAGGATGTGAATGACCTCTACAAGGAAAACTATAAACTACTGAAGAAAGAGATTGAGGAAGACTATAGAAAGTGGAGAGATCTCCCATGCTCATGGATTGGTAGAATCAACATAGTAAAAATGTCTATACTCCCAAAAGTAATCTATATGTTTAATGCAATTCCCATCAAAATTCCAATAACATTCATTAAAGATATTGAAAAATCTACTGTTAAATTTATATGGAAACACAAGAGGCCACAAATAGCCAAGGCAATACTCAGTCAAAAGAACAATGCTGGAGGTATCACAATACCTGACTTCAAACTACATTACAAAACAATAACAATAAAAACAGCATGGTACTGGCACAAAAAAAGACATGAAGTCCAGTGGAACAGAATAGAGGACCCCGATATGAAGCCACACAACTATAACCAACTTATCTTTGACAAAAGTGCTAAAAATATATGATGGAGAAAAGACAGCCTCTTCAACAAAAACTGCTGGGAAAACTGTTTAGCAGTCTGCAAAAAGCTGAAACTAGATCCATGTTTATCACCCTATACCAAGATTAACTCAAAATATATCAAGGATCTTAATATCAGACTCCAAACTCTAAAGTTGGTACAGGAAAGAGTAGGAAATACTTTGGAACTAATAGGTGAAGGCAAAGACTTTCTCAGTGGAACTCCAGGAGCTCAGCAACTAGGAGCTAGCATAGATAAATGGGACTTCATAAAACTAAAAAGCTAAAGAGACCACCCACAGAGTGGGAGAAAATATTTTCCAGCTACATATCAGACAAAGGACTGATAACCAAAATATATAGGGAACTCAAAAAACTAAATTCTCCCAAAATTAATGAACCAATAAAGAAATGGGCACGTGAACTAAACAGAACTTTGTCAAAAGAAGAAATTCAAATGGCTAAAAAACACATGAAAAAATGCTCACCATCTCTAGCAATAAAGGAAATGCAAATTAAAACCACACTAAGATTCCACATCACTGCTGTTAGAATAGCCATCATTAGCAACACCACCAACAACAGGTATTAGTGAGTATTTGGGGAAAAAGGAACCCTTTTACACTTCAGGTGGGAATGCAAATTAGTACAACCATTCTGAAAAAAAAATTGGAGGCTTCTTAAAAATCTAAAAGTAGATCTACCATATGATCCAGCAATACCACTCTTGGGGATATCCCCAAAAAATGTGACACAGGTTACTCCAGAGGCACTTGCACACCAATGTTCATTGCAGCACTATTCACAATAGCCAAGTTATGGAAAAAGCCAAGATGCCCCACTACTGACGAATGGATTAAGACAATGTGGTATCTATACACAATGGAATTTTATGCAGCCATGAAGAAGAATGAAACGTTGTCATTCACAAGTAAATGGATGGAACTGGAGAATATATTCTGAGTGAGGTTAGCCTGTCCCAAAAGACCAAAAATCATATGTTGTTCCTCATATGTGGACATTAGATCAAGGGCAAACACAACAAGGGGATTGGACTATGAGCACATGATAAAGCGAGAGCACACAAGGGAGGTATGAGGATAGGTAAGACACCCAAAAAACTAGATAGCATTTGTTGCCCTCAGTGCAGAAAAACTAATGCAGATACTTTAAAGTGACAGAGGCCAATGGGAGAAGGGGACCAGGAACTAGAGAAAAGGTTAGATCAAGAAGAATTAACCTAGAAAGCAACACACACGTACAGGAAATTAATGTGAGTCAACTCCCTGTATAGCTATCCTTATCTCAACCAGGAACACTTTTTCCTTCCTATTATTGCCTATACTCTCTCTTCAACAAAATTAGAGATAAGGGCAAAATAGTTTATGCTGGGTATTGAGGGGGTGGGGGGAGAGGGAGGGGGCGGAGTGGGTGGTAAGGGAGGGGGTGGGGGCAGGGGGGAGAAATGACCCAAGCCTTGTATGCACATATTAATAATAAAACAATAAAAAAAAGAAGAATCAACCTAGAAGGTAACACACATGCACAGAAAAGCAATGCGTTTCAACTCCCTGTATCGCTATCCTTATCTCAACTAGCAAAAACCCTTGGTCCTTCCAATTATTGCTTATACTCTTCAACAAAATTAGAGATAAGGGCAAAATAGTTTCTGCCTGGTAGTGAGGGGGTAGAGGGGGGAGGAAGAGAGCTGGGGGGGTTAGGGAGAGGGTGGGGGGAAATGGGGAGAAATGTCCCAAACATTGTGTGCATATATGAATAAAAGAAAAAAAAGAGGTAAGGTCATTAGAGTGACAGGCCATGAAGGCTTCCCCCCATAAAAGGGGTTATAAGGTTTCTGAGAGTATTATTTTGGCTTGGTTAGTTGGCATTGTACCTTTCACTGGGTAAGGACCTAGCATTCATTGTTTTTAGAGGAAGCAGTCCTGACAATTGAACCTGACAGCATCTTGATTGGAGATTCTTCTCATTTTTAACATGATCTTTTAAGTAGTAGATCTATAAAGTGGTAGGTCCATAAAGCTATTTGTGCAGAGTTTAATGTTAGACCTATTTATTGAAGTCTGAGTATAGTGAGATTGTATGTTGTTTCTGAGTTCATTTTTTTTTTAATTTCAGACACTGTCTTTTAGTAAAATTGGTGCTGAAGATAAGGACATTCACCAAGGTTTCAAGTTACTTCTGGCTGAAATTAACAAAACTGGTACCAAGTACTTGCTTAGAACTGCTAATGGGCTCTTTGGAGAAAAGTCTTATGACTTCCTTGCAGTTAAGTCACACTTGGTTTTCTTCCCCTCCCCTCCCATCTGTCCTCTTCCCTCCTCTCTCTTTCCCTTTCCTCCCCTCCCATCTGTCCTCTACCCTCCCCTTTCCCTTCCGTTCCCTTCCTTTTCTTTTGAGTTATCATAGAGGGGATTTCATTGTGTAATTCCATACTTGCATATAGTGTACCTTGAACAAGTTTGTGCCCTTCATTATGTATGCATTTCCTCTCAACCTCCTCTCCCCTTTTTCAAACAGTATTTGGTGGTTTTCATTATTCTGTCTCCATATTTATATATGTAGCATACTTACAGATTCTTTGCTCCTTCATATCCTCTTTTCTCTCTCCTTCTCCTGCTGACTACTCCATACAGTCCACCATATACAATCATGTCCCATTGATGTAATTATTAACATCATCAGTTTAGGTCTACTACATTTCAGAAATGAACAAGAACATGCAATATTTGGCTTTTTGAGTTTGAGTTATCTTGCTCAGCATGATGTTCTCCAGTTCCATATATTTTCCTGTAAATGACATGATTTCATTTTTCTTTATGTCTCAGAATATTCCATGGTATATGTACCATATTTTCTTTATCCATTCTTCAGTTGTTGGGCACCTTGGCTTTTTCTACAGTTTGGCTGTTATGAATACAGCTGCAGTAACCATGGGTTCACAGGTATCTCTCTTGCATACTGCTTTACATTCCTTCAGATATATGCCCAAGAGTGGTGTACTGGGATTATAGGTGAGTTTATTTTTAGTTTTCTGAGGAACCTCCATACTGAATTCCACAGTGGTTGCCCCTGTTTATATTCCTACCAACAGTGTGTGAGGATTCTTTTCTTGCCGCATCCTTGCCAGCATCCATTGCTGTCTGTTTTCTTGATGTCTGTCAATATGACTGGGGTATAATGGAATCTTTGTGTCCTTTTGATTTACATTTCTTTTATGGCTAAGGTGCTTCATTTTATTAGCCACTCACATTTCTTCTCTGATAACTGTCTATTCAACTTATTTGTCAACTTATTAATTATATTATTTGTTCTTTTGTTGTTTAGTTTTGTTGGCTCTTTGTATATTCTGGATATTAATCCCTTGTATGTTGAATAGCTGGTGAATATTTTCTCCCATTCTGTGAGTTGCTTTTTGATTTTTCTAGTGATTTTTAACTGCAGAATCTTTTAATTTGATGTATTCCCACTTATCAATTGTTGCTCTTATTTCCTGGATAATTGGAGACTTACCCAGAAAATAATTGCCTATACTTATATCTTCCAGAGTTAGCCCTATTTTTTCCTGTAGTACTAGCAGTGTTTCAGAGCTTACATTAAGATCTTGGATCTATTTGGAATTGGGTTTTGTACAGACTGAGAGATAGGGGTCTAGGTTTAGTCTTTTGTATGTAGATAGTCAATTATTCCAGCACCATTTGTTGAAGAGGCTGTCTTTTCTCCAGTGTATGTCTTTGGCTCCTTTGTCAAAGATGAGATGGCCGTAGCTGTGTGGCTTTATTCCTGGGTGTTCTATTCTCTGATATTCTGGTCTTCATGCCAGCAGCATGCTGTTTTTGTTATGGCTCTGTAATATAACTTGATGTCTTATATTGTTATACCTCCAGCATTGCTCTTTAAGCTCAGGATTGTTTTGTTATTCAAGGTTTTTTTTTGTTTTCATATGAACTTGAGGATAGATTTTTCTATTTCTGTGAAGAATGCCTTTGGAATTTTGAAGGGAATTGCACTGAACATATAGATTGCTTTCAGTATTATAGCCATTTTCATGGTTTTAATTCTACCAATCCATGAATTTGGGAGGTCTTTCCATATTCTGGTGTTATCTTAAACTTCTTTCATCCAAGTTTTATAGTTTTCATTGTAGAGTTCTTTCACCTCCTTGGTTAAGTTTATACACAGATATCTTATTTTTTTTAGACTATTGTGAATGAGATTTCTTTCTCAGCCTGTTCCTTGTTGTTATACAGAAAAATCTTTCTGTATGTAGTAATACCTGCCATTTTGTTTTTGTAGGATTTTTTTTTCTTTTCTATGTTTCATATCCTTATGTACTCATCTGGTGAAATTTAGTTTTCCCATGTTTTCATGGGTACATTTATCTTCCTCTTCTGTGTGTAGGACATCTTTGAGTATCTTCTGCAATGCTGGTTTAATGGTTATAAATTGCTTAGTTTTTGTTTTTTATGGAAGTTTTTTTTTATTTCTCCTTCAGTTATATATGATAGCTTTTCTGGGTAGAGTCATCTGAATTAGAAATTATTGTCTTTCAGCACTTGTACTACATCATTCCATTCACTCTTTTTAAGGTTCTGTTTAAGAAATCTGCTGTTATTCTGGTGGATTTACCTTTCTATGTGACTTGCCACTTCTCTCCTACAGCTTAAATGTTCTTTCTTTGTTCTGTACACATATCATAGACAACTATGATATGTCTTGGAGTAATTTTTTTTTTTGTTCTTGTCCATTGAGTGTCCTAAAAGCCTCCTGTAGCTGAATGACTATCACTTCCTCAATACTTGTGAAGTTTTCTTCTATTATTTTATTGAATATATTTTCTATCCCTTTAAATTGCACCTCTTCTTCTATGCCCCATGATGCATGATTTGTAGTTTGGTCTTTTAATAGTGTCCCAGAGGTCTTGCATATTCCACTTATATTTCTTTAATGTTTTTCTTTTTTCTTCATTTTACTCTGTGAATACAGCTACTTTATATTTAAGCCCTGCTATTCTGTCTTCAACTTCATACATTCTACTGGAGAGATTTTTCCACTGAGTTTTTTACCTGACTTATTGAGCTTTTCATCTCCAGAATTTCAGTTTGATTCTTTTTTCAGGATTTTTATATGTTTAATGAATTTCTCTTCCACATCTTATCTTGGTCCTGTGTTCAGAACTCTCAGTCCTGCCTGGCAGCAAGTCCCCAAAGCCACCAGATAGTTCCTGAATGCTGAGAACCATGCCAGCCAAAGGCTTGGAGCTGTTTCTTTAGTGATCTCTTGTCCCTGGGGCTTGCTCTAGCTGGAAAGGGTATGACCACAAACTATCAGGTCCTTCACTGCCTGAGCTCCTGGTATTGTTTTAATTTTTCCTCTTGCCCATGTCAAAGCCCCTTCCTCTCCTCAACCACTTCTCCTAGCTGTCTCTCACCCAATATGGTGTACAGGTTTCCCACAACCCCCTGAACTGGGATTATGCCTTAAATTTCTTAGTGTGCCAGCTGGCTGAGTCTCAAAGCCTACCTGATGACTAGCGGCTTCAGGAACTCCTGGAACCTGAGTTCTCTGGCAGTGGAAGCTAGATGCACTGGTTTTGACATTGTCTTTAGGCAATGGAGCTATTTTTACTGCATAGGGTGGGGCCACTGACCTCTGGGTCTTTTGCTGCTTCTTGAGCTCTTGCCACTAGCCCTCAGCTCCTCCCAATCAAAACCTCTTCTTCTTTTTGTCTGGGCAGTCTCCCACCCATATGTGGTGACCAGGAGTCCCAGAAATCTCTGAGCTCAGTCTTAAAATTCACCTGCAGGCAGCTTCTTTTTTTATCTGAATTCTTTGACAGCAAAGGCTAGGTGCTTTGTTTTTGGCATTGTCCTCAAGCAATGAAGCTATTCTCTCCAGGTAGGGCAGGGCTGCTAATCACTCACCTTTCCCTTCTCCAGCTCCCTTTAGAAGTTCCTCCCGTTCCTGAGCCTCTCATGGCTCTCTTCTCTCATTTACTGTGGCCAGGTATCTGCATATGCCCTGAGTGTGAATGTTTCTTGTTTACAAGGCCCCCTACCCCACTATCTCAGTCTTGAATAGGAGGCCCTCTCTCAAGATGGCATCTTGCCAAAGCTTTCCAAAGTGTAGGTAATTAAAGGGTCTGTCATGCTGGGAAGTCACTGAACTCTCAAATCATAGCACTGGGGTTAAGGTTAGCTGGAGGTGTGGCTTTGATCCAACAGCTAGGTCTGCCAGTCTTTTGTGGAAGCCTGAAGTGGAGGCTTCAGCTTCAACTCCTCCTAAGGGAGCCAGAGGTGGACTACAAACTGCTTCTTAATTTATTATGTTATCTTTATGTTTTGCTGTATTTTTCAGTAGCCCTGTCTCTCTTTTGTGGTTCTTGATGATCTTTCTCTCCTTAGGTCATTGGAATGTAGTCTCTCCTTTCAGACTTTTCTCATTCATGGAGTCCAACAGAGAAAGTTTCTCCTCCACCATATTTCCTTATCCTTTTTTTTTTCTTTTTTTCTTTAAGTAATAAAGACAGCCACGTGGTGAGAGTGGTAGAAATAATGTGTGTTATTAACTTGCAGAAGTGAGCTTGTACCTAGGTCTTCCTGTACAAACCTCACACAGTTGTGTTGTTTCAGTTTTCTTGTCTGTCACATGGGGTTGTAGCAAATACTGTGGAGAGAATTAGGCCATTTCTAAAAGAACTAGCATGGATCTAGCACAACTGAATGTGAATCAGCCAAAACAAAGAAAGAGTCAGAATGAATATTTCTAGTCGTCACTTTGCAGATATTGTTGATTATTTTGTTTGTTGTAACACTTGATTATCATTTTACACATTTAAATATTTTGATTGGTTATTCAGTCACTAAAATTTTTGTTTGTTTCTTGCTGGTTAAACTGCTTTTGTTTGCTGACAATGCTTTCATGACTTATTTCATTAAAAAATACTCAAGTAATATCTTGCCATACGAAATTCAAATAAAGCAGATAAACACAGAAATCTTCATCAACCTCTTTCCGATTCCATTATTCCCATTACCAGTGTAAGATCTTTTATGAGTTTAATGTGGACCTTCCTTGACATATAGAAGGTTTGCTCTGTGAGTTTTTTGTATGTATAATAACAGTATATTATATAGATTATTTATAATTTGCTTTTTTTCATTTCACAACATAGCTTAAATTATCTCCATCTTAGTATATATGGATCTACAATACTGATTTTTACATTATCTAATATTCCTAACTATGCATGTACTGTAGTGTAGGAATGTGTTCCCCCATTGGTGGCATTTAGAGTTGGATCCAATCTGAGTCATTACGAAGAGTAATGTTCTTTTACATGATTTTGTGCCTCTGTGTATATATTACTCTTTAGAGTGGATTTGTAGAAAGAAGGAAGGGAAAGAAGCTTTAAATTTTAATAACCAAGGTCAAATTACTTTTCACAATGCTTGTAGCTATTTGAGTTCCTGCCAGGGCATTTGTAAAGTGCTCATTTCTAACCACCACCATCAACAATGACTATTGCAGTGTTGAATGACCTTTGTTATGTTAATGGAGCATTTTTCCTTTTCTGTGAATTTTCTGTTGATGTATCCTGTGCACATTTTCCATAGTAATGTATGCCTTTTTCTTCTTGATTTATATGAATTATCTATGCTTGGGATATCAATTTTTTTTATAAAAGTTTATTCATTCCTAACTCTAATTATTTCACAACAAATTGGTATAAAGTGAAAGTCAACCATAATGTCAATCATTAGTGAGATTGGAAACATTACTTTACTTTTTTTTATCATCACTCTTTCTTCTTTCTAGATAGGTTCTCTAAATTTTCAGCAAGCAGCAAGGATTGGCTGATTTTCTTTTGCCTTTTGGTGGGTTTATTAAGAAAATCAATGGTATTCAAATGGCTATTTTGATATTGGAATTTAAGATAAGGGGTGAGAAACATTTTCATTAATTTGGAAATTAATGAACTAATTCATTAATACTATGGCTCATGAAACAGTAACTTAACATATCAGACAGGTATATACATAACCCAGGATGGTCTCCTGCCTCAGTCTCCAAAGTGTTGACATTGCAGGCCTGCATCACTATGGCTCACCGATGTTTTAAATGTGTCTTTATTTTGCATCTTCAAGAATGACATAGAGCTGGAATAAAATACTACCTAACCTTTTCCACTTGACTTCTTCTACTGAGTAATAGGCATTTAAGTTTCCTTCCTGTCTTTTCATGAGTTGATAGCTCATTGTGGTTAGGGTTTGTGTTAGACAGCTTTCCATCTCTATAACAAAATGGTGAAGAAAAACAACTTAGGAAGAGAAAAGAATTATTTTGGCTAATGGTTTCAGGGGTTTTGATCTATGGTGGGCTGGCTCCATTACTAAGGGTCTGTGGTGAGGTACATCTCATGAGGTGAGAGCATGTGGCAGACAAGATGCTCCCCTAGTTGGCAGGTAGGAAGCAGAGAGCTAAGCAAGAGGCCATGGATAAGACATGCCTGTACTCCCAGTGTCCTACTTCCTCTAACCATATGGACATTCTAAGAACACATTCAGCTAAAACACACCAAGAGCACAATACATTTTATTACCACCCCCATAATCCAATAACCTCTCAATAGTGTTATCTACTGGGTGCTAAGTCTCCAACAAAAGAACCTTTTGAGGAACACTACATATCTATAACAGTGCTCCACAATGCTCCTTTGTGTGGGTACAGTACAGCTCACTTACAGGATCATTTACTGAAGGGCATCTTGGTTGTTTCCAATCTTGGCAATTATAAAGAAAGTTGTTATAAACATTCCTGTTCAGGTTTTTTCATCTCCTTTTGGATAAGCATTGAACACTGTGTTATTGGATCACATGGAAAGAGTATTCTTAGTTTTGTAGGAAATTACCAGATGGCTTCCAAAGGGGCCATACCATGTTACATTCCCACAAGCTATCAATGAGAGTTTCTGTTCTACATTTTATGAGCACTGTGTTGTCAGTTTCACTTTCATTTAGTTCAAAATAATTTTAAGTGTTTCTTAGGATTTCCTCTTTGACCCCCTCCTTGTTTAGAAGTGTGCTTTTAATATGTAAGTATTGGAGGATTTTTCTGCCATCTTTCTCTTTAATTCTCCTTTAATTCTACTGTGGTCTTTGAGCACTATTACATAATTGTTATTGTTTTAATTTGTTAATGTGATTTCTATGGAGCACCACATAATATATGTGGTGAGCAATGCACACAGCTTGAGAAGAATGTCTTATCTGCTCCCTTTGGATGAAGGACTCAAAAGATGTCAAATATATCCACTTAGTTGACATTGTTTTTGAGTTCAAATTTGTCCTCACTGATTTTCTGCCTGCTGAATCTGCCCATTTCTGAAACAGAACTGTTAATGTCTCCAATTATAATAGAGGATTCATCTATTTCCTCTGCAGTTCTGTCAGTTTTTGCCTCATGCATTTGATGCTCTGCTATTAAGGGCATACATTTAAGGATTGTTGTTTATGGAGAATTCACAGTGATTTTTGAATGATCTCACCGATGATCTGAAATGCTTTCAAATGATCCAGAAGTATATGAAAATCACATAACGTGCACATCATTATTTTAGTAATTTGTAAGCTAAGAATAGGTATAACTAAAATAACTAAAAGCATTGGGACTTATTACTTTCTTATATTTTATTGAATTTTACTATGGTAAATCATGAAATTATTGACTTTCTGATGTGACAAATGAAAGTAAGTTGTTATTAGTTACTGTTGTTGCTGTACAATCATGTTTTAATTATTTCTCCCAGAATTTTACAAATTCCTGCTATCAATTCTACCAAGCCAACATGGAACAGCTTGACTTCCTTAAGGAGGCAGAGACATCCAGGAAACACATAAATGTGTGGGTTGCTGATAGGACTAAAGGTAAGTAACTGTTAGATTTTTTAATAATACTTTAAACAGTAATATATTCCACTTACTTAAAAAATTACATATTTATTGAAATATGTAACATATTTAAGTTTATAGATTTAATTATTTCAGAAGCAGATTTCTAAAATCTATTTCTAAAGTCTAAAGTTTATTTACATATTTGAGTAAATAGGAAACCTGGTTGTTTAGAAAACTGCTTCTGAAATAATTACAGCATGTAGACATCTTGTCTAATTTGTCTTCATTTTTTTCTTTTTTTTAAGTGATTATGGGAATTGAATGCAGAACTTTGTGTATACGAGGCAAGCACTGAACCACTTGAGCCATGCCAATGGCCCTATCCTCGCTCTAATTCACTATCTGTGATACAGTCACTATTCAGTACATCTCCTCTACAACAACCTACCTTTCCTTTTTCTTAATGTTAGAGATTTTATTTCACGTCAGCATAAAACCATGCAGTGGTTTCTCGGTACAATGCTCCAGAATGCTTAGCCAAATGCTTTAACATGAAATTCTTATCTACACTGTTCTTTACAGGAGTGCCAACTTCTCACTTTTTCAATAATTCTTTAAGTTCTTTTCTGTGAGCCACAGGCACCAATCACTTATTTCCATCTAAAATATTAATAGCTTATACTCTGTGTGTGAATATCAAGTGCTTATTTTATGCATTTTATTGAAATTGTACTATTCTTGACTCGAGGGATGCATCCAATCCTATTTACTTTCAGGTTGGGCCAGGGCTGGCCTCAGGTTGAAAATATCTGTACAATGCCTTTCTTGTACCTGGGATAACACAGTGGCCCACCACACCCCAGCAGTTTTTTGACAATGGATCTAATTATTTTATGTCTCCGCTGGCCTTGAATCAAAATCCTCACAAAGTTTGCCTCCTGAGTAGCTGCAAATGCAGGCATGAGTCATCACACTTGGCCTTTCCACTCTATTTTTTTTGTGGTATTTGTACTGCTGTTGTGAGTTCAAGTATCCCTTTCCATGGTTACATTTTAGGGCAATATGAACTTCCTTCAAATTGTTTTCTCAGTGAAAGTGATTGATCTGAAAAATCCTGGTACATGCATCAGCTAACCTTTATTTAACTGGACTTTTAATTCTTCTTTACAGGTAAAATTACAGACATGCTGCCTCCATATTCAGTTGGTTCATTGACTAAGCTGATTCTAGTGAATGCCATCTATTTCAAAGGGAATTGGGAAAATCAGTTTGAGAAAAAGCAGACCAAAGAAATGCCTTTTAATGTCAGCAAGGTGTGTATTTTGCACTGTCAATGGCAGTTCCTGTTCCCTGTGCTCCATTGTTTTTTAAACATGAACGATGCTTTACTTTAGGAACTTGCACAGGTTTGTGCCATCCTTGCAACTGGACCCCCTGCCAAGAGTTGGGACTTTCTCTTGCCATTTCTCACTTTTTGTATCTCAGAAAAAGAAACTACATATTCCTGGGCCTCTTCCCCAGCCAAATAGGTCATCTATTTTGTGTACTATCTACACTACAAAACAACTATATTACTCTCAGACTCCCAAAGTTGTTGCAATAAAGTTCAAACTCCAGTAACATGTTTCATGATGCTGTCATAATTTGGAACAAGTCTATTTGTTTCTTTATCCTGATTTGTCATCAGCACCTTCAAGCTCCATTCTTACCACCAGATTCCTCTTTGGTAAGCTTCTTTGGTTCTCCATCTCATCTGTGCCATTTTGCTGCTCTTGCTCCCATCAGTCATGGTACCACCCACCTGTTTCCATGGTAGCATTGCAGTTGTTAAAGAAGTGTTGTTTTCCCATTGTATTTATCACTATTTGAGGGTAGATAATGCTTACAAGTGCCTTGCACAGTCTTTGCTTAGCAAATACTGAATCAGTTTTATTTCTAGAGTAAAGATAAATAAGCACAAATGTTTGTTTAAAAGCTAGGTAGAAGGATACCTATACAGGAGTGAGCTAGCTTTTCCACTTTTAAAATATTATTTGCACAAGATGTGTCGTACTCTGAATCTGTTCATCCTTAACTTTTTATTTAGCTCCAGAGATTTATTGAACAAGCAGAATAGATTTATTAATTTTATCATGGATTATTCACTACTAGTTAAATCTTTTGGAAAGACTTGAATCTTAATCTTCAGTTTCTTAATATATCTATTCTCTTTACAAGCATTTTTTTCCTGAAATATATCATCTCATTTTTTTCTTGGCATACTATTTCTGTGACTGAAATTTCTTTAACACAATGTGTGTTAGGGTTTCATTCAAATGCCTATGACAGAAATTCCAACACATAGTATCTTAAACTCTAGTATTTCATCTCTCTAACAAAATGTTGGAGTGGACAGAGGCCAGGAAGACAACAAGATGTAGGTGAGACTTTGATGGAACCATCTGTTTTCTTTCTCCATCATCAGTTGCACCTAGTTTCTTACTCATGATAACAGGATGGTTCAGGATTTTAACTGCACCTCAGACAAGAAGAAAGGGGAAGGATAATTCTTAATAAGATAAAAGAGGAGAAAAGGCATTATGAAAAAGTAAATGATTCTTTGGAAAAATTAATGTCCCTTTGGTGATGGGGGATGTAATATTCTTGTGGCAATGTCTGGTTGAGTATGGGGAAGACTTCTTCAAGCTGAGAAGAGAACCTTAAGGTTGGTTCTGTAGAGGGGAATCATGAGAATTGAGTTATTTTTAGTGCACTTGGTAGATTCTGCTTTGGAGCAGATATGAGATTTCAAGTTCTGGAATGACTTTGCTGAAAATAATTGCAATGAATTTTTGGGTGGCACATCAGATCCCAAAGACAAGCAAAAATGTAAGAAAAAAAGGATTGAATCCTGGGTACTATTTGATTGGGAAACTAAGAAGAATGAGATGAGCCAGTAAAGGAAAGTCAATGTGGTGATCAAGAGAGAAAGGGGAAGTGTTTTAGAAAGTGCCTGATTCTGTTGATTGTGTCTTATGTGTCAATTTGGTTGTTTTTCACTTTAATTTTTATATGATTCCATTATAGAATGAGAACAGAACTGTGCAAATGATGCATCAGAAATCATCTTTTAAAATGACCTATGTTGAAGAAATATCAACTCAGATTCTTGTGCTGCCCTATGCTGGAGGAGATCTGAATATGGTCATCATGCTTCCAGATGAAGACACTGACTTGAAAATGGTAATGAGTGTGAAAGCATACTGTTATCATATTAAAGGTTCTGACAAACCTGTAGAAAAGCAACTTTGGAAATTTGCTCTTACCAGGATTTTTTAACATATTTAGTCACGTGCTTCTTCCCATTTTTGTAGCTACCTCTATGTAGTATTCTATATATTGAACACACACTACATCCTGGGCACAGGTTGGAGTCAGACCAGGTTCCATGTCCTGCTTTACTATTAAATAATTTTTCTTCCCTCAATCTCTTTCTTCCTCTGGAAAATGATGATAGTATTAGCCAGCTTTCTGTTGTTGTTACTATAGACCTGAGACAAACAACTTAAAAGGAGGAAAGGTTTATTTTGGCTCCTGGTTTCAGAGGATTCAGTTCATGGTCACTTGATCCTAATGCTATGAGCCTGAGGCAAAGTTGAACATCAGGACAGATAATCCATACAGATTAAAGCTGCTCCCTTTATAGCAGTAGGGAAAGAGGGAAGATGAGAGGAATGGGGAAAATGGAGAAGGGGGAGAAGGAGGGACCAGGCAGAACATACCCCAATCATATGCCCAAGGACCAATTCCCTTCAACTAGCTCTAACATACTATATTTTATCTCTTTCCAATAATTCCATCAGTTTATGAATCCACCATAGTATTAATCCATTGGGTACATTTAAGTCCTAATAATCTAATCGCCTTACAAAAGTCCAACAGCTGAAATCCAAGCTTTAGCACATGGCCTTCAGAAGAACTTTCAGATCCATATCTTAACGCTATTGATGATGGTTGTTGTAGAATTATAGGAGAGGACATATTTCATGCATTTGTTCCAATGTGCAAAGTATACTTTGACATATATTGGTAGTCTTCTCCCAACCACTGCTCAATTATGAGTTTGTCCTTCAAAAAGAAGTTATAGGACACAGTGCCTCTGTGAGTGTATTAATGTCCTAGAGATCTTGTTAAAATTAGGTTCTAATTTGACTGGACTGGTTTGGTGTCTGGGATTGCATTTGTAATGAGCTCCTAGGTGATGTTGAAGTTTCTAACCAATGGACCTTGGTTGAGGTAGTAGAGAAAGGTGGTAGAGAATCAATAAAGACTTAAAAAAAAGGTCAGTGTTTAGCTTTTTCAGAAAGCCGGCTGCAACAGATTAATTGGAAAAAGGTAAAATGGAGATGGATCACAATAGAGGCTGCTGTGGCCTTTAACAAGACATGACAATGTCTGAACAAAGTCAGTGGCAATGGAAACAGGAAGTGATAGACTGAAAATTTGGAAGTTAAATGAACACAGAACTGTAGAGGATTCATTGGGAAGAAATTCAGGTGAAAGAGAAGTCCTTTCTAGACAGAAGCTATAATTTTAAGAGAATGGTCATCCTCTCATAAATGCATTCCAAGCTTTGTCTTCGGCCTCGGGAAACCTACTTTCCCTAACTTTCTGGAGTAGCTAAGCCAACCCACTGAAATGTAAAATCGTCAACTACTTGAATGTCCTAACCTTACTGTAAAGGTAAAAATTTTAAAACTCCTATCTTTCTTATGATTCTCACACTTCTAGCACTTAGCTTCCGCACTT
The DNA here is from genome assembly GCF_047511655.1 of Castor canadensis. NCBI lineage: Eukaryota > Metazoa > Chordata > Mammalia > Rodentia > Castoridae > Castor > Castor canadensis. The sequence goes on from NC_133389.1 coordinate 14,159,262, forward strand.
GGCTAGTGGCTACTGTAATAGTAAAGCTTAGTTAGAAATCTTTAAAATCAAAGAATATAAGTAGTTCAGACATCACTACTCCAGAAATTAAATGTCTAATTCTCTTTTTCTAGGTGGAAAAAGAACTCTCTTATGAGAAACTCATAGAATGGACAAGGCCAGAGAAGTTGTATAAAAGAGAAGTGGAAGTTTTCCTTCCTAGATTTAAACTGGAGGAAAATTACAACATGAAAGATGTACTTCAAGATTTGGGTATGGTTGATGCCTTTGAACAAGGCAGAGCTGACCTCTCTGGAATGTCATCTAAGAAAGACTTGTGTTTGTCCACGGTCATTCACAAATCCTTTGTGGAGGTGACTGAGGAAGGCACAGAAGCAGCAGCTGCCACGGCTGTCATGGCACTGGGGGGCTCAGCATACACCAAACCTCCCCCCAAGTTTTGTGCTGACCATCCCTTCCTTTTTTTTATCCAGCACAGCAAAACCAATGGTATTGTCTTCTGTGCCCGATTTTCCTCTCCATAAGGAAGTAATCATACACATTTGATACAGCCCTTCTCCTTTTCTCTTACTGACTTGCTTTTGCTCTGCAACTCAAAGTGACCTATCAGTGCAGTGGTGACAAATCACCACTGATTTGTTTGCTAATACCTTATTTTGTGTGCTTGTGGATTCATGGAATGTTTTCTAGGGTCTGAATTTATCACTCCCCAAGTGTCTTGTGGTCATTTGGCAGTGGTTGTACTGGCCACTTACCACCTCTCTGCTTTGCTTTAGCTGTTGGTCCCACCTTCCTGATTGCCCCACACATCCATTGCAAGTATTAGACTTTTGTGCAGGTGCCACCTCACCATATGCTGTACTTCCTAAGTATTCTGTTCCTCTCTTCTCTTCTTTGTACTAACATCTTTTTTTTTATTTCCTTTGTGATAATGTGTTTTGAATTCAGGGTTTCCTGCTTGCTAGGGAGTCACTCTACCACTTGTGTCAGCCCTTCAGTCCATTTTTACTCTGGTTTATTTAGAGATGGGGTCTTGGTCTTTGACTAGGCTGGCCTGGAGTACTGTCCTCCTATTTTATGTCTCCTCAAGTCACTGGGAATCACAGGTGCATGTCACCATGCCCAGATGGGGTCTTACACACTTCTTTTGCCCAGCTGGTTTTGGATCATTATCCTCTTGATCTCAGTATTCCATGTGTATTAGAGCACAGGCGTCCACCACTGTACCTGGCTATTGGTTGAGATGAGTCTATTGAACTATTATTTTTTTGCCTGGCTGGCCTCACACTGTGATCCTCCCAATCTTAGTATTTCAGTCTTGATACACCAACACCCAGATTGCACTGATATCTTGAACCAAGTTAATGAGACAGTAGATAGTGTGCTGCAGAACTTGGAGGATGTGTTGGCAACAGGTTCTAGAAGTTCACAGTGGGGACCTCCATTCCCTAGCTTCCTGACAGCTCTTCAGAAGCCAGCGGAGAGTTTGCTCATACCAGTGACATCAGTCCAATTTTATTTTTCTTTTTCTGTTTTCATCATCCTTTGTGTTCATAGCTACTTGTGGGTCACATGCCTATTCAAATATAAAGTTTCCCATTTTCTCTAAAATTGTCAATATTGCTATCAAGCAACAGAAATGATAGATGGATTCTGTTTGCAGGAAAGTAGTTTGAGACAACTTCATAAGTAAACAACAGATGTCTTTATTTTCTTTTAAATATTAAAAATTAAATCTAAGCTTTCTGTAGCCATTTTTATTACTTTCTTGAAATACTACTCTTGTGTTCAGAAATAAGGACAGGTGCAATAGGGACTTGGAATAAAAGATACCCACCCCAGTTACAGGTAAGAAGAAGGGAAAAGTCTGAGCTCTTTCCCAGGAGCAATATTGAGCCCCTGGCAGTCAGCAATTCTGTGAGTCTCCTGAGTGTCACATACCCAACTCCTATTTTCATTCCATAGTTTCACTTTTCCCTTTGTACCCTAACCACCGATTTTGCCATGTGGAGAGAAGGAAGTGAGGCATGAAATTCACTCAGAAGGCTGAGGCTGGCGAATTTAAGTTTCAAGCCATACAAGACCCTATCTCAAGTAAACAAAACAAAAACAAACAAACAAAAAACCAAAACAAGCTAAAACTAATTAACAAAAGTTGAATTAATTAACATAATTGAATTTAAAAAAGGAAAGAGAGAATATTAGAGGTTTTTGGTTCTTCACTCTTATCCTTCTGCCTCTTCTTTAAGACTTGAACTTAGAAAGAAGACTCAAAGATGGCAGATAATCAGTATATGTGAATCTTTCAGGGCAGAGAGAGCCTCTGATTGCTGAAACCACTGTCCCTGAGTTAACATCCTGTTCCTGGAGAAAGGTATGCCCTATGCCCAGCCTTGCTGATAGTCCAGCTGAGTGGAGGGCAGAAGGTAAAGAGAGGGAGAGTGTAAAGCGAAAATCCTCTTCATGAGTGAAGGTGTTCCTTCTCTTTCTGTGGAATGATGACATACAGAGTATATAAAAAAATGAGAACTGAAGGTGAATTTTTAGTGTTCTTATCTGTTATGGACCTGTACTACAATGAGACCTTAGTTACATCAGTCATAGTGCATAGGAACTTATGACATGCATACTACCTAGAGACTCTAGTTGTCAAATTAGTTGTTTGTTACATTGCCTTTGAAGAGTTTCATTCAATTGTTCTTCTACTATAAGGCCTGAAAATTCCCATGCTACTTTAGCATGTCTGAGCCCCTCCAGGCCCAAAGGCCTAGCCATGAAGTCCTCTGGTCCCATCAGGTGTGTGGATATCTGTATATCAACAAACAGGAAATGCTGCTCTCCCAACTTGTTCCTCTATCAGCTGTATTCCACTTGGTCCTTAACCTAGGTTTCATTACCAGCCTGCAAAATTATGTGCCTAAAGTTATATATCCCAGAGAAAAAAAGGTGGAGGTGGCCCATTTTCTCACTACAAACTTGTCTGCTGGCTCATTTTATTCCTGACTGCCACTGCCACATGGGGTCACATGGCATGTGGTGTCTTTATTCTCTGGGCTATGACTGCATGCCACTAATAAACTGCTGCCAATTTCACCTGTCCAGGATCTCTTCTATGTGTTTGGTGTTCTCATATTATTTAGGGTGGGTGATCACTACTTCAACAATGAGATGAAAAGAGTGATAAAATAATTATGTTTCAGGAAAAGGTACAGTCACCCAAGTGCTGCTTCTGTACCTTAACATGAAATTTAGCTAAATGGTATCTCTATCATGCTGTACAGTGTTTCTTGTAGCCATTCACAAAGTAAATTCTTTCTAGGACTTAATTCTATCAAAAAGTCTCACTTATTCACAAATGTCTAGTGATTTCCTAAATTGTATTAGGTATTTTACAGAAGTAGCTGAAATATCATTCTCAGCAACAAGAAATCCCTGATGAATCTGAGCTCAAGAGGCTAAGTAACTTGAAAGGTTCTAATGGCCCTCAAAGGGTAGAACATGGATTCAAGGTCAGGTCTAATAATGCCAGAGACATCATTCTCAGTAAGGGGCTGAGCTGCCATCTCAGCTCCTAAGGGAAGAGCAGCTGTTGGCATGGTACAGGAGTATAAGCAACTAGAAAGAAGTCTTTTTTAGGAAGTCTCATTCCTCTGGCTCTGTCTACCCATGTTGAAACTGGGGCTTGGAAATTTCTGCCATCAAAACATACAAAATTGGCCAGTGCAAGAATTTACTGGGATATAGAGCCAAGGTCAGGTGAAAATTCTGATAGGCTGCCTCTTCTTCCCTTATGTCCTTCAAATACTTTAACACATGAGTCTTTTAGGGAAATTTCTTATCCAAATTTAAACACCATTCAAAAACCTATAAATAATAGGAAAAGAAACCCCTGTAAAACATAAGGAAACCTTGAATCCTTCTGGTAACATGAAGGAATCCTTTGGTGCACCAGAAAACTCTCAATAATGACTGAAAAAACTGAAATCCAGGATCATGTCAAAAAAGACACCACTGATGAAAATGCTGGCAAGAGAGGGTTTCTAAGAAAGGTAGACATAATTCCAAGAATTCTGGGCTACATATGGACACAGGAATACATAAGCATAATTACAGAATGGGACCCTCCAGCAAACCACTAGAATTAAGTGAATAAAGAAGGAAGATATAGATCAGCAATTGAATATGAGACCCACAATTTTCCAAAGTAAACAGCAAAACCTTGGGAAATTTATTTGGGCTACTTTTAGATTAATACCCTGAGTTTAGTGTTAAGTGAAAAATTAGCATGAGCCAGATCTGCATAAAATATGTACTTTGGTTGAAGTTATTCATATCTTCACTTCCTTTTGGAAAGTGCTATGTAGACTTCCTTTTAAACTCATTACTGATGCATCATTGAAATATTCAAAATGTGAATTATTTCACATTGTGGAAAATGCAAAAATATAGACAGAGTAAAAAGATCAATGGTTACTAAGGTCCTGAGGGGAAAAGGGAAGGATCAATGAGTGTAATGGAGAGGAGTTATGGAATAGTGAAACATCACCAAGATTAACCCAGTTGTACACAATGGACCTTGTGTGATAATGTATCAGTGTACATTCAAAGAATATAACAGAAGTGCCACTCTGGTTGGGATGCTGATAATGGGTGAGGCTTACCTGTGCAAAAACAAGGATAATGTATGAAATGCCTGTATCTCTCTCTCACTTTTGCTATGAACCTAATAAACTAAAAACAAAACTTTACAAATATCTATAATGAAAAGGTATGATCAATGGAACTGAATATCAAGTTCAGAAACAGACTCAAGTACATTAAGCTACTTATTGTGCAATAGAGGTGGTATGTCAGATAATTAGTGAAAAGATGGAGTTTTAATAAATAGGATTGGAACAATGGAAAATCCATTTGAAAATGAATCAAAACTGTTTATTTTCCACAGCATTAACAATCCAATACATCAGCAATCTAAATATATATAATGAAGCTACAGAAACAGTGGAAAGAAGTATGGCAATTGTATGGGATTGAGAAAGTCCTCCTAAGCATGAGTCAAAATCTAAAGACAATAAAGGAAAAAAATCATTCAATTTAACTATATATAACACTATATGCTAAAATCACTAGAAGTAAGTCCATGTCAAAATAAATGACAACCTGAGATTAAAGATTTGCTGCTTATATTATGGACAAAAGACCACCTGTGCTAATATAAAAAGGTATTTTAGGAATCAAGAAGAAACAGACAACTGCCCCTGTAGTGAGCTTTCTCATGCTCTCTTGTTCCTCCTGACCTAACTGGAGGTACAGAAAGGACAAATGATAGACAGACACACATAAAGTTGGGATCAAGTGTGCTGGAGACACACAACAGCCTCATTGCTTCTTTTCTTCTCTATTCTTTAAGGCCTTACTCTTTTACAATTCTTTAACACCTTGCTCCTTTTCTATTCTTTAAAGTCTCTTTCTTTAGATTCACACTGACCCCTGTTTTCTCTTTAGCTTTCTTAAACTGTTGGCTGTCCCATGTTCTCTTTAATCTCTCTTAAAGTATCAGTGCTCAGACTTGCAGACAAACAACAGCAGCCACATCTAAAAACTGCATTAGCATCACTATTAAAGTCTCAGTCCTTACACTTGCACTGTCCCATGTTCTCTTTAGATTTTCTTTAGCTTAGCTTTTCTAAAGCCTATGTATAAAGTTCTCAGTGCAGAAAGCTGCTCTGGTGGAAACACACAGCCAGCAGCAATGTCAGTATCAGCCAATCAAAAATCCCCATCAAAAAACCTTGAGTCCTCCTTCAGAGAGTCTTTCATATCCAGTGGTAAACAGGGAGGTGGAGCAACAGTCCTCTGGGAGGGTCATGACATTGTATAAGACAAACCTGCCTTCTACTTCTCAGAATGAAAACAATTTAGGAAAAGCAGCTGTGCTGCATTTTGCCTTCACCCTCTTCTTGGCTGGGGTGATGCCAAACTCAGCCTGCAGATTACTGGGGACAGCTGTCCTTGTGTCACGTTCTCTTGGGCATCTCATAATGTGCTTCCTGCCCACACCCCTTGCCATGAAAAAGTCATGAAGAGTTCACAACAAAACAAACCAAACAGAAAAGGGGCAATGATATCTTAAATATATGAAAATACGCTGAATCTCACCACAAAATAGAATCTATTTCTCATCTTTTGTATTGGAAAGAACCACTTGAGAGTAACCCAGTTAGCAAGGCTGTAAAGAAAGAAATACTCAGGAACAGTTGGTGAGAGGAAAACATGTTCCATTCCTTATGGAAGGGAATTTGTCTCAACAAGCCGCATCATTTACCTTTGAGGCTAAGAGGAGATGGACATTTAATCATATTTGAGTTTTGCTGTGTTTTACAAAATTAACAGATCCCACCGCAGCTCAGTTCTGGAAAACACAAATTTTAGAACATTAATAGGTTGATGCAAGGGAACACTGGTTCAGGTTTGGGGATTTTTGTTTCTGGGACTAGGTAGTGCCTGATGACACGAAGGGGACTCAGAACTCTCTTCCCTTTGTCGTTTGCAGGCCAGAGGTAATGTAACATAGGGAGTAGCTTTTGTAGTAAGGGCAGTGGGTACATTGTGTCAAGGGCTCAGTCTGTGTGCTGTGATTAACAAATCACTAAGGGAGAAATTGAGTGGCCCACATATGTCAGTAGAATTCTGGAGAACTGGGTGGAGGAAGATTTTCCTCTGCCTTTGGGGGGAAAACACCTCATTTGAGACACAACTCAACTTTTGAATGAGAAGTTTCCTGCAGACAAAGCAGGTAGAATGCGGGCAGGGAAACAGGGGCCTTGGTTTAAAGTCCATCACAGAATGAATGGCTGATTTCCCAATTCTGGCAACCAACAAATGACCTTCCCTACCCACCTCTCAGGACCTCTGTGTCTCACTGCACAGGATCTATTTGGAGCTCAGTCTGGGACTAGGACCCACACTTGCCATGAGGGGTGGGAGAAGGCACTGGAATAGATTCAGGAGCTAACGATTAAGTGAGGTCTTTCCTGCCATGTCCCTGAGCTTGCCTTTTTCCAGAAAACCAACAGTTGGACCAGAAGATTCCTTTCTGGAGAAAAATTTTAGCACTGGTTTCTCACAAAATCACATTTGCGTGACTCAGTCTCTCCATTGACACATGAGAGTAAGGCACGAAGCAAAAAACATAGTGGGCTTCAAAGAAAAGAACATTGGCACTGAGCTTTCTCAGCCGAGACAGATGTGCAACCCCAAAGTGAAACAGGTTCAGAAAAGGGTGGGTTCAATAATCAGACTGTCAATAGTAGTTAATGCAAACACAATAGAATTAGGAAACAGAAGAGAATACACTTGTCCTCCAGTGGAAAGCATCTAAATGCACATATGTCTTTAAACAGAAAGGTGAATCCAATCATTAAATGCCAACCTAATATACATTACGCTGCATCTGGGGACTTACATTAATTATCCTAGCTTTGTCACTAGTATGAACTAATAATAGCAGAAATATTTTTGGGTAGTATCAACTTTCATCTACTCCCTGAATATTCATATTTTTTTATTTTACAAATATCGTCCTTTAAAAATAACACAGGGAGAGATGATGATAAAATTTTGAGCTAGAAAAAATCAAAAGGTTAAGTTCTTCCTGCTGAATAAGGATGGTTGTGATATGGCCAACAGATAAAGGACTTAAAGAAATCTGCAATAGCCACATTGTAACAAATTAAGCATCAAGAAGAAAATAAGTTAGCCTGGCCCAAAAGACCAAAAATCATATGTTCTCCCTCATATGTAGACATTAGGTCAAGGGCAAACACAGCAATGGGATTGGACTTTGAGCACATGATAAAAGTGAAAGCACACAAGGGAGGGGTGAGGATAGGTAAGACACCTAAAAAATTAGCTAGCATTTGTTGCCCTTAACGCAGAGAAACTAAAGCAGATACCTTAAAAGCAAATGAGGCCAATAGGAAAAGGGGGACCAGGAACTAGAGAAAAGGTGAGATCAAAAAGAATTAACCTAGAAGGTAACACACATGCACAGGAAATTAATGTGAGTCAACTCCCTGTATAGCTATCCTTATCTCAACCAGCAAAAACCCTTGGTCCCTCCTACTATTGCTTATACTCTCTCTACAACAAAATTAGAAATAAGGGCAAAATAGTTTCTGCTGGGTATTGAGGGGTGAGGGGGAGAGGGAGGGGGTGGAGTGGGTGGTAAGTGAGGGGGTGGGGGCAGGGGGGAGACATGACTCAAGCCTTATATGCACATATGACTAATAAAAGAAAAAAAAGAAGAAAATAAGTATTTGTTAACTAAAATAGATTCCTTATACAACACCAAGTCTCTTCTATGTTATGTTATTCCTAATTTACATTTAATTTTATACGTTCCCATAGCAGTGATATTTTTTATACTTTCATTAATATCCAATTATGGATATAGGTGACAGAATATAACCAGTTTTCTGTAGGCATTTATTGATTTTCTTTGTATCCAATTTTCATATTTTCAACAGTATTTGTGAATTTCAGTGACATTTTTTGAAATGCAGTGTTTCATTTAGAATCTTCTATATTTCATTTTATTTTCTCCCCTCTCTCTGTTATTCCTTTCCATCCCTTTTTTTGTTTCTGGCTTCATTTTGAAACTTTGGTGCCCCAATTTACAGGATTGCTTGTAGAATGTATGAAGAACTGCCTACTTTACCAGTATTGGAAATGAGTGGTTTTATACCTAAGAATTTCACGTTTTAAAAGATATCTTTGACTTGCTTACTGCCATTCCTTTCTCCCTAGAAGACTGTGTATGTAGTTATTAAGAAGGTGAACTCTAGAGTCATCCAGACCTGGTTGCCAATCCTTGGTCTGCTCTTTGAAGCAGGGCCATCTCAGGGGAAGACACTTACACAGCTAAGGCTTTACTTGTAAAGTGCAGATATCCATACTAGACCTCATGGGGTTCTATGTATTAAATGAAATCCTACAAAGGAAGCTGTAGTCTACAATCTAACAAGTCCACTAAAGATTGTTGTTTATTCTTTTCCTTTAAGATGAAAACTTCCTGTAATTATTGTTGTTTATCTTATAATTTTGCTAAAGTCCTTTGCACAACTGTTGATTGGAGTCTGTTTTCTTAGCAAATTTTTCTTGTGCTCATTATCAAACAAATGAAGTTATTTATTTGTGTAAACATTTTTTATTGTTTATTCATCTGTTCTTCCTCATGATAGTCTATTTTAAAATGTGGAAATGAAGTAGTTTTAGTGAAATTGTTGAACTTCTATGAATCTTTCCAGATGAGCCACTGGGTATTTCTTTGAGTGCTAGATGCTCTGGTAAAACACTAATGAAATAAATTGTGAAATTTCACAGTGCATTTGGGTGCTGCTCCCTGAGACCTCCCTGCCTGCATCCTGGCTCTGCTGTGCTTTTTTGCTGACTTTTTCACCAACTGGATCTTAGATCCTCACTTGTTGTCTCACTTGGATTCTTCTAAATCTACTCAGCACTTTTTCAAGCCAGGGATTCTCCAGCAGCTGTGGAAAGAGAAGGCATTGATGAGTTTCCCCTTTATGCTCTATGTTCTCAATAAATAGAATGAGAATTTTATGACATTATTTCTACAGACCTGCTCTGCCTTAGCATTTATGAGTCTGCTGTTCCTACAGACCCAAAAATGTCCACTTTTCCCATCCCATTCAAACTTCTTAGTTTCAGTCCTGACACAGCAACTGCCTGGTTATCCAAGGCCCACAGACCAATGTCCTGCATAGCAGGGGCTGCAGAGACCTGTAAAGGCCCTCAGTTTTACAGACTTGACATGTAGAATTGGAGAAGGTAAGCACACTACAAACGATGCTGAATAGTGCTCCCTAAAATTCATTTCCATCTTGAACCTCACAATGAAATTTTATTTGGAAATAAGGTCTTTGCATATGTACTTTGTTCAAGATACTGAGATGAAATCATTCTGGATTTAGGGTGAGCTCAAAATCCAATGACTATGTTCTTTTAAGAAGAGACATACAGAGATGAAGGTGATGGGAAGATTGAAGCAGAGTTTGGATTGAGCTTCTGTGAGCCAAGAAATGCCGTGGATTGCTGACAACCTTCAGAAGCTTGGAGAGTAGGGATGGGCTCTCCCTCAGGACCTCCAGAAAGAGCCAGTCTTGCTAAAACACAGCTTTCTCGCTTCTGACTGTAAGCAAGAAATCTCCTGTTTCAAACAACAGATTGCCATAGAAAATGAATACACTGTGACAAAAAAATCAGGTGTAGCAAAACTCCATTTGACCATGAGTCTCTGGCTGTTGCAGAATTGGGTAATGAAGAGCCTGGTCTGGATGTAGTAGGAGGTTCCAAGAAAAATGTCGAATGATTGGGCTTTGCTCTGTGTGTAGGTTTCTTTAAAAAACAATTGAAGGTCAAAGGTTAATTGATTATAAGTGTTTTATGTATCTTTGTGTATTTTTTAAAATCATCTTTTATTTTGAAGATTCAGAATGGGATCCTTTTTTCAACATTATAAAAATATTCAATCACTTAGATCGTGAACTTTTGTGATTTAGTTTATCATACTAAACTACTTTCAAATTATAAATATGTACTATTTGATGAAACAAACCAAAGAATAAAATTATGTGGGAAAAATAACTTAATTTCTGTTTCCAACACCAATCAGTAGCCAATCATGTGTTATTCTTCTACACATGCTCTATGCTTACAACATGTAATCGGGTATGTGCCGCTGTTAGTCACTTCTTCAAAAAACATGATGTATTAGGACATGATTATTCGGCTTTTCCTTTAATGTTAAATGCATGCATTACATGCTTTTGAGGGATCCATAAAGAATAATTTTTCATGTGTACCTATTTACTTACTGAATGAAAACTTCAACTGTAACTACTAATGAATAAAAATTTAATAGGCTTGTCAACACATTAATCAGTTCTGTCTTAAAATCAACTCTTTAGGATTTGTCATCATGAATGCTCTGACAGAAGAAAACATCAAATTTGCCTTGAACCTTTTGAAAAATCTGGGTGGAAACGATTTGGAAAAGATATTATTTTTTACCCTTGAGCATCTCCTCAGCCTTGGCAATGGTCTACATGGGGGAGAAGGGAAGCACTGCAGCCCAAATGGCCCAGGTACCACAAGCTGTTTCCAGAATCAATAAATGCTGCAACGAATATATACGTTGAAATAACCTTCTATATTTCAAAATCCAAAGAAATTTTTGCATACAAATAACTCTGCTAGTGGCGCAGATATGAGGATGGGGAATTGAAAGGATGGATCATAGAATCACGGCCTGTCCATCTTTGGTGGTCAGGGCTCACTCATGTGGGTGCTGCACCAGGCAGTTGGTTGGAAGTGAAAGAAGGCCTCTTTCACCTGGGGTCTTTGTGCTGGAAGACAGCTGGGCCCACTGTCCTCCTACAGGTACGAGGATCCTTCCATGTGGCCTTTCCTATATCAGTTTGAACTTCCCTATGGAGTGGTGACTGGTTAAAAGGAGTGAGAAGCCCAGAGAAGTGTAATTTTTCTTGCATTCTGTTTCTCAGAACACGTCACAAGGCTAGCCTGGGTACAAGGACAAGGTAGAGAGAATCCATTTTTTGGTTTGATTTTTGATTGTTCTTTGAGTCTGTGTTTCAATCCAGACAGGCATCAATCTCACCATCCTTCTGTCTCAGCCTCTCAAACTCTTGTATTATAGGCAAGTTTCACCATCCCCTGCTGAGATACTATCTATTTGTATTAGGATTGCCATGTGTATGCAGAATTTAGACTTATTGTTGGTACACATGTTTGCAGGTAAACTACCACAAGTAGTGAACATTTTGTTAAGGTTGGAGGAAGGCATTCCCACTATAGTGATACTCAGAGAATTCTCCTTTTTTAAGGTAGTAGTTAGAGAGCATCATTTCTGGATTTTTAAGGAGAAAAGAACATTCAGGATTAACCATTCTCCATGGTTGAGACCCTGAGGTAATGAGACAAGCCAGTAAAAGAAGGTCATTTGATATTCAAGAGAAGAAATGGACAGAGTGATTCAGGAACAGGAAGTACCTGACTCTGTTGACTGTGTCTTGTGTGTCATCTGGGTTGATTTTCACTGTAATGTTTATACGATTTAATGTTTATAGAATGAGAAAACACCTGTGCAAATGGTGTTTCAGGAATCAACTTTTAAAATGACCTATGTAGAAGAACTATCAACCAAGTTTCTCATTCTTCCCTGTGTTGGAGGGGAGCTGAATATGATCACGATACTTCCAGGTGAAAACTCTAACTTGAAAATGGTAATGAGTGTGCAGTTTACATTTTATCGTATTAAAGGTTCTGACAAACCCTGCAGGAAAACAACTTTGGAAATCTGCTGTTACCAGTTTTTTCCTAATATATTTAGCCTCCTGCCCTTTTCCATTGTTATCGTTACATTGAAGGTGAGGGTCTTCTGAATACTCAACACACCTTAGAAAGGACACAACCTGGGTTCAAGTTGGAGTTACTCAGTTTCAATGTCCTGTTTTACCATTTAGGAATTATTCTTTCTTCAGCCTTTTTATGCCTATGGAAAATGATGGCAGCACATATCTGAATTAACCAGCATTCTGCTGCTGTGAGAAAATATCTGAGATTTAAAAAAAAATCTTAAAAGAGGAAAAGTTTAATTTGCCTCATGGTTTCAGGAGATTCCATTCACCACTTGTTCCTATCACTTTGGGCCTGAGTCAATGTTGAGCATCATAACAGAGAACTCCTGGGTAGAGGAAAGCTGCTCACCTTATGGGAGGAGGTAAAGAGAAAGAAAGAGGGAAGACAGGAGGGATAAGTGAGGTAAAAATCAACAATCCACAGGGCTTTGCTCCAAGGACCCACATCCCAACCTCTCAAAATTCTACCACCTCCTGATAAATCCATGAAATATGAATGCACTAGTGAATCCCTTTATTAATGAAGTAACAACAGTCATATCCAATCGTCTTTCAAAAGCATAGCATCTGGAAACCAGGACCTTGGCATATGGGCTTTAAGGGATATTTTAGATCCAAACAATATCATTCTCTATAAATGGTCATTGTAAAACTAAGGGAGAAATGTACATAATGCATTTATTCCAGTTACAGAGTACGCCACTGACAAGTATCAATAGTCCTGTCCTCAACATTTCTAAATCACAACTTTGTCCTTTAGAAAGCAGTTATGAGACTCAGTGGCTCAGTGCCACTTTTAAAACATTTGATTCTTAATTAGTAGGACTTTAGTAGTGCTTGAGATTGTATTTTTAATGTACTCTTGGGATGCTGAGTTGCTGGCTCATGGACCATATACTGAGTAGCAAGGTGGTAGAGAATCAGTGAAGACTTTTGAAAGTCAGTGATTGGCTCTTTCAGAGAGCAATCCAATATGTTTAATGGAGGCACATGGAGGAGAAAGAATGTGGAAGGATAGAATGGAAGCTGCTGTGCTTTTTTAATAAAACATGACAAGGTCTGAACAAAGGCAATGGTGATAGAGACAGAGGAAGGCTACTACTGAACAGAGAATGGTGATGGATTCATTAGGGAGAAGGGCAGGTAAAGAGAAGTCCAGCCTTGGCATGCTTCTGTAAGACAGAACCCCCAAAATGAAAACAAATGGCCATCCTCTCATAAATGCTGTCCTAGCTATGCCATAGTTATATCTTTCTGTCTCAGGAAACAGGCTTTTCTTAAGACTTGAGAGTCAAAATAAAGACAAACAAACAAACGACAACAAAAAACTCCAATGACAGCAACAAAAAATTATCACCTACTTAACAAGCCTACAACTACTGTGATCTCTTTTAGCCATGCACTGTCCAATCTGGAAGCCAGCAGACAGCTAAGACTGCATACATTCAAATTAATGAAAATTAATTTAAATAAAAAATTCACTTCTTTCCTTGTTGCACCCACCTTTCTAGTGCTCAGTAGCCACATTTGACTAGCGGCTAACCTACTACGCAGCACAGAACGAAAGCACTAACATAAAAGCAGAAAATTTTATTGGGCAACATTACTCCAGACATTAAGATCTCCAATAGCCTTTCTTTTCTAGGTGGAAAAGGCTCTCTTATGAGAAATTATCAAGTGGACAAATTCAGAGATGCATAGAAGCGAAGTGGAAGGTTTTCTTCCTAGATTTGAACTGGAAGAAGAGTATGCTATGGATGATGTCCTTTGAGATTTGGGCATGGTAGAAGCTTTTGAACAAGTCAGGGCTGACTTCTCTAAAATGCCATTTAAGAAAGAGCTGTATTTTTCCAAGGTTGTACCCAAGTCCTTTGTGGAGGTAACTGAGGAAGGTACAGAAGCAGCAACTGCCACTAGTACCTTTTCCTTAACCTGCTGTGCACACACTCCAGGGTTCTGTGCTGACCATCCATTCCTTTTCTTTATCCAGCACAGCAAAATGAATGGTATTCTCTTCTTTTCACAACTTTCTACTCTATGAAGAAATAATGATATCCATTGGATACAGCTGTTTTCATTCTCTTACTGGCCTGCTTTTCTCAGACACCTTATAATGTGCCTGCAACCCAAAGTGACCTCATCAGTGTAGTGGAGGGAAATCAGACATTAAGAATCTAGTTTGAAATTCCTTATTTGTGTGTATGTGTGTTTGCTTGTAAATGATGTCTAGAGCCTGAACTATTCATCCTCCAAGGTCTTATTGTCCACTTAGCAACTTCTCTCTGCTTACATCTCAGACTTTGCTCTACTTCCTTTATTACCATTTATGTGCAGTTCAACTGTCACAGCTACTTCCTGTCCTCATTTTGTATAGGGTGCTTCCCCTAATCCTGTGGGGTTTCTATTCTCCCAAGCACAAAATAAATGTCTTTTTTTGTCATCTCTTGTGCTGCATTGACATCTTGACCCACATTTACTGAGATTGTGAACTTAAAAGCTGAGAGGTGTGGGGAGCAGGTTTCAGAAGTCTGCTAAGGGAACCTCCAGTCCTTAGCTTCCTGCCAGCTCTTTGAAAACCAGCAAAGAAATGGGAGAGAAGTTAACACAGACCAGAGAGATAGCAGTCCAATTTGTGTCCCGTGTTTCTGTTTTTCACATCCTTTAAGTTTCAAAGGTCTACAAGGTAACATGGCTATGCAAGTGTTGAAATTTCCACTTTTTCAGAAGTTTTACAAATTGTTACCAGGAAGCAGAGGTGTTTATATGGATGTTTTTCACAATAATATAGGTTAGACAGATTTATGAGTAAATAAGAGAAGTCTTTATTCTCTTTCAAATATTAAAATATAGATAAGTTTCCTGGAGCCTTCCTGTTACTTGCTTGAAATACACTAAGACCTTCACCATGTAAGTTTCCACACACAGAAAACAATGATATGCATTCTGTCTTAAGTACTCCTTGTTTGTCAAATTAGCTGTATGTTATGTTCACTTTGTAGAGTTATCAATTATTAGCCTGTTGTAAGGCCTGAAATATGAGGTCCCTGAAATCACCTGTTCTGTTATCACAAGTAAAAAGTGAAGCTTGAAACCTTCCAGCATTAAAAAAAAAAAAAAAAAGATCTCTGAGCTTTTCTGGTCCCAAATACCTAACCAGGCAGTCCCTCAACAGATATGTATTTCTCTTTCTACCAAGCAAGAAAGCCTCCTTGATCATCTAGTTCCCCTATCAGCTGGACTAGCTGTACTCCACCTGGTCCTCTTTGCCACCCTGAAAAATTGATCAAAAACCTCTCACATCCTCTTACAGGATCCAGGGGACACCTATCCCTCTTGTTACTGGAAAGCCTACCTTTCCCACAGTCTGCTGGCTCATCCTATTCCTGATTACAACTGCCATCTGGTCCTGTCTGGCATGTTTATTGATCTTCTGGTTTTTATTAGGAGCTTTATCTAAGTTACTTTATTTCATCTCAAAAACAAAAAACTCCGGATATATCTGAGACTCAGGAATTAAGTATTGAGTTCTAGTGCCTGTCAGGTGTATACTTGAATTCAGTGACAGAATTCATGACTGAATTCTCATTAAGGGGATGAGCTACTTACCTCAGCTCCTAAAGGAATGGCAGCCATTAGCCCAGTGCATGAGGAGAAGGGAACAGGAATAGGTCTGTCTCTAACATGAAGTCTCATTTCTCTGGCTCCTTCCTCACATGGAGAAGGTGAGACTTAGAACCTTCTGCACCAAAAATATAAATGTCAGTTCATTCATACAGATTTGAGGATGTGGATTCAAGGTCAAGGTGTTTGGGCTCCACAAACTCTGTAATGTCCTTTCTTCCCTTCTTCTCTACACCTGCCACCTGGACACTAAGTCTTCAACACCTGAGTCTTTGGATGACACTTCAGATTCAAAGACTCCCACCAACCAAACCCTAGAAATAAAAGGAAAAAAGCAAACACATAAATAATTCCTTAATCCCACTGGGCACAAGAAGGAATCCTATGGTGGAACAGAAAATCTCTCAGTGAGAACTGAAAAATGAAAAGCCAGAATTATGTCAAAAAAGTTACTACTGAACAAATGTTCATTAGAGTGACTGCAATGAAAAGTGGAATTCATATTCTGAATTCTGGGGTGTTACACCTGGATATGTGGATACAGGAGTACAGGTTGGAGCCCTGGAAAACCTACTACAGGTTTACTAGTTAAAGAAACAATGACAGAAGATATAGATCAGCCCTTGATATGGATCCGCTTATATCTATCACCATGTACTAGTATCAATTCAAAATGGATCCAGGACCCAAGTATCAGACCTGAAACTCTAAAGTTACTACAAGAAGGAGCTGGAAATACTCTGGAGCTAATAGGTATAGGCAAGGACTTCCTCAATAGAACCCCAGCAACCCAGCAACTAAGAGAAAGGATGGACAAATGGGACTTCATAAAATTAAAAAGCTTCTGCACAACAAAAGAAATGGTCTCTAAACTGAAGAGACCACCCACAGAGTGGGAGAAAATATTTGCCAGCTACACATCAGACAAGGGACTGGTAACCAGAATGTACAGGGAATTCAAGAAACTAAACTCTCCTAAAATCAATGAATCAATTAAACAATGGGCAACTGAACTAAACAGAACTTTCTCAAAAGAAGAAATCCAAATGACAAAAAAGCACATGAAAAAATGCTCACCATCTCTAGTCATAAAGGAAATGCAAATCAAAACCACACTAAGATTCCACTTCACCCCTGTTAGAATAATCATCATAAAAAACACCACCACCAACATGTGTTGGTGAGGATGTGGAAAAAAAGGAACCCTAATCCATTGCTAGTGAGAATGCAAGCTGGTGCAATCACTCTGGAAAATAATTTGGAGACATCTTAAAAATGTAAACATAGACCTGCCATATGATCCAGTAATCCCATTCCTGGGGATATACCCAAAGAAATGCAACTCAGGTTACTCCAGAGGCTCCTGCACACCCATGTTTATTGCAGCACTATTCACAATAGCCAAGTTAGGGAAACAACCAAGATGTCCCACTACTGATGAATGGATCAAGAAAATGTGGTACTTGTACACAATGGAATTTTACTCAACCATGAAGAAAAATGAAATCTTATAATTTGCAGGTAAATGGATGGAACTAGAGAACATCATTCTGCGTGAGGTCAGCCAAGCTCAGAAGACCAAAAATCGTATGTTCTCCTTCATATGCGGACTTTAGATCTAGGGCAAGTGTAGCAATGTGGTTGGACTTGGGTCACATGACAAGGGGAGAGCACCTAAGGGTGATATAGAAATAGGTGAAAACCCAAAACATGAAAGAATTTGATGTCCCCACTCCAGAGGAGCAAATACAGAAACCTTAAAGTGACAGAGGTTATCATGAGAAGGGAATCAGTAACCAGTGTAAAGATCAGTTAGAGATGAATCAACATGGGTCATACCACATGTTCATGAAAGCAATGCTAGGAATATTTCTGTTTAGCTATCCTTAACTAGCAAAAACACTTTGTCTTCCTTATTATGCTTGTGTCTTTTCTACAACAAAATTAGTGATAAAGACAGAGCAGGACATGCCTGGAACTGAGGAGGGAAAGGGGGAGAGGGTGGAAGAGGGGGAGAGAGGGCAGAAATAACCCAAACAATGTATGCACATGTGAATAAATGAATTTTAAAAAGTAAACAGCAAATTTTAGACGGGTTAATTTTTGGTTAGTGTCCTGAATTCCATGATAAGTAAAAATTTGCAAGAATAGGGTATACAGGACAAAGGAAATGCATTGACTGAAGTTAAGTTATATCTTGCGTTCATTTTGTAAAGTTGCTGTAAACACTTCTTTTGTAAACTTGTTAGTGATGTGTCTTTGAAATATATAAAACCAAAATCTCATATTCTGGAATAGGGCAAAACTATATAGAGAGTAAAATATCAACAGTTACTAGCTGCTGGGGGAGAAGAAGGGAGGGACTAAAAATTGTAGTGCACAGGATTTATATATATATACTTATAATATATTTTATTGGTAAACATATGACATTAAATATTTGTCCAAACTCATAGAATATAAACCACCAAGATTAAACCTTACTATTTCTGTAAATCCTAATTATCAAATACTATTCCAAGAGTACAAACAGTGCTTATGGTAAGTTTTTGCTATTGAAAGTGTGAGCCATAGGTCAGCTGCATAATGTACCTGTGAGCTTGTTTGAAATCCTGAGTCTCAGAACCTGTGCAACTCGAATCTGCGTTTTAGCAATGTGGATGGTGTGTGTGTGTAAAGCTTGATAAGTTCACACACATGGCAGTGCTGTTCGTAGTGACATAATTTGGAAACAAGCCAAATGTCCATCAGTGGAACAAAAACTGTTGCCCCAGCCCTCCAAAAAATATATACATTGACTATAAAAAAGAAATTAAGAGTAAGAAAGTTGTCTATATAAGAACTTCAAAGGATTTACAAAACTTACTGTGAAAAAAAAGGATGATTCAAAATGATAGACAAATAGTCATGGGTAGAAAAGGAGAATTAGATTATATATCTTCAAGTTACTTAATTTTGGAAAAAGAAAACGCTAGAAGAGTAAACCTAAAACTAGTAAAGCTGGGATGAAAAGGAATGGAGAAGATAGGAAGTGAGGTATCAGTAAACATTCCTCCAAGTTTGACCACTGCAAAAAAAAATTAATGAAGAAAATCACAAGTTGCTTCCAGTGAGTAGAGGCCAGAGATGCTGCTGCACGTTCAGTAAAGCTTAGAAGCTTCCACCATCAGGAATTTATTTGACTTAAAACAGTGCTGTGTTGAGAAAACAGACTCAGGGTAAGGATTTCAGGTTTTAAGATGAATTTCTCAGTTTTAAATGTTTGTCTAGCATTCTTCCCATAGCCAGTGTTTCTTTTTTTTTTTTTTTTTGCAATTCACTTTTTATTTATTTATTTATTTATTTTTCATTTTTCTTTTATTATTCATATGTGCATACAAGGCTTGGTTCATTTCTCCCCCCTGCCCCCACCCCCTCCCTTACCACCCACTCCACCCCCTCCCGCTCCCCCCCTCAATACCCAGCAGAAACTATTTTGCCCTTATCTCTACTTTTGTTGTAGAGAGAGTATAAGCAATAATAGGAAGGAACAAGGGGTTTTGCTGGTTGAGATAAGAATAGCTATACAGGGCATTGACTCACATTGATTTCCTGTGCATGGGTGTTACCTTCTAGGTTAATTCTTTTTGATCTAACCTTTTTTCTAGTACCTGTTCCCCTTTTCCTATTGGCCTCAGTTGCTTTAAGGTATCTGCTTTAGTTTCTCTGCATTAAGGGCAACAAATGCTAGCTAGTTTTTTAGGTGTTTTACCCATCCTCACCCCTCCCTTGTGTGCTCTCGCTTTTATCATGTGCTCATAGTCCAATCCCCTTGTTGTGTTTGCCCTTGATCTAATGTCCACATATGAGGGAGAACATACGATTTTTGGTCTTTTGGGCCAGGCTAACCTCACTCAGAATGATGTTCTCCAATTCCATCCATTTACCAGCGAATGATAACATTTCGTTCTTCTTCATGGCTGCATAAAATTCCATTGTGTATAGATACCACATTTTCTTAATCCATTCGTCTGTGCTGGGGCATCTTGGCTGTTTCCATAACTTGGCTATTGTGAATAGTGCCACAATAAACATGGATGTGCAGGTGCCTCTGGAGTAACAGTCTTTTGGGTATATCCCCAAGAGTGGTATTGCTGGATCAAATGGTAGATCGATGTCCAGCTTTTTAAGTAGCCTCCAAATTTTTTTCCAGAGTGGTTGTACTAGTCTACATTCCCACCAACAGTGTAAGAGGGTTCCTTTTTCCCCGCATCCTCGCCAACACCTGTTGTTGGTGGTGTTGCTGATGATGGCTATTCTAACAGGGGTGAGGTGGAATCTTAGTGTGGTTTTAATTTGCATTTCCTTTATTGCTAGAGATGGTGAGCATTTTTTCATGTGTTTTTTGGCCATTTGAATTTCTTCTTTTGAGAAAGTTCTGTTTAGTTCACATGCCCATTTCTTTATTGGTTCATTAGTTTTGGGAGAATTTAGTTTTTTAAGTTCCCTGTATATTCTGGTTATCAGTCCTTTGTCTGATGTATAATTGGCAAATATTTTCTCCCACTCTGTGGGTGTTCTCTTCAGTTTAGAGATCATTTCTTTTGATGAACAGAAGCTTTTTAGTTTTATGAGGTCCCATTTATCTATGCTATCTCTTAGTTGCTGTGCTGCTGGGGTTTCATTGAGAAAGTTCTTACCTATACCTACTAACTCCAGAGTATTTCCTATTCTTTCTTGTATCAACTTAAGAGTTTGGGGTCTGATATTAAGATCCTTGATCCATTTTGAGTTAATCTTGGTATAGGGTGATATACATGGATCTAGTTTCAGTTTTTTGCAGACTGCTAACCAGTTTTCCCAGCAGTTTTTGTTGAAGAGGCTGCTATTTCTCCATCGTATATTTTTAGCTCCTTTGTCAAAGATAAGTTGCTCATAGTTGTGTGGCTTCATATCTGGATCCTCTATTCTGTTCCACTGGTCTTCATGTCTGTTTTTGTGCCAGTACCATGCTGTTTTTATTGTTATTGCTTTGTAATATAGTTTGAAGTCAGGTATTGTGATACCTCCTGCATTGTTCTTTTGACTGAGTATTGCCTTGGCTATTCGTGGCCTCTTGTGTTTCCATATAAATTTAACAGTAGATTTTTCAATCTCTTTAATGAATGTCATTGGAATTTTGATGGGAATTGCATTAAACATGTAGATTACTTTGGGGAGTATTGACATTTTTACTATGTTGATTCTACCAATCCATGAGCATGGGAGATCTCTCCACTTTCTATAGTCTTCCTCAATCTCTTTCTTAAGAAGTGTATAGTTTTCCTTGTAGAGGTCTTTCACATCTTTTGTTAGGTTTACACCTATGTATTTGATTTTGTTTGAGGCTATTGTAAATGGAATTGTTTTCATACATTCTTTTTCCATTTGCTCATTATTAGTGTATAGAAATGCTAATGATTTTTCTATGTTGATTTTATATCCTGCTACCTTGCTATAGCTATTGATGATGTCTAGAAGCTTCTGAGTAGAGTTTTTTGGGTCTTTAAGGTATAGGATCATGTCGTCTGCAAATAGGGATATTTTGACAGTTTCTTTACCTATTTGTATTCCTTTTATTCCTTCTTCTTGCCTAATTGCTCTGGCTAGGAATTCCAGTACTATGTTGAATAGGAGTGGAGATAGTGGGCATCCTTGTCTGGTTCCTGATTTTAGAGGGAATGGTTTTAATTTTTCTCCGTTAAGTATAATGCATAGCCAGTGTTTCTGCTCAAAGTGGCAAACAGAATTTTCATATTGGCTTTGTCAGCACCAGGATGGAATTCCTATCACTAGATGGTGGTTAGGATCATTCATTTTAAATTTCTCTTCTGCAATGTGCAGCTTCCCAGGTGTACTAGGAACTGGCACTGTTTTGGTCACTGAAGTCCTAATTCAGTTCTCTGCAAAGACACAGAAACTTGGGTTAGAGAGGGGAATACAATCACTTACCAAAAGACAACTCCCCTAGATCAAGCTCTGTTTTTACTTGCCCAAGAATCTGCAGTCCTCTGAAAGGAGGAAACCAGACTGCCCATCTGGAAACCCTAACCAGCTTCAGGACCTGCCCCACCATTGGGACTCAGCTGTCCCTACCCAGATAGTATCAGAAGCCACACTGCTCTGTGGTCTCCATCCTGGCACCATTGATCCACAACTTGAGTATCTGGCTTTGGGAGTTGCTCTCACACCAGGCATAGAGTTACTTGTTTCAGCTCCTTGGGAAAGTGCAGAAACCTGAAAAATCCTTTCATTAACTCTGCAAGTTCCCAGAAGTCCCATTCTTCACTCTGCAGTGGCAGGTGCTCCCTTGGGAAAGGATGTGACCTCACCTGACTGGACCCCTGAATGAGGTCTGGGAAAGTGAGTGCACAGAAGGCATTGTGGTGGAGTGGGAGGAATGTCCTGTGGAGATCTAGCAAGGAAATCTATGTGGACAGTGATGCCTTCCCTCAAGTATGTCTAACAGGGGTGACTGTGATGCTGAGGATCACCAAGTCCTGAGTGCACACCTGGCTCCCAAGGAGTAGGTTTTGACGATGGCATATGGGATCTTCAGTGAGCGCCTAGTGATTCAGCTCTGGGCTGCCTAGTCACAGGTGACCCTGCAGGGAGTCTGGCATTGAGATCCTCAGGCAATGGGAAGTCCCAGAGAGTTGTGGGTCTCAAAGTCAGCTGACCCAGGCTCCCTCAGAGCCTTTTGAAAAAACAGTGCATGGGGTCCAACATCCTACCATGATCTCCCAGTTTTGACCATTTCTGGACACTTCTGAGATCCTTAAGGCCTGCAAAGAGAATCACAAGGGACATTTCACATCTTGCGATTTTCTTGTTTTATTTAAATCAGTGCAGGTAAAAATTTTCAAGATTACCAATCTTTATATAAGATAAGATGAGAGACATTTAATTACATTTGAGTTTTGTTGTGTTGGATAAAATCAATGTGGAATTTATTTCCTTTTCCCTATTCTTTCAAAACTCAGTTTTGGGAAACAGAACTTACAGGAAATCAATATTTTGATGTTTGGGAAAGCTGTGTTGACACGTTAGTTTCTGATTGTGCCTGATAAAAAAGTGTGACTCAAAACCATCCTCCCTGTGTGGTTGAAGGACTGAGGTGATGTGATCTGAAAATGACACCAATATTAAACAATGTGTCTGTTTTCCTTTGGGCTCAGTAACGTGCACTGTGATTTACAATAAACTAAGGGAGGAATCAAAGATTCCACAGATTTCAGCAGAATTCTGGGAAATCAGGTGGAGGAGTGCCTACAGGAAGATTATCCCTGTGTCTGTGGAGGGGAAACACCTCACGAGGAGCAATAGGCTCAATATTGGAGTGAGAAGTTCCCTCTACCACTAGGAATGAAAAGGCAGGAAGGAAATAGGCGCATTGGTCTAAAGTCCCATCACAGAATGAGTGGATTGTTACCCAGTCCTGGCCATCAAATGACCCTCCATTAGCTACCCTTCCACCCTTGGCTTCTGTGCCTCACGGCTACAGGATCTGGTGCTGGAATTCCATCTTGAACTAGGATTCCATAGGGACCATTAGGGGCCACAGTGGGCTGGAAATAGGAGCTAAAGATTAAATGAAGCCCCATTTCCCCTATCTCCAGAAAGCCCAATAGTCCCACCAGAAGATTCATCTCTGAAAAACCCTTTTTGCCATGTTTTTTTCACCAAATCCACATTCCTGTGACTCATTCTTCCATCAAAACAAAGCAATAAGCCATAAGGCAGAAAACAATTGGGGTTCAAAGCAAAGAACATCCTCACGGGGTTATCTCAGATGAGACAGATATGCAGCACCCTAAAGAGCAACAGGTACAGAAATGCATAGTGTCAATAATGAGAGCAATCAACAGGACTTGAGGCAATGCATGAAAACTGGGAAAGAGAAGGGTAATGCAGTTGGATTCCAAGTGAAAACCTGTAAATGTTCTAAGTCTTAGAAATAGAGGTGAGTACAATCTAAATGACAATCACCTATGCAACATGTTTTATTTAGCTTTGTCACTAGTATCATGCACAAATAGCAGCTACATTTTTCATCATTACCAACATTCATATACTTTATGAATATTCTGATTTTTTATTTTATGACTCTTTCCACTTAGAAGATACCAGGACAGGAGCTGGTATCATTTTTGAACTAGAAAAAAATCAAATAGGTAAGACCTTCTTCCTGATCAAGGATGGATGTGATAAGGCAAACAGATATGGTAGCCAACTTAAAGAGATTCCCAGTACTCACAATGTGAAAAATACAATATCAAGAAGAAAACAAACATTTCCTAACCAAAATATAATGCAGAAAACCAAGTGTATTATGTGTAATTTTATTACTAATTTATTCTTAATATTATATTTTCCTATGGAATTTTGGAATTCAAAACTTTCATTAGTATTCAATCATGAATGTGACAGATATGTAAGATTATTACTGTGAATTTCAGATTTGTCTTGTATTCATCTTCATGCATTGTATTTGTCTCCGTACTTTTGAGATTTGGCTTTAGGGAAATATTTTGAAATAGAGCTTTTGATTCAAAATAACTATATATTCTCATTGCTCTCTTTCAGCTCTCCCCAGTTTCTTCCCTTTTTCTAAGAGTCTTGTTTCCTTCTGAAAACATAACTGTGGATTAAACTCTGGAAATATTGGCATCCCAACTCATACTTGTAGAGTGCAGGGAAGAATGCCTACTTTACCAGGATTACAAATGAATACCTTTTATACTTAGGATTTCATTTATAAATGAATATGTTCCACTTGGTCTTTGCCAAGGGAAGGAAGCCTTAGTGCACCATTTAAAACATTCTATTCCAAAAATAGTATTTATTCATTTTCTTTGATATTAAAAGTTTTCCAAATAACATTTATTGATTTTTTTTCTTGTAAAGTTGCAAATGTCTCTCTAATAGAGCTATTGGAGTCTGCGTTTCAAGCATATGCATTTTGAGCTCTTGAATTGGCATTTGAAGTTGTTTTTGTAAATGTTTTCTTATTTTGTTATTCATCTGTTATTGTTTACAGAATTTTAATATATGTGGAAATCAAATATTTTTACTCAAGTGTGTTCAATTTCTGTCATTTTTAGATGAGTCATTGGGAATGTGTTACAGTGCTCAGTGCCTTGTTAAAATGTTGATGTGGTAAGTGTTTATGAAAGATGCCAGAGCCAACAGCGCTGCTCCCAGAACTCCCTGCCCGGATCCTGGGTCGGCTCTGTTGTGCTTGCTGACTTTCTCTTTGTTCATCACTTGTTCTCTCATTTAGGTTCTACCCTACCTGTCCAGCCCTTCCTCCGGTCAAGACAACTTGAGCAGCCATGGAAAGACAGGGCATTGGTGAGAGTGCCCCTTCTGCTTTAAGTTCTCAACAAGTAGAATAAGAAATTTGTGACCTTATCTCCAAACACCTGTTCTGCCCTGGTATTTTATGATTCTGCTGTGGCTAATGGTCTTAATGACTCTCTTGCTCCATTCCATCCCTGAGTGCTCAATTTTACCAGACAGAGACCCTGCTTGGAAGCCATGTGCAATTACCAATGGCTAGCATGGCAGGGGCTACACGGACTTGTGGATCTCTGACTTTTCGGGGCTGATAAGGTAGAGATGGAGAAGGTCATACATTCTACAGACCAGTTCCAGTGGGCTGAATACTGCTCCCTAGAACTCATATCCATGTGGAACCTCATAATGAGACTTTATTTTGATGTAGGGTCAAGATGAAATCATACTTGATTTAGTGTCAGCTATTAATCCAGTAACAAAAACCCTTTTAAGAAGAGGAAACATATAGAGAAGAAGATGACATGAAGATGGGTGCAAAGTTTGGAGGAAGCCAGTGTCACTCCATTTCTACAAGGCAAGAAATGCCATGTATTGCTGGCGCAATGTCCAGAAGCTGGGACAAGACAGGGATGTCCTTTCTCTCAGCACCTCCACCAGGTGCCCATCCTGCTCACATACTGATTTCAGATTTCTATAATGTGAAAAAGAAACCTACTGCCTTAAAGAATTCATTTTGTGATAAGTTATTATTAAAGTCCTAGAAAATGAATACATCAAGATGAAAAATGGGTCTTCATTGAATATTATAAAATATTCAATCACTTAGATTTTGTTAGCAGAATTTATCATATTGAACTATTTTCAAATTATAACTTCATACAATTCCATACAATAAATCAAATAATAGAAAGATGTAAGTAACAATTGTAACATAATTTCAGATTTCACCTAAAGAAACAAAATGTCATATTGTATTCCTCCATATATTCCCTTTGCTTGCAAATATGTATTAATTATATGACCCTGTTTTATAGCTTTAGGAAAAAATGTGATTATATTATATTATTTGTCAGTTTTTAATTTTAACATTAAAAACATACATTATAAACCTAGGTCTACACACACACACAAATTTAGTTTTTCCTATGTACCCATTTACTCATTGAATGAAATTATCAACTATAGCTATTAATAAGTAGAGTGAGTATTCAAGACATGGAAGCCTATATTTATGAAATTCTGTCTTCAAGTTCAGTGTTTTACATTTGACACCATGGATGGTCTGTCAGAAGGAAATGGCATGTTTGCCATGAAACTTTTGAAAAAGCTGTGTGCAAACAACTCATAAAATGTATTTTTTCACACTTGAGCATGTTCTCAACCTTGGCAAATATGAGGGCGAAGGGAACCACAGCTGCCCAAATGACACAGGTACCTCAAACCATTTCCAGAAACAATAAATACTACAATGAACTTGTCAATTTACATAACCTTCTACATTTCAAATCCCAAAGAAATGGTTATGCATGCACAACTCTGCTACAGGCACAGGGATGAAGATGGGCACTAGCTGGACAGAGACACTGGCCAGCCATCCTTGGTGGCCTGTGCTCCCTCATGTGGGTGCTGCAGTAGGCAGCTGGATGAAAGTTTCAAGTTGCTTAAGTCTGTGGCCTTTGTGTTGGCTGACAGCTGGCACTTCTGTCTTATTTCAAGAAATAAGGAAGCCTTTCCATTCTTCTATAACCCTTCTGTGTGGCCTTTCCTAGGTCAGCCTGGACTTCCTTATGCAAGGGTTTCTGAATTACAACTGAGTGAAAGCAGAAGGCTGACTGACTTTTTTACACATTCAGCTTAGACAAGTGTCACTTCTACCTTCTGCTTCTCAGAGCAAGTCTTAAGTCTTAAGTCAGGTCCAAGAAAACTGTGGAGATTCCATTATTTACTTGTCTTTTGATTTTTTTTTTTTTGAGAAAGTGTCTTGGTGTACAATACAGGGTGACCTCCTCCTTACTGTCCTCCTGCATCAGCCTCTTAAGTAGTGAAATTATAGGCATGTGCCGCACACCCGTCCAAACCCTATCTTTTGGTATTAGAAGCAACACATGTATGCAAGTTTAGACTTATGGTTGGCACCCTTGCTTGCTGGAGAACTACCACAGTTAGCAAGCATTTCAAACCTGAGTCACTTTGGTAATTTTGGAAAATTGCATTTCCACTTATGCTGATACTTAGTAATTTCTAATTAATTTAAGAATTCAATAAAGGGATTTATTAGAGGAGGTTTATGTAGGGAGACTGAACTGTTAAGGTTTGAATGTATCCCCATGAAAATGTCTGCTGTACTTTAAGAATGTAGGTGGTACCAATGTGACAGTGTGAAGATGCAGGGTCCTTAAGAGGTGACAGTCTATGAAGACTTCTCCTTCATATACAGGCTTTCTGCAGTGTTTGGTTAGCTACCCTTCTGCAATTCACCAGGTGTGGACAGTGTTCCTCCCTTTGGGAGGACACAGCTCAATCCAGGCAATTGAATCTGATGCATCTTGATCTTGGGCTTTCAGTTGCCTGAACTATGACAAATACATTCTTGTTCTTTATGAACTACCCAGTTTTAGGCATCTTGGTATAGGATTAAAATTCATATTTTGACAGTGGCTTTCAAGACACTTCACAGTTTTAATCAATCATCTTTTAAGCACTAGTAAGGATCTACAAAGCTCTAAGTGCTCATGTTGCTATTGTACTCATTTCTTTAAGAAGACAAAGAATACTGAAAATGTGTATTGTTATTCCTTTTTTCTTTCTTTCTTTTTTATTTCAAGCACTTTATTTTTATCAAGTCAGAGGTGAATGTGGGGATATTGGCCAAAGTTTCCAGTTGCTTCTTGCTGAAATTAACAAAACTGACACTCAGTACTTGCTTAGGATTGCCAACAGGCTCTTTGGAGAAAATCTTATGACTTCCTCTCGATGAGTCACTCTTGCTTTTCACTAAGGAAATAAACATAGCTATGTGGTGGGAGTGGTATTAAGACTGTGCACTATGAACTCACACAGGTGGGCCTGCACTCAGGTCTCCATTCCCTAACCTAGCATAGCTCCTCTGTGTCAGTGCTCTTGTCTGTCAAGTGGAGTTGCAGCAAATCGTGTTCAGAGCCTTGTGAGCCTTCAGGAAGATGCTATTTCTCAAAGGACTAACGCAGAGGTAGTGCAATTGGATGTGAATCAGTCAAAACAAAGCGTTGGTCAGGATGAAGATTTTGAGTCATCTCTTTGCAGATATGGTTGATTATTTTCAACATTCTTGTATTTACTTAACGCTTCAAACACTTAAATAATTGATTGTTTTTTCAGACACTGAAAATCTTTTGAAGTTTATTTTTCAATGACTAAATTGCATGTATTCGCTAACAGTGCTTTCAGCCTTCGTCAATTAAAAAATAACTACTCAAGTAGTTTCTTTTCTCCTGAACTCTAGGCTTTGGTCAAGTAATTTCTCATTATAAGAAGATGCAAATAAAGGAGATTTAACAGGTGTCTCATCAACCTATTCCAATCCCATGACTATAGTTACACATGTAAGAGCCTTGAAGAATTTGACGATTCCTCCTTTATGAATAGAAATTTTGCTTTGTGGATTTTCAATGTATTAATATTATTTCATACAGATTATTATGCAATTTGTTTCCTTTCATTTCATAATGCAAATTGAATTCTATCCATCATATATAGTGGATTTACATCACTCTTTTTTTAACCAATGTCTGATATTTCCAAATATGAATGTACCATAATGCAGCAAAGCTTTCCACTGATAAGCTTTTAGGATTGTATCTAATGTGGACCATTACAAACGATAATGTTCTTGTAAGGATTTTGCACCTATGTGCATGTTCCTCCTTAAGATGGACTTGTAGAGGCAGGAAGGGAATGAACTTTCACTTTCAATCACCAACGTCAAATTACGTTGAGCAATGCAGTAGCCATTTGTGTTCCTGCCAGAGCATTCATAAATTGTTCAGTTCTTCCACCACCATCAACAATGCCTGTTGTTAACTTTTTAAATTTCAATAATTAATGGGAATGAGCAGCTTTTCTCATATTTACCTAACATTTATATCTTCTCTGTGTTTTTCCTGTAGCTATATTCTTTGTATATATTTCTAAGGGTCTCTATGCTTTTTTCTTACTCATTTGTAAGAATTATTTATATGTTTGGAATATCAAACCATTACTATTTGATTATTTCACTGGTTTTCAAACTCTAATCATTTCATAACAAATGGCACAAAGTGAAGGTCATCAGGCAAGGTCAAATATGGGTAAGGCTTATACATGTGAGTGTGATTGGATAATTCCATTTACATTTTGTATCAGTGATTTTAGTTCCCTAAACATCCAGCAAATATCAAAAACTGATCAATTTTCTTTTCTTATGTATCTCTCTGGATGGTAATTTAAGAAAAGCATTTGTATTTAACTTTTATTTGAATATTGTATTATAAGATAAAGAGGTGATGAATATCTTAATAATATCTCATGAGTTTATTGTTCCAAAAATCCTATAGCAATATATAATTAGATGTTCATTTAGTTTGGTTTTGGTCATGAAATGACAACCAAAAATAGCAGAAATTATATTAAGTGTGTTTACAAATTGAAAAGACAGGCACATTGGGGAAGTCTTCAATATGTGAGTTGTCTGTTTACTTTCTGGTTGTTTTCTTTAAGTGAGAGTTTTTAAAACATTCGTTACCATTATTGAACAAGCAGAACCAGCTTAAATGGCTAAGCATGAATAATGAGATGATATATATCAATTAATACAGTGTCAAAACATACTGAGAATTCAGTCCTGTTACCTGAAACAGGATTAGTGATAATTATTGATCAGGTACCCTGCAATGTATAGCTATTACTACGTCTTTATTGTGCAGTAAACAACACAGACTTATAAGGAGACAAAGCAATTTTTTGAAGTTCACACAGTTAATAAATTTTAAAACTTGTGTCATAATACTTGGTCACAATTTTTTCTCTACTGCTATACTGAAACAGAAATATAAAATTCTCTCATATGAAGAAGAATTTGAAAAAAGGAATTAAATTTTAGCTATATGCAATTTGAAAGTAATTTTGGAAAATGATAATGTACAACCAACACTTAGCTATTTCAATCTATTCAATTTCCATTACATTTTTCGTTTATATGGCAAAATATGTGTTTATCTACACTTTGATTTTTTATTGTTAACATTAGCTAATGTTTCTTTTTACCATAGAATAAATTATAAAATTAAAGATTTCTGGTTGTCTTTCTGTTATTGTCCACATTACATTTTGTATGTACACAATATTGCAAGATGCTTTGCAAACACTTTTTAACCTGAGGTTCTTTATTTAATTATTCTTTAAACTAAACACAACAATTCACTTTTCTGAGTAACACTTTAACTTCCCTTATCTGAACCATAGGCACTAACCAATCCTTTCCATCTAGTATGTTAGCAGTTTATCCTACCTATTCATATCTACTGATTGTTTTAAGCATTTTATTGTAATTGTGTCCATTGTCCCTATGAGACTGTCACTTTGTTTATTGCATGTGTGTATGGTTAGTTTATTTTTGGTAGTATTAGGGTTTCAATTCACGGTCTGCTCTTGCTAAGCAGGTGCTTTACCACTTGAGCCATGCCTTTACCCTGTTGCTTTTAGGTTATTTTACAGACAGAATCTCTTGCTTTTGCCCAGGATGTTCTTGGAGCTCCTTTTTTCTAATTATGCCTGCTGTGTAGGAGGGGATATAAATGTGAGTCATTGCTTGCCCCCTGCCTTACACTCTATTTTTTTTTTCATTTTTCTTTTATTATTCATATGTGCATACAAGGCTTGGTTTATTTCTCCCCCCTGCCCCCACCCCCTCCCTTACCACCCACTCCACCCCCTCCCGCTCCCCCCCTCAATACCCAGCAGAAACTATTTTGCCCTTATCTCTACTTTTGTTGTAGAGAGAGTATAAGCAATAATAGGAAGGAACAAGGGGTTTTGCTGGTTGAGATAAGGATAGCTATACAGGGCATTGACTCACATTGATTTCCTGTGCGTGGGTGTTACCTTCTAGGTTAATTCTTTTTAATCTAACCTTTTCTCTAGTTCCTGGTCTCCTTTTCCTATTGGCCTCAGTTGCTTTAAGGTATCTGCTTTAGTTTCTCTGCATTAAGGGCAACAAATGCTAGCTAGTTTTTTAGGCTTACACTCTATTTTTGTTGTAGTGTTTGTACTGTTGTTGTTAGGAGAAGCATCTCTTCCCATGGTTATATTTTGAGATATCATGAACTTCCTTCACCTTGCCAACTCACCTAAGGAAAGCAATTGATTTGAAGATCTTCATGGTACATGCATTAGTAGACACTTTTACCTTAATGGCTTTTAAATTTTTCCTTACAGGTAAAATTGCAAACTTGGTGCCTCCACATTCAGTGGATTCACTGATTAAGCTGATTCTGGTGAATTCTGTCTACATCAAAGGGAATTGGTATTCCTTTTTTGACAAAAAGCAGACCAAGGAAATGCCCTTTAAAATCAGCCAGGTATGTATTTCGCACTATCAATAGTGGTTCTTGGTCCCTTTGTTCACATTGCCTTTAAAACATGCAAGATTCATCACTTCACAAAATTTGATGTTGTATGATTTTTCCAGTCCAGCAGGTGCACTCACTGCAAAACCTTGGGGTGTACCTCTTGTTGTTTTGCACTTTTTTTTTTTGGTGGTAGTAGGGTTTGAACTCAGGGTATCACACTGTTCCCAGATGCTCTACCCCTTGAGCCATGCCTCCAGCCCTCCCTCTTCACACTTTGTATCTGATCAAAGGTACCTGGGCCTCTTTCCCCAGATCTCCAGATCATCTATACTGTATACTATCTGGATCACAAATTTGACCATGTAGTTCTCAGCTTTTCAAACACTTGTGATGAAGTTCAAACTGCATAGCATGTTGTTTAAGTCTCTTCCTAATTTGCATCATTCCTATTCAGTTCCTTATCTTCATTTCTCATCAGATCTACATGTTCCATTCTTACCTCCAGTGTCCCCTTTGGGAAGCCTTCTTTTTGATTCTTCACTTTCTCTGCACCATTTTGATACTCCTCTTCCAAGTGGTCACCAAGGAGTGCCTGTCTCCTTGGTAGCACTGCTGTTAAAAAATGAAGTGGCTGTTTGCTATTCTGCTCATCTACATTGTAGGGAAGAGAATGCTGTCCTACAAGTTCCTAGGACATCCTTGTGTGCCATAAACACAGAATCAATGATGTTCAGTCTCCTTTTGATAATAAAGATGAATGAGCACAAATGTTTGTTTAAAACCTAGGTGAGAAAAAGGAGGTCTACACAGGACAGAGAGTTTACCCCTTACAATTTGACTGTATTATTTTCAAAAGGTCTGTCTTTCTCTGAATCTGGTTTATTCTTTATTTTTTTTAACTCTAGAGTATTTGTACAAAAGTAAACAGAATGGATTAATTAAGTTTATTCTTGCTCATTGAGTATTACTTAAATCTTGTATATTGAATTGAACCTGATATTTCAGGTTTTTAAGAAATCTATTTTCTATTTGGATTGTTCTGAAATAAACTGTCCCATTTTCTCCTGGCGATTTAATGTTAAAATGTTTCCTTTCTAAAAATAGAAAATACCCATGCAAGTCATGTTTTAGATATCGTCTTTTAAAATGTCCTATGCAAAGGAAATATTCACAACATTCTTGAGTGTCCCTGTGTTGGAGGGGAGCTGAATATAGTCATCATGCTTGCAGATGAAAACACCAACTTGAAAATGAAGGTGCAAAGTTTACATTTAATCTTGTTAAATTTTTGAGTAGTCCTGTAGAAAAAAATGTGGGCAATATGCTTTTATTGATGTTTTCTAACATATTCAGCCACATGCCCTTTCCTATTGCTATCTTTCAGTGCAACATCATGATATTCTGAGAGATCTAGGTGGTATTTATAAGATATGCTTATTCTGGGCTCAGATGTGGCCAAATCAGCATCAATGATTTGCTCTACAATTTAGTAAGGTTGTTTCCCTTGTAAATTCTTTCTTCCTAAAGAAAATAATGGCAGTTCCTGTCTGTGTTAGTCACCTTTCTGCTGCTGTGAAAAAATTCCTATGATAAATGAATTAAAAGGGAAAGATTTATTTTGGCTCAGGATTTCAGAGGATTCACTTCAAACCGCATGTGGATAGAGCAAAATTGCTCATCTTATGGCTGGAGGGAATGAGGGAGCAGCAGATGCAGTGGGAAGGGAGAAATACAAGGAAAGACAGGAGCAAGATACAACCTCAGAGGCATGTCAGAGGGACCTACTCTCTTCAAGTAGATCCTCAATCCTAAATTTCCACCACTTCCCAACATTGTCATGAAGTTATGAATCATCCAGTGTATTAACCCAGTGATGAGGTCAGAGTTCTCATACTCCAATCACTTTCCAAATGTCTTTAGTGCATGAGCTTTGGGGAAATTGAAACCCAAACCATGTGTAATCTATAATGGTTATTGTAGGGTTAAGGGAGATGACATATATAACACATTCATTCAAATGCACAGAATATTTCTCTAATTTAAGGGTCTTGTCCTAAACTTGCTAAATCATGAGTTTGTCTTTTAGAAAGCATTTATATGATGCACAACTCCTGACTCTAATATTCACCCAAGTATCTTATTAAAATTAGGTTCTGATTTAGGTGCCCTGGGTCAGTTCCTGAGACTGCATTTTTAATAAGCTCCCAGTTGGTGCTGAAGTTGTGGCCCAAGGACCATACTCTGAGTAGCAAGGTTGTAGAAAACTCTGAAGATTTTAGAAGGTCAGAGATAGGCTTTTTGACAAAGACAATCACTATGACCAAAGGGATTCAATGGAAAAAAGAAGAAGGTTGTGGAATCAAAATGGAGCTGTCTATGGCCTTTCAACAAGACATGATAAAGTCTGAATAAAGGCAGTAGTGATGGAGACAAAGAAAGGGCCAGACTGGTGAGATTCTAGAAATTAAATAAACAGAGAAAGGTGACAGATTCATTGGGAGGAAGTGAAGATGAAAAGAAGCTTCCAGTAAGATAGAATCCAAATTGAAGAGGTCAGCTTTCCTGTCACAAATGTAGTCCAAGCTCTACCTCACTAATATGTGATGCCAGGTGCTACTTTGATATCTTTGGGCCTCTCTGAATCCCAAAGTCTGAACTGTGCAGTACCTTGATCTCATAAAATGTGTGCATCCTTTTCCACCACTAAGCCTGAAAGTTTTCTTGCTTAACTCAATGCTCTTTATTGTCCTGCAATATTAATCGTGTAAGCCTCTCACATCACAGAAACCAATGGACACCTGTCTCTTGTATTACTGCAAAATCACTTTTCCTAGCCTCTGTTCTTTCATTCCATTCCCGGTTGAATCCACCACATGGACCTGCCTCGCATGTGCTGTCACGGCAGTATGAGTGTATGTCACTAATAAACTGCTGTAACTTCAACTGTTCATGATCTCTGGCTTGTGTTTGCTTATCTAATACTATTGAGTGTGGGAGCTCCTTTTTTCAACAATGAGGTGAATATGAGATGATCAAAACAATTACACTTCAAATTTCAGTAAAAGGTGCAGTCATTCAAAAACTACTTGTGTACATTTTCATGAAATTGAACTGGGACACATTTCCACTATGCTGTCTACCACTTCTTATAATTATTCACAAAATAAATTCTTCCTTTTTACAATTCTAGAAAAAAGATGAATCTCACTCATTCACAAATGTTTACTGTTCTCCTGATTTCCATTAGAAATTGTGCATAAGTTTCTTTATTTAAATCTCACCAACAGACCCCCCCCCCAATGAATGTGATAGGATCAGAACTTTAAGTAATATGAAAAGTTCTACCAGCCAGAGACCAAGGCAACACATGAGTGTTCGGACGACACTTGAGATTCAAGCCATAACACCATCCAAAAACTTAGAAACAATGAACAGAAATTTAAAACACAAGGAAATTCTAATCCACTGGAAACAAGAAGGTATACTTTTGTGGACCAGAAAGACTCTCAGTCAGAACTGAAAGCCAGAATCAGGTTTAAAAAAAAAAAAAAAAGACAAGACTGAGTAAAATGTTGGCAGTAGAACACTGCTATAAAAGGTGAATGTAGCTTCAGGAAGCCTGAGCTATCTCTGGATACACATATACAGGGTTACAGGTACAGGACCTCAGACAACCCACCATAGGGTTACTCACTAAGTGACCAAAGAAGGAAGATATAGATCAGCCTTAGAACATGACATCCACTGATGAACAAGAAAACTTTGCAAATTAAACTACTTTTAGATTAGTATTCTACCTTTAGAGATAAATAAAATTTTATAAGAATGGGATCTACATAAGATAAATAAAATGGTTTGATTGAAGTTAATTTATACCTCAGGGTCATTTTGGGAAGTGGTGTAAACAATTCTTTTTAATCTTATTGCTGATGGATCATTGAAATATTCAAAATCAACATCTCACATTTGCAAAAAATGAAAAAGAAATGGAGTAAAATGATCAATGGTGACAAGGGCAGTGGAGTGAAGAGAAACATAACTAAGTCAAGAGAATAAGCAGAAACATTTTTATGGTACTGTAAAGGCAAACATTTGTCATTAGACATTTGTCCAAATGTATAGAATGTACACCAGCAAGATTGAACACAGTTATACACTATGAATATTTGGTGATAATTAGTCAATGCAGATTCACAGATTGTACCAAACATATCACTTTTTGTGGGATATCGATAACCATGGAGACATTATGTGTGCAACATCTTATGAAATGGTATTATTAAAACTGTTTCAACAGTGAAATATAAAGTTCAGAAACAGATTTAACTATAATCAGATATTATGTATTGAAGGTGGCATATCAAATAGTGAAAGATGGAGCTTTTAATAATTAAAATTGAAAACACTGAAAAGCTATTTGAAAATGAATTAAAACTGGAAAAATATTTCCCATAAAGCAAGATAATGTCCAACAGAGCAGCAATCAATATGTAAAAAAATGAAGGCATACACATATTGGAAGGAAACATTGGTGAATTCTACATTCTAAAGAAATTCCTTTTACTATGACTCAATGACTTTATTGCTTTATAAAAGCAATAAAGGAATTAAAAATTGGGGCCAGTACTGGGTTTGGCCTCAGGGACTCATGCTTGCTAGAAAGGTGCTTGAGCCACACTTTCGACCCTAAAATAGATAAAGGCATAAAATCTGTATGCCAAAATCAATATGAGTAATGTCTAACTCAAAATTAATGATAACTTGGGAGTAAATGTTTACAACATATATTACAGACAAAGGATTCATTATCATAACATTCAAATGTGCTCTTAAGAATTACTGAGAACTACAACCTCATATAAAAATAAATTAACAGTTCATAGTAAAAAACAACCAAAACCAAAACAAAATAGGAAAAGGGAAATGGTCATTAAATATATAAAAAGATATTCAATCTCACTACATAAAGAAAACACTTCTCTATCTCTCAGATTAGTAAGAACCATCTGACAGTAATGTTGTCAACAAGTCTGTGAAAAAAGAAACATTCAGGTAGTGTTGGTGAGAGGAAAAAGTGCTAAAATCCTAGGAAAGGAGTTTGGCAACAACCCAGATTATATGTGCATTTATTTATTGGCCTAGCAATCTCTCTCTAGGAATCTAGATGAGCAAGCAGCATCCATAGATGTAAAACAGTGTTCACACTAAGATTTTGCTACTGAAGTGTGGACCATGTACGGGATATGACCACATGTCCTAAATAATGGTGGGAAGGGAAGGAGGGAAAGGATCCAGGGAGAGTAATGGAAAGGGCAGAACTGACAAAGTAAAGTATACTCACAGTCATGATACATGGAGAAACCCCTTTGAAAATCGACATTGAAATTAATAACAAAAAACAGGACTATAAAATAGGTACAGTGGGGTGCAGTACTGATGGGAAGGGGGAGAATGAATGGAACAGATCAAGGTGAGGGAATGTGAGACATACAGGGAAATACAACGATGAAACTGCTTGCAAATGCTCTAAGTGGGATGGGAGGGACATTTGGGGGACCATCTAACCAATGTACAATGTAAGCTTACTTGGAATTGTCACAAGGAATTCTTCCTGTACAATGAATATATCCTAATTAAAAAAAAAGAAAACAATCAAAAAGAGTGGACCATGGACCAGTTATATCATTTACCTGGGAGCACGTTAGAAATAATGAATTTCAGCACACACGCCACTGGAATCTGCATTTTAACACATGGGTAATTTATATGTGAAGTATGAGTTCCACATTCATTGTAGCATTATTTGTAATGATGTAAGATTGGAAATAACTGAAATGTCCACCAGTGGTACACAAAGAAACACTTTCACACCTCAAAAAAAATAGAACATGAAAAAAGAATAAGAAAGAGGTCTATGAAGATAGAATGATTTAAAAAACGTTTTAAAAATGAAGGTTCAAAATGATAGGAAAACACATGCTCTTAAAAAGAAAGTGAGGGGAATTAGATTTTATATATATTGATGGTATCTAATTTTGCCAAAAA
This sequence comes from Castor canadensis, assembly GCF_047511655.1. NCBI lineage: Eukaryota > Metazoa > Chordata > Mammalia > Rodentia > Castoridae > Castor > Castor canadensis. The sequence goes on from NC_133389.1 coordinate 14,197,288, forward strand.
AAAAAAAAAAAAAACAACAAGATGGGTAAACCTAAAACTAGTCAAGCGGTGATGAAAAGATTAGGAGAGGATGGGAAGTGAGGTCTCTCTGAGCATTCCTCCAAGTTTGACCACTGCCAAAATACAATTAATGAAGAAAATCTTAACTGGCTTTCAGTGAGTGGAGGCCAGCGATGCCGATGCACTTTCCATAAAGCTGGGAGCCTCTGTGACCAGGAGTTACCTGACTTAAAACAGTGATGCAGAGAAAGGTGGGCTCAGGTTAAGGACTTCAAGTTTCCTAAGATGAACTTTCCAGTTTTAAAAATTTTTCTACGTTTCTCCCCACTTCCAGCATAACTGCCCCAGTGGCAACAGGATTTCCACAGTGGCTTGTGAGTTTGTCAGCATCACTAGATGGTGAGTAGAATCATTCCTTTTAAATTTCTTCCCTGGGTGTACTAGGAACTGGCGCTGTTTTGGTCACTGAAGTCCTAATTCAGTTCTCTACAAAGACACCGGAACTTGGGTCAGAGAGGGGAATATAATCACCCAACAATTGTAAACTTCCCTAGATCTGGGCCTGTTCTCATTCGCCCAAGTATCTACAGTCCTCTACACAGAAGGGAATTAGACTGCCCATCTGGAAACCCAGCCTCCTTTAGGTTCTGCCCCACCCTCTGTAGTCGGTCCTCCCCACCCAGGTAATATTAGAGAGCTCTGCTGCTCTGTGGTCTCCCTCCTGGCACCTCTGATTCACAACTTGAGGTGAGTACCTGGCTTTGGGGGCTGCTTCCACAGCAGGCATAGAGTTACCTTCTCCAGATGCTTTGGAAAGTGGAGGACTCTGAGAAACAAGTTCTCTGGGTCCCCTTCTTCACTCTGTGGTGGGTAGGTGCTCCCTAGGGAGAGGGTGTGGCCTCACTTGAGGTGACTCTTGCATGAATAGCTATGTGAGAAAGTGGAAGCAAAGCAGGGATGGGGTGGGGAAGGAGGAATGTCCTGCAAAGTTCCAGCCAGGAAACCCATGTGGAAGGTGATGCCTTCCTTCAAGTATACCTACAAGGGGAGGCTGTGATGCTGGCAATCACCAAGTCCTGGAATGGCTCACTTGGACCCCTGTGAAGAAGGCAAAGATGATTAACAGGATGGATCTTCACTAGTTGTCCAGTGCTGCAGCTCTGGGCTGCTAGCCCCAGTGACCCTGCAGGGAGCCTGGCACTAGAAATCCCCAAGGCAATGGAAAGCCCCAGAGAGAGCTGTGGGTCTTAAAGCAGCTGACCTAGGCTCCCTCAGCGCCTAGTGCAGGATTTAAAACACACTATTTTACAAAAATAGTATTTATTCATTTTCTTTGATATTAAAAGTTTTTCAAATAATTTTTATTGTTTTCTTTCTTGGAAATCTATGAATGCCTCTCACAGAGATAGCTATTTGAGTGTGTTTTTTAAGCATGTGTATTTTGAACTCTTGAATTGGCATTTGAAGGTTTTTTGCAAATGTTTTCCTCTTTTGTTATTCATCTGTTATTCTTCATGGAAGTTTAGTGTATGTGGAAATCAAATATTTTTTAGTCAAGTGTGTTCAATTTCTGCCATTTTTTTCCAGATGAGTCAGTGGGAATGTGTTACAGTGCTATTGCTCTTTACATTTACTTATGTAAATTGTTGATTTGGTAAATGTTTATGAAAGACACCAGAGCAATCAAAGCTACTCTTGGTACTCCCTGCCTGGCTCCTGGGTCTGCTCTGTTGTGTTTGCTGACTTTCTCCCCAGCTGAGCTCCTTGTTCGTCTCTTCTTAAAGTAAAGACTACCAGAGCAGCTGTGGAAAGACGGGGCATTGATGAGAGTGCCTCTTCTGCTCTAAGTTCTCAACCTTATTTCTAAACACCTGTTCTGCCATGACATCTTAGATTCTGCTGTTGATAATGGCTTTAAATATCCCCTTGCTTTTTTCCATCCCTGACTGCTTAATTTTATTTCTGTTACCGATCTGAGTATGGACTCAATGTCCAATGGCCAACATGGCAGGGGCTACACAGACCTGTGGATCCCCTGATCCTAAAAAATCCTAAATTTTTATTAGGATATATTCATTATAAAGGGGGGAATTCATACTGACATTTCTGGTTAGGCTTATATTGTACTTTAGTTATGTCACCCCCATCGTCTTTTCTCTTCAACCTCCTCTCCAACTTAAAGCAATTCCAAGAGGTTTCTTTGCTCTATTTCATATAGGTTTGTGAAGTCTGTCAACAATATACCCTCACCTTAATCTCCTTTCTTCATCCTCCCCCTCTCACTAGTACCCTCACACTTACACTGTACATATTTTCAGTCCTGTCTTTCATTATTAATATTTAAGTTGATGTTCAAATGGGTTTCTTGATGTGTCCCTGCTGGGGATATATTTTACTTTGGTCCATTCAATCCCTTCCATTACTCTCCCTTATATTCTCTCTCATCCTTATATTCTCTACCTTCACATCTTATGTTAAACGATGTTACTGATGTTCTGACATTCTCATTTCCTTTCCCTCTTTCCCTGAGGTCCATAGAGTAGTTCCACTATTACAAACATGTTCTGCATATGAATTTATATATGATCTTGCTGTTTTTGTATATGTTTATCTTTTCCCCCCTACCTTCAGAATCCACCTAGAGATGAAAAGGGATATGCAGGCTACTGACCATGTTTAGTGGGTTGACTAGTGCTCCTCAGAATTCATGTCCATATGGAACCTCACAATGAGACTTCATTTAGAAGTAGGGTCTTTGCAGATCTAACTAGTAAAAGATCTTGTGATGAAATCATACTGGATTTAGGGTGAAACTTTAATCCAAAGATGAATAACCTTTTAATAGTGGAGCCATAAAGAGAAGATGATAATGTGAAGATGGAAGCAGAGTTTAGAGGGAAGCCAGTGTCTCTCCATTTCTACAAGGCAAGAAATGCCATAGATTGCTGGCAACCTCCAGAAGCTGGGACAGAGGCAGGGATGCCCTCTCTCTCTCTGTGACTCTAGGGAGCCAATCCTGCTAACATACTGACTTCAGATTTTCACCCTACTGAATGTGAGAGAAACTGTCTTAAATCATTCTTTTTGTGATAATTCCCTAAGACAATGCTAGAAAATGAATATACAATTATAAAAGATCATCTTTCATTCTAAAGATTCAGAGTGGTCCTTATTGAACATTATAAAAATTCAATGGCTTTGATTATGTAAGTGGCATTTATTTATCACATTGAACAATTCTCAAATTACAAACATGTACAATCCCAGACAGTAAATGAAATAATACAAAGATATGTAAGTAAAACTGATAATTTAATTTCAAATTTCACCCACCCCAAACAGTCATGTGTGTATTCTTCCACACATTCTTTATACTTTCAAGTATGTATTCATTATGTTTTATATGTTTATGAAAAAACAGTATTATATTATTCATCATTTGTTAGTTTTTCATTTAATATTAAATATAATATAAATCTTAGGATTCCACAAAACATTACCTTTTCATATGTACCTATTCACTCATTGAATGAAATTTTCAGCTATAACTATTATTAAGTAGAGTAAATACTCCATATGCATGTAAACATGCATTCATACAGTTCTGTTTAATCCATTGTTTCAGATTTACCATCATGGATGCTCTGTCAGAAGAAAATGGCAATTTTGCCTTGAACCTTTTGAAAAAGCTAGGTGGAAACAACTTGGAAAGCATATTTTTTTACCCTTGAGCGTCTCCTCGGCCTTGACAATGGTCTACATGGGGGTGAAGGGAGACACTGCTGCCCAGATGACTCAGGTACCTCAAACCATTTCCAACAACAGTAAATATTGCAGTAAATTTATTGATACAGAAGATCTTCTATGTTCTAAGTCCCCAAAAAATTGTTGCGCACACATCATTCTGCTAGTGGCACAGTGATGAGGATGGGACAGACCATGGTGCCACTGCCTGGTCATCATGGTGTCGGGGCTCACTCATGTGGGTGCTGCAGCAGGCAGCTGGGCTTGAACATACAAGAGAGCCTCTTGACAAGTCGGGGGCATTGCTACTGGCTGACAGTTGGGGTCTTTGTCCTTCTACTAGGAATAAGCAGTTCTTTCCATTCATCTAGAATCCTTCTATGTGGCATTTCCTAGGGCAGTTTGGACTTCCTTATGCCATGATAAGTGAGTTATAAGGGAGCAAAGTGAAGGCTGACTGGCTTTTGAAAGATTCAACTTAAATAATGACAGTTCTCCTGCCTTTTGCCAGAGCAACTCACCAAGCCAGCTTGTCCAAGGAACATGTTCAGAGACTCCAATTTTTGTTTTATGAGATAATCCAGGCTGACCTTGAAATTGCCATCCTCTTCCTCAGTGTCCCAACTGCTGGCATTATAGACGTGTTCCACACATCCCACTGTGACACCGTGTTTTGGAGCTAAGAGCCCCATGTGTATGCAGAGTTGAAATATTGTTGGCATCCAAGTTTGAAGACAAACTAAACAAATAGTGAGCATTAATGATTGGAAACATTTTATTTGTGCTGGAAAAACCATTCCCATTTACATGGATACTTAGAAAATTCTGATTTTTTCACAAAATGAGAATTTTGTCATCAGGTGGGATTTAAGTAGGACACTTATGTCCCTTCATAAATGTAGGAGGTACCCTCAAAAAGTTATGTGGTACCAATGTGACAGTGTTAAGATGTGGGGTCCTTAGGAGGTAACAGGCCACAAAGGTTTCTCCTTCATGCATGGGTGAAAGGGCTCCTGCAGTGTTTGGTTAGCTTGTCCTTCTGCAATACACCAAGTAAGGACACCGTGGTTTGTTCTTCCCTTTTGAATGCTGTCCTAATCCAGGCAATTGGACCTGATAACATCTTGATCTTGAACTTCCATTCTCCTGAACTATGACAAATAAATTTCTGTTCTTTGTGAATTATGCAGTTTCAGGTATTTTGTTACAGCAGCAAAATTTGGATTTTGACAGTGGATTTCTCATCTTCAATTAAGTCAATCATCTTTTAGGAACTAGCGAGGATCTATAAAGATCTAAGTAATGAATTTATTAATGCACCCATTTCTTTCTGAAGTTATGGAATACTGAAAATGTGTATTAATCATTGTTTTCTTTTATTTCAGACACTTTCTTTTAATCATTTCAGAGGTGAAGGTTTCCAGTTGCTTCTTGCTGAAATTAACAAAACTGGCACTCTGTACTTGCTTAGGACAGCCAACAGACTCTTTGGAGAAAAGTCTCATGACTTCCTTTCAGTAAGTCACACGTGCTTTTCACTAAGGAAATAAAGACCACCATGTGGTGGGCGGTGGGATTAAGAACGTGTGCTATGAGCTCACACAGGTGGGAATGTACTCAGGTCTCCATTCACTAACCTCACACAGCTCTGCAGTTTCAATATTTTGTCTGTCAAACGGGATTGTAGCAAATACTGTGCAGAGTTATGTGAAGCTTGAATAAAATGCTATTTTTAAAAGAACTAACACAGAGCTAGCATAATTTGGATGTCCGTCAATGAAAACTAAGAAGTGGTAAGAATGACTACTTCTAGACATCACTTTGTAAATATTGTTATTTAGTGCACTGTCACAATTATTTAACATTTTGCCAACTTAAGTAATCTGATTGGTTTTTCAGATGCTAAAAATCTTTTTAAGTTTATTTTTGGATGATTAAAAGGCATTTATTTGCTAACAATGCTTTCATGTCTTCTCCCATTTAAAAAATTATTTAAGTAATTTCTTGTTATAAGAAAATGCAAATAAAGCAGATATTATAGGAGTCCTCAATCTCTTTCCAACCCTGTTTCTACCATTACAATGTAAGAGCCTTGATGAATTTGGCATGTTTCTCTTTCACATATAGAAATTTGCTTTGTAGAATTTTTCCACATATAGTAATATTATATCATATAGATTATTTTGGAGTTTGTTTCTTTTTACTTCATAACGTGAATTAAGTTCTATTCATGTCAATATTGTGTATCTACATCACTCTTTATTTCCTCAGCTATTCCTAAGAATGGATGCACCATAATGTAGTAAAACATTCTCCCTTTGACGGGCATTGAGGAGTGTATCTAATGTGGTCATTACAAGCAGTAATGTTTTTGTACAGGAATTTGTGCCTATGTGCAGATGGTGCTCCTTAAGATGGATTTATAGAGGAACCAAGGGAACAAAGCTGTAAATTTTAATCACCAAAGCCAAATTCTTTTTCCAAATGTGGTAGACATTTCAGTTCCTGCCAGGGCATTCGTGAATCATTTCTTCCGTGAAAATTAATGTTCCCTATTGTTATCCTTTCTGAATTCCTATTGTTAATGTTAATGAAAACTTTTCTCATGTTTATAAAGCACTTAAATATTTTCTGTAGCTATATTCTGCATATATATGTATTCCTAAGGGACTATGCCCTTTTCTTGTTGATCTGTAAGAATTATTTACATGTTTGGGATATTACTGTTTACCATATGATTATATCTTTGATTTTCAAAAACTAATGGTTTCAAAACAAAGGGCATAATGTGAAGGTCATAAAGAAAAGGTCAATATAGGTAAGGCTCATATACATATATGGGTGCAAGTAAATATCTCATTTTACATACTTTTATCAGTCTTAGGTTAGTTCCCTAAATATCCAGCAAACAGCAGAAATTGACTCATTTTCTTTTTTTTTTAGATGGAAATCTTCAGGAAATAATTGGTATTTAAATTTTATTTGAATTTTGGAATATAAGGTAAACAGATGATAATTTATTTCTCATTGATATAGTGTCCTGTGGATTCAATAGGAATGTATAACTAGATGCTCATTTAGTTTCATTATGGCTCACAAAATAGTAACTTAAAATAGCAGAAAGATATATGAAATGTGTTTACAACTTGAAAAGATCATGGAGCTTTGGGGCAAGTCTTCAATATATGAATGGTTAGTTTGCTTTTCTGCCATTTTCCTTATCTGAGAGATTTGAAAACATTCTGTATCATGGTAAATGAGCAGAGCCAGCCTAATTAGCAAAGCATGAGTAATGGGAGGACGAATGAAAGGATGATGCACACAAACCAGTCACTAGAGAACCTGAGACATACAAGAATTCAATCTTGTTATCTGAAGCAGGATTGGTGATAAGAATTCCTCAGGGACCCAGTGACCCTGTGAGGTGTAGCTATTACTCCTTCTGAATATTACAGTAAAGAATCAGAGTTGTAAGGATGCTAAGCAATTCTTTGAAGGTCACCAAGTGAGTAAATCTCAGAGCCTGTGTAATGATTACTTGATCACAATTTTCTCTCTATTGCTACACTGAAATAGAAGCATAAAATCCTGTGATATAAAAACAAGAATTCAGAAAAAGGAATTAAATGATTAGCTATAAGCAATTTGAGAGAAAGTCTTGAAAATCCACTCCATAATGCACAACCAACAATTAATTATTTCAATCTATTTAATTTTTAGAGCATTTTCTTCTTTTATAATGTAGATGTTCATTAATACCATTATAATTTCATAGTATATGATAAATAAATGCATATTGTTAAACTTTTGGGACAATTAGTCATATCTAAAACATTAGGAATGTAGCCACAGGCCATATTTACTTTTTAAATTTAATTTTAAGTGTATTTAAATGAAATACGAGTATACTATGTGTTTAGTTCCGCATTCCTACAAGGCATATTCAAGTGCTCAGTAGCCACATGTGGTATCATTTTGGGCATTGCAGAGTTACAAGTTTACAATCTCAGAAATTTCTGACACAGAGGAATTGTTAGAAGTACTTTCCTTACAGATTATGGAATGACTGACAATGGTCAATTGTTTGTGGTTCTAAATTACAGATTTAGCCATAGTACTTGCTTTGTGAAGCCTCACTCAAAAATTCAATTGTTCTCAAGACTGACATGCCATGTAGATAGTACATCTCAAAGCTTTTTATGAAAAATAGACTTTTTAGGGCAGTTTTAGATTCACATAAAAATCAAATAATGAAAATAACGAATAGCACTCTCTTTCATTAATTGCTTCGCCCATCAGAGTAGTACAATATTTTCAAAAGAAGAGAATTATCTTGATACAATATCAGTTGAATCCACAATTTACATTAAAGTTCACTCATGATAAAAGTTCTATGGTAGAGGACAAAGGTATAGTGACATCCATCAAACATTAGAATTGCAGACAGAGTAAACTAAAAATTCCCTGTGCTGCACAGTTTCTGCCTATTCCCAACAGCTGGTAATCATTAATTTTTTTAACTGAGACAGGGTTTTCCTATGAAGCCCAGGCTGGTCTTGAATGCATGATCTCTGCCTAAGTTTCTAAGGTGCTGTGATTACAGGCAGACATTCACCATGGCTCACTGATCTTTTTGATGTCAATATATTTTGCCTTTTCCAGAATAATATACAGTTGGAAAAATACAGAACATAGCCTTTTCCAATTGACTTCTTATGGTTAGTAGCATTCATTTATATTTCCTTCCTGTCTTTTCCTGACTTGCTAACTCATTTCTTTTTGGTGCTTTTATTAGATTCCTTTCTGTCTCTGTGAGAAAAACAACTTAGTGGGAGGAAAATTGTATTTTGGTTAATGATTTCAGAGATTTCATTACATGGTTGCTTGATTACATTGCTTAGAGCATATAGTGAGGTCAAACTCATTGAGGCAGGAACCTGTTACAAAAGAGGCTCCTCCCCTCATGACAGACAAAAAGAAAAAAGACAGATGGAAGAAGGGACAAGACATACACCCTTCAAATATATGCTCTCTTTGATCCCTTTTCCCAACCAGGACTCACCTCCTAACATTCCATTCAGTTATGAACTCATCAATGGCTTATCCCTTCAATGAATTTAGCACATTTATGGTCCAAACACCTCTCAATAGTGCCACCACCTGGACAATAAGCCTTCAACACATAAACCTTTTGAGGTGACACTTCATATCCTGAGCCTTAACAGTATTGAGTGATACTCCATTTTCTGCACATACCACAGTTTATTTACACATTCATTTACTTGAGGGCATCTTGGTTGTTGTTAATTAGGGCAATTATGAAGAAAGCTAGTACAAATATTCAGGGTTTTTTGGGTCATTTTGTGTAAATACAAAGGAATACAATACTGGATCATATAGTAAGACATTTGTATTTTTGTAACAACCTGCCAGACTGTCTTCCAAAGTAGCCGTACCATTTTGCATTTCTACAAGCAATGAATGAAAGTTCTGTTGGTCTCAGTTTTCACCCACATGGTGCTGTCTTTGAGTTTCATTTAAAGTATTTTTAAATGTCTCTTGCAACATCTTCTTTGATACACTCCTTCTTTAGAAGTGTGTTGTTTGATCTCCAAGTGCTTAGGGATTTTTCAGCCATATTTCTCTTGTTGACTTGTAGTTAAATTACACTGTGGTTTAAGAACAGACATGCACGATTTCTTTTTTTTTTAGCTTGTTAATGTGAATTTTATGGCACAGAATAAGGTCTGTATGGGTGAGCATTGTGCATGAGCTTGAGAGGAATGTCTAATGTGCTTTCTTTGAAAGAAGTAATAGAGGATGCCAATTATATCTGGTTAATTGATGGTGGTGTTGAGTTAGTTTTGTCTTCACTGATTTTCCACCTGCTGAATCTGTCCATTCTGATACAGGGCTGATGAAGTCTCTAATTAAAACAGTGGATTCAGCTATTTCCTTCACAGTTCTGTTTATTTTTACCCCATGTACTTCATGCTTCATTATTAGATGCATGCACTTTAACAATTGCTGTGTCATTATGCAGAATTCACTGTGCCTTTTGAACTATCTCATTGATGTTTTCTACTCTTTTAAAAGATCTTGTAGTTCGTGAAAATCATTCAGTATGTACACCATTAATTTATAGCTTAAAAGTGATTTTAGTTATAGCATAAAAGAATTGGGACATCAGGTTAATCCCTTATATTTGATTACAATTTATATACGGTAAATCATAAATTTATTAATTTTTTTGTTGTTACACTATGAAGAATCAAGCTATTGGTATTAATTACTTATTCCTGTGAAATTTTACCTCTCCATTTATCCTAGCATTTTACAGATTCCTGCTGTAAATTCTACCAAGCTAAAATGGAACAGCTCAACTTTATGAAGGAGGTAGAAATATTCAGAAAACACATAAACACCTGGGTGGCTGACAAGACTGAAGATGAAAATATAATGTTTGTGTTGTTAATACTATTCCAGACAGTCAGATTTCCAGTTTTTTCAAAAAGACTGTTTGATGTGAAAAGGAATTTTTTTCCTCTTAACTATGTGAAATCTTAAAACCTGTTTTTGAAAAAAAAATGCATGCACACAGACTTTTTCTTTAGATTTATCCCCAGTTTTCTACTTTATTTTTTGTGGTACTATGGAGTGAACCCATAGACTACTCCAAGCCAGTCAAGCTCTGTATGATGAGCCTTGTTCCCAGGCCTATTCTTGCTACAAGGATCTATAATGTCTCTCAATACTCAGTACGTCTCTTTGGAAATATATCCACTTTGTTTTTCTGTTGTTCACATTAGCTAATATGCTTTTTAACATAGCATAAAATGTGGAATTAAAGATTTCTGGTTGTCTTTCTGGTATTGCCCACATTAAACCATTTATTCATATAATGTTGCAGGATACTTTGCATGTCCTTTCTTACCTAAGGTTCTGTTTTTTTATTATTCTTTTACTCACATGCGCATACATTGTTTGGGTCATATCTCCCCCCTGCCCCTCTCCCCTACCCTCTCCTCTTTTCCACACTCAGTTCCAGGCAGGTCCTGTTCTGCCTTTATTACTAGTTTTGTTGAAGAAAAGAGACAAGCCTAATAAGGAAGACAAAGCGTTTTTGCTAGTTGAGTTAAGGATAGCTAAACAGAAATATTCCTAGCATTGTTTTTGTGTACACATGTTATGACCCATGTTGATTCATCTCTAACTGATCGTTATGCTGGTTACTGATCCCCTTCTCATGATAACCTCTGTTGCTTTAAGGTTTCTGTTTTAGCTCCTCTGGTGTGGGGACATCAAACACTTTCATGTTTTGGGTTTTCTACCTATTTCTATACACCAAAATGTGCTCTCCCCTTATCATGTGATCTAAGTTCAACCACATTGCTACATTTGCCCTAGATCTAAAGTCTGCATATGAGGGAGAACATACGATTTTTGGTCTTCTGAGCTTGGCTGACCTCACGCAGAATGATGTTCTCTAGTTCCATCCATTTACCTGCAAATGATAAGATTTCATTTTTCTTCATGGCTGAGTAAAATTCCATTGTGTACAAGTACCACATTTTCTTGATCCATTTATCAATAGTGGGACATCTTGGTTGTTTCCCTAACTTGGCTATTGTGAATAGTGCTGCAATAAACATGAGTGTGCAGGTGCCTCTGGAGTAATCTGTGCTGTATTTCTTTGGGTATATCCCCAGGATTGGGATTGCTGGATCATATGGCAGGTCTATGTTGAGATTTTTAAGAAGTCTCCAAATTTTTAGCCAGAGTGGTTGCACCAGCTTGCATTCCCACCAGCAGGGGAGTAGGGTTCCTTTTTCCCCACATCTTCACCAACACATGTTGTTGGTGGTGTTTGTGATGATGGCTATTCTAACAGAGGTGAGGTGGAATCTTAGTGTGGTTTTGATCTGCATTTTTTCATGTTTTTTTGCCATTTGAATTTCTTCTTTTGAGAAAGTTCTATTAAGTTCATTTGCCCAATTTTTAATTGGTTCATTGATTTTAGGAGAGTTTAGTTGCTTAAGTTCCCTGTATATTCTGGTTATAAGTCCCTTGTCTGATATATAGCTGGCAAATATTTTCTCCCACTCTGTGGGTTATCTCTTCAGTTTAGAGACCATTTCTTTTGTTGTGCAGAAGCTTTTTAATTTTATGAAGTCCCATTTGTCTATCCTTTCTCTTAGTTGCTGGGATGCTGGGGTTGTATTGAGGAAGTCTTTGCCTATACCTAAGAGTTCCAGAGTGTTTCCTGCTCCTTCTTGTATTAACTTCAGAGTTTCAGATCTGATATTTAGGTCTTTGATCCATTTTGAGTTGATACTAGTACAGGGTGATAGAATGGATCTAGTTTTAGTTTCTTGCAGATGGATAACCACTTTTCCCAGCAACATTTGTTGAAGAGGCTGTCTTTTCTCCATCGTATGTTTTTGGCACCTTTGTCAAAAATGAGGTGGGTATAGTTGTGTGGATTCATAACTGAATCTTCTATTCTGTTCCACTGGTCTTCATGTGTGTTTTTGTGCCAGTGCCATGCTGTTTTTATTGCTATTGCTTTGAAATATAGTTTGAAGTCTGGTATTGTGATACCTCCAGCATTGCTTTTTTTCTCTGAGTATTGCCTTGGCTATTTGTGGTCTCTTGTGTTTCCAAATGAACTTTAGAGTAGATTTTTCAATCTCTGTGATGAAAGTCATTGGGATTTTGATGGTAATTGCATTAAACATGTAGTAAGGTTCTTAATTTAAACTATTCTTTGCACTAAATACAACATCTCACTTTGTTGCCAGTCCCTTTAGCTTTTTTTCTTTAAGCCATAGGCACCAACTACTCCTTTCTGTCTACAATGTTAGCAGTTTATCCTCCATCTAGTAATATGTACTCACTTGTTCTGTGTATTTTATTGAATTTCTGCCATTGTCCCTGCTTGCCATACACACTATTTGGTGTGAGTTTTAGAAGTAATGGATTTGATTTCGGGGCCTCCTTTTGGTAGGCATTTGTTCTACCATCTGAGCCATGGCTCTAGCTTTTTGCTTTTATTTTTCAGACAGGGTCTCTTGTTTTTTGCCCATGTTGGCTTTGGACATCCTAGTCTTATGCTTCCCATGGTGGTGGGAATACAGGTGTGAATCACTGAGTGCCCTGTTCTATTACACTCTATTTTTTGCCGTGTTCATACTGTGGTTAGACGACAGTCATCCTTTTCCATGGTTATATTCTGGGTTATGATAAACTTCCGTCACTTTGCCTTCTTAGTGAGAGTAACTGATCTTAGGTCTTTCCTGGTACATGCATTAACAAACACTTCTAGCGAAATGGATCTTTAATTCTTATTATAGGCAAAATTACATAGCTGCTGCCTCCATGTTCAATTGATCCATTCACTAGTCTGATTCTCGTGAATGCCATCTACTTCAAAGGGAATTGGGAGAATCAGTTGAAGAAAGAGTGGACCAAGGAAATGCCTTTTAAAACCAGTCAGGTAAGAGTTTTGCATTATCAAAAGTGGTTCTTGGTTCCTGTGCTCATATTGGCTTTAAAATATGCTTTGATCAGAAATAAAATGTCTGATTTTGTTCAGGAAACTTAATGTGTTCATGTTTCCCTTGTAGAATGAAAAAAGACCTGTGCAAATGATGTATCAGAAATCTTCTTTTAAAATGACCTATGTAAAAGAAATATTCACCAACATTCTCAAGCTTCCCTATGTTGGAGAAGAGCTGAATATGGTCATCGTGCTTCCAGATGAGAACAAAGACTTGAAAATGGTAATGAGTGTGCAAAGTTGGCCTTTTTTTCATACGAATGCTTCTTACTCTCCCTGTAGAAAAGAAACTTGCAATTTGCTTTTATTCCTGTTTTATTAATCTAATCAGACACATGCCCTTTCCCATTGTTATCATTATATACAGTGTGATGGTATTCTGATTGCTGAACACAATAAGAAAATACTCTTATTCTGGGCTCAGATGTTGCCAAATCAGGGTCAATGTTCCTGTTTTACAATTTAGCAAATTTTATTCCCTCAGTAAATTGCTTCTTCTTAAAGAAAGTAATGGCAATACCTTCCTATGTTAGTCACCTTTCTGTCGCTGTGAATTTCTATGATAAATGACTAAAAAGGGGAAAGATTTATTTTGCCCTGGATTTCAGAGGCTTCAGTTTGTAACAACTTCATTCAAGGTTTTGGGTCTGTGACAAGGTGGGACATCATGCCATAGAGCATGTGAGTGGAGCACAGCTGCTCACCTTATGGCTGGAGGGAAGTAGGGAGAAGAAGGCACAGAGAGGGAGGGGAGACATAGGGGTGGGACAAGGGACAAGATTCAGACCCCAAAGGCCTGTGCCAAGGACCTACTCTCTTCAAATAGGTACTAAATTCTAAGTTTCCACACCTTCCAATAATGCCATGAAATTATGGATCTATCAGTGGATTAGCTCATTGATGAGGTCAGAGTTCTCATTATCCAATCATTTTCCAAAAGCCTTTAATGCATGTCCTTTGGGGGGACATGTAAACCCAAACCATACATAATTTATAATGGTTACTGTAGCATGATAGGAGATGACATGTATAATGCATTCATTTCAATGTACAAAATATTCCTCTGACTAATTTTAGTGGTCTTCTCCCTAAATGTGTTAAATTGTGATTTTGTCCTTAGAAAGCAGTTACAGGATGCAAATCTCCCACAACTCTATAAAACTTTTTCAGATCTTATGAAAATTAGGTTCTGATTTTGTTGGCCTAGGATGGTACCTGAGATTGCATATGTAATTAGCTTCTAGGTGATGCTGAAGCTGTGGCCCATAGAACATACTCAAGCTTATAGAAATCAGTGAAAACTTTTAGAAAGCCATTGTTTGACTCTTTCAGAAAGTCAGTTGTTTTGGCTAAAGGGATTTTTTGGAAAAAGGGAGAATGGAGCTGAATCACAGTGGAGGATACTATGGTTTTTCAACAAAACATGGCAAGTCTGAGAAAAGGCAGTGCTGATGGAGAGAGAGGAAGGGTCAGACTGAAAAGAATTTGCTAGCTAAATAAACAGAGAAAGGTGATAGATGCATCGGGAGGAAGTGCAGATGAAAGAGAAGTCCTGCCTTGAGTTCCTTGTGGTAAGATAGAAAGAACCCCAAACTTGAAAAGGACAGTCATTCTCTTATTAATGCTGTCCAAGCTATACCTCACTTACATGTTTCTGCCTCAGGAAACAGGCTTTGCCTTGCTTTCTGGAATTTAGGATTCAAGGCAAGAAATGTAAAATCATTACCTACTTGAATGGCTTAACACTACTGTACTTTCTTCCTCATATGTGCCATCCAAACTGGCAGCCACTGGCCACACGTGAGTGCATACATTCAAATTAAGTAAAATTAAAAATTCAGTCTTCCCTTGTACTACCCATATTTCTAGCACTCAGGAGTCACATTTGATTAGCAGCTGTTCTAATAGTACAGCAGAGATGTAAAGCACTAACATCTGGGAAGAAATTCAATTGAACAACACTACTCCAGACCTAAAATGTTCAACTCTCTTCTTCTAGGTGGAAAAAGAACTCTCTTATGAGAAATTCATAGACTGGACAAGGCCACAGAAGATGTACAAAAGAGAAGTGGAAGTTTTCCTTCTTAAATTTAAACTAGAGGAAAATTATGACATGGAGAGTTGGGCATGGTAGATGCCTTTGAACAAGCCAAGGCTGACTTCTCTGGAATGTCACCTAAGAAAGGGCTGTATCTTCCAAGGCCATACACAAGGCCTTTGTTGAGGTTAGTGAGGAAGGAACAGAAGCAGCAGCTGCCACAGCTGTCATTGGAGTGAACTCAGCATTCACCTCAATGCCTGCCAGGTTTTGTGCCGACCACCACTTCCTTTTCTTTATCCAGCACAGTGAAACCAATGTTATTCTCTTCTGTGACCAATTTTCCTCTCCTTAAGGAAATAATATTATGCTTTGCATACAACCTTTCTCCTTTCTCTTGCTGACCTGCTTTTGCTCTGACACCTTACAATGTGCCTATTTCCCAAATTGGACTTATCAGTGTAGTGGTGGCAAAGTAAACATTAGGGGACTCATTCTGAAATTTCTTATTTGTGTGTATGTGTGTTTCCATGTAAATATTTTCTAGAGACTGCATTTATCACCCTCCATGGGTATTTTGGTCATTTTAGTGATAGTGTCACTGGCTACCTAGCAAACCTCTCTGCTTGGTTCTAAGTGTTGTTCACACCACCATGACTTCCACAAATGTGCATTTCAAATTTCAGAGCTGTTTTGTTTCTCTACTTTCTGCACGGTGCCTCTCTTTATTCTGTGGTTTTTTCTTGTCTCAGGAACATAAGAAAGGATCATTCTTCTTCTTTTCTCTTTGATTGCATTGACTTCTTGAGCAACTTCTAATGAGAAAGTAGAGAGTGAAATGAAGATCTGGGAGGAGATGTGCAGGTAGGCACTGAATTCCACAGAAGGCACCTCCATTCCCAAGCTCCTGCCAGTTCCTCAGAAGTCAGCAGAGAGGCTCAGAGACCAGTGAACTCTGACCAGTGAGAAATCAATTAAATTTCCCTCTTGTGTTTCTGTTCATTGTCCCTTGGAACTATTTGTTGGAACTACTGGGCCACAAGTCTGTTCAAATATACAGCCGTCTACTTTCTCAGAAATGTGTACATTGCTGTTTTTTGGTATAGATGGTCAGATATATTCTGTTCACAGTAATGTGGTTTTAGGCCATCATCCTGAGTACACATCAGACCTCTATATTTCATTCCAATATTAAAAGTAAAATTAGAGCTTGGTAGTCATTTTTGTGATTTGTTGACATACAATTGTGATGTTCAGCAATGGGGATCAGTGGTTAGATTGATGGGAAGCACTGAGATTTTTCCTCAGAGGCAGCCCTGAACCCCTGGCAGTCAGTAGGCTTTCTGGTACCCTTAAACTTCATTGACACACACTTATTTTCATCCAGCAGCTGGTTCACTTTTCTCTTGATATACAATGTCACAGACTGGTCCTTCGTACCCAGGTTACCATTTTAGCCATGGGGAGAGAATGGGACTGAGGCTTATTAGGAAACACTGATATTCACTGTGGTGGCTGGGGCTGGAATATTTTGAGCTCTAGGCCAGCCTGGACTACTCAGAAAAATTCAGTTTCTAAAAAACAAAAGAAACAAACAAAAATGAACAACAAAAGTAGCAACCCACATTGTATGTGTGCTGAGAAGAAACAGACAGCATTTTAGATTGCTGGGTTTGGTACTATCATTCTTTTCCCTTTCTCCAAAGCAGTTGAATTTGGAAAGAAGACTCAAGAGTTGAAGAAACATTGGTGAATTCTATAGCTTAAAGAATGACTCAAAATTTGAAAGCAATAAAGCAAATTTTTTTGTGCTACTGGGTTTGAACTCAGGGCCTCATGCTCATAGTCACACCTCTATTCCTAAAACCAATAAAGGAAAAACATCAGCAAATTTAACTACATAAAATCTGTATGCTAAAATCAATATGAGTAAATTCTAACATGAAATCAATAATAATGTGGGAGTAAATATTTGCAGCATGTATTACAGACAAAGGATTAATTAATCCTTTGTCATAATATAAGAAAGTACTCTCATGCATCAGGAAGAAACACAATCCCATGGGAAAAAAAAATCATGAACATCACAGTAAAAAAAATCATATCAAAAGCAAAACAAAACTGAAAAAGAGGAGTGGTCTTTTCTTTTATTTCTTTTATTCATATGTGCATACAATGTTTGGGTCATTTCTCCCCCCTTCTCCCTCCCTTATTCCACCTCCTCCTTCTCCCCCCACCCCCTTGCTACCAGGCAGAAGCTATTTTGCTCTTATCTCTAATTTTGTAGTAGAGAGAGTTAAAGCAATAATAGGAAGGACCAAGGGTTTTTTCTAGTTGAGATAAGGATAGCTACACAGGGAGTTTACTTGCAATGCTTTCCTGTACATATGCGTTACATTCTAAATTAATTCTTCTCTAACTAACCTTTTCTCTAGTTCCTGGTCCCCTTCTCCTATTCAAGTTTCTGCATTAGTTCCTTTGCATTGAGGACATCAAATGCTATCTTACTTTTGGGGGGTTTCTTGCCTATCCCCATACTGCCCTTGTGTGCTGGACTTTCTCAATGGAACCCCAGCAGCTCAGCAACTAAGAAATAGCATAGACAAATGGGACTTCATAAAACTAAAAAGCTTCTGCTCAACAAATGAAATGGTCTCTAAACTGAAGAGAACACCCACAGAGTGGGAGAAAATATTTGCCAGCTACACATCAGACAAATGACTGATAACCAGAATATATAGGGAACACAAAAGACTAAACTCTCCCAAAATTAATGAACCAATAAAGAAATGGGCAAGTGAACTTAACAGAACTTTCTCAAAAGAGGAGTGGTCTTTAAATACATGAAAAGATGCTCAATCTCATCATGTAAAGAAAACACTTCTCATCTATCAGATTGTAAGAATCACTTGACAGTAACTTTGTTAGCAAGGCTATGAAGAAAGAAATATTCAAATAATGTTAGTGAAAGGAACTTGAAAACAACCCAAATTATACCTGTATTTATATATCAACCTAGAAATCTCATTCCAGGAATAAGATTAGCAAATACTCTACAGATACACAACAGTGTTCAATACACCTTATCCTTAGGCTTAGAGGAGATGAGGGACATTTCAGTTATATCTCAGTTGTGTTCTGTCAGATAAAATAAACATATAAGTTCGTTACTTCTCTACTCCATTCCCCACCCCCCACCCCCCCTCAGTTTTAGTAAACAGACCATGTGGGTAATTAATATGTTGATGCTAGGGAAAGCTATGTTAAGTGGTGTGACTTTTATTTGTGAGACCTGTTTGCACTTGATGAAAAACATGTGACTCAAAACTGTCCTCCCTTGGTATTTGCAGGACTAAAGTGATATGATGTGACAAGTGACATTTGTAGTAAGGAAAAAAGGGGGTGTTGTATTCTTGGGCTCAATGATGTGCATGGTGTTTACCAAGAGACTAAGGGAGGAGCCAAAGACCCCACAGATTTCAGCAGTTCTGAAAAGAGGGTGGAAGGGTGAGGGTGAATTCTCTCCCTCAGCTGAAGGAGAGAAAACATGGCATAAGAACTGAAAGGCCAAACCTTGGAGGAATAAGCTGCCAGATTTTCAGGGGTGAAGGCAGACAGGAAAATAGGGGCCTTAGTCTAACCCAAAAACCCAGAATTCCTGGCAATTGGACATCTATCTCCCCAGCCCCGATTGGTACACATCCACCCATGGACTCTGTTTCTCACTGTTACAGAATCTTTTGCTGGAACTCAGGGAAACACAGGTACCATAACAGAGTGGAGGAAAACAGAGAGGAAGAAATAGGAGATAATGATCAAGTGGTAGCCACACCCTCTAATAACTCCAGCTTTTTCTAGACGACCCACCGTGAGACCAGATGATTCCTCTTGGAAAGCTCCTAGGAACAAAAATATAGATCTCTGTTTCCTGGTTCCTCAACAAAACCACATTGCTGTGACTCATTCTTTCACCTCCTTTAACCCTGGTGTGCCTGCTTCACAGGTGCAATGGTCTTCCCTTTCAAGAGCATTTCCAGTCATGTGTTTTGCCTCACTACCTACTGACAGGCATTTCTGGGAAAGGCCCCATAAGAAAGCCAGCAACCAAAATAAAAGAGCAAGCACCAGCCACAATAGCAGACACTAGAGAAAGTAAGAAACAAATTTAGAAAGCAGAAGAACACTCAAAAACTATAACTGTGGTTCTGTAAGAATTAGAAGAGAAGTCTGTGAAGGAGGAATTACAGGGAATAAGAAAAATTCTTGGGAAGGAAATGCAAATCAAAAATCATGTTAAGGTTTCACCTCATTCCTTTTAGAATGGTTACCATCAAGAAAACAAATGACAACAAATGTTGGTGAAGATATGGGAAAAAAGGAACTCCCATACACTGCTGGTGGGTATGTAAATTAGTACAACCCCTGTGGAAAGTATTATGGAGGCTCCTCCAAAACCTAAAAACAGAACTTCATTATGATCAGCAATACCACTCCTAGGGATATACTCAAAGGCATGCAAGTCAGGTTCCAGTTGCACCCATATTTACTGCAGCACTATTCACAATAGCTAAGCTATGCAAACAGCCTAGATACCTCACAACTGATGCATGAATTAAGCAAATGTGATATTTATATATTCAGCCACAAAGCAGAATGAAATTTTATCATTTGCAGGTAAATGGATGAAACTGGAGAACATCATCTTAAGTGATGTTAGTCACATTCAGAAGGCCAAAAGCCACAGGTTTTCTCTCATGTGTGGAATACAGACCAAATACAATACAAGCAATATTATGAAAAACAGGTCATGCTATGAGTAAAAGAAGGAAGTTAAGAAGGTGAATATGGTTGATTAACTTCCCATACAAGAATGAATATAGAATTTTTAAACCTGTTGAAATCACTATAAGAAGAGTAAGGTAAAAAGGAGAGAAATTGAGGGGATGAGCCAAATCAGGTTATAAGCTGCAAAAGAGAAAAGACAAGTCACATATAAAGGCAAACCCATGAGAATAACATCAGATTTCTCAACACAAACAATAAACACAAGATAGTCATGGAAAAACATATTTCAGGCCCTGAAAGAAAACATCTGTCAACCTAGATGAGTCTTCCCAGCAAAACTATCCTCCCTAATTGAAGGAGAAATTAAACTTTCCAAAATAAGAAAAAACTACCAAGTCAGCAATGTAGAATACACTTAAAGGACTCTATAACAGGAGAAGAAACTAGAGTTAGAGAAGAAGATGCAAGAAAAAATAAACCTTTTGACCAAGCAGACTAGTAAACAGGAATAGATAAAAAGTAAACAGCAGGGGAATAACAATGACTGGAAATATTAACACAATATAAATGGCTTCAATATTCCAATCAATAAAGATAGAATAGCAAGTTTAGGTTAAAAACAAGACCTGACCATATGTTGCTCACAAGAGACTCATCTCACTGAAAAAAATAAACACTGGCTTAGAGTGAAAGGGTGGAGAATGGTTTTCCAAGCAAATGGACCTTACAAATTGGCAAGAGTAGTTATATTCATATCTGACAAAGTAGACTTTAGAATAAAATCAGTCAGAAGAGATAATGAAGTTCACTTCACATTAATTAAAGGGATAATTCATCAAGAGGAAATACCAATTCTTAACATATATGTATACCACACACAGGGGCACCCATCTACATTAAAAATCTCTAATGGACCTAAGAGCACAGATAGACTAACACAGTGATAGTGGGAGACCTGAATACACCACTGCCTACCAATAGATAGGTCATCCAAGCAAAAGATCAACACAGAATCTTCAGAGCTACTCCACACATTAGACCAAATAGACATGGTTGATATCTACAGAGTATTTTACCCAACAACTAGCCAATACACATTCTTTTCTGTGGCTCATGAAACTTTCTCCAAAATATATCATATTTTAGGACATAAAGCAAGTCTTAACAAATTCAAGAAAATTGAAATAACCCCCTTCATCATATCAGATCACAATGGAATAAAACTAGACCTGAACAACAAAAGAAACAACAGAAAATATTCAAATACATAGAGACTGCACAACATACTGCAGAATGACCAGTGGATGACAAAAGAAACAAGGGAAGAAATCAAAGTTCTTAGAATCTAATAAAAATGAAAATACAACCTATCACAATCTGTGAGACAAAGTAAAGACCAGCTAAGTGAAAAGTTTATAGCCGTAAGTGTCTACATTTAGAAAATCCAGAGATTTCTCAAACTACCTAATGACACACCTTAAGCTTCTAGGAAACAAGAACAAACCAAACCCCAAACCAGCAGATGGAGAGAAATAATAAAGATCAGGACCAAAATCAGTGAGGTCGAGACCAAAAACGCTATACAATTAGTCAATGAAACAAAAAGTTGGTTCTTTGAAAAGATTAACAAGACCAAAAAACCTTTAACCAACACGGCAAAAATCAATAAAATCAGAGATGGAAAGGGACATAACCACAATTACTAATGAAATCTGGAGGATCATTAAAGAATATGACTTCCTGAGTAGAACTCAAAAGGCTCAGAATCTAAGGGAAAGAATGAGCAAGTGGGACTGCATCAAACTAAAGAGCACAGCAAATGGAACAGTCAGTAGACTCAAGAGACTCCCCACAAAATGGGACAAAATCTTTGCCAGCTACTTATACATAAGGCACTAATCTATAGGGAAATCAGAAAACTCAACCCCCAAATAATCAATATCCCAATGAAGAAATGGGCACATGAATTAAATAGGGAATTCTCAAGGGAAGAGGTACAAATGGCTAGTAAATACACGAAGAAGTGTTTAACTTTCCTAGCTATGAAAGAGATGCAAAACAACACTTAGGTTTCATCTTACCCCAGTAAGAATGGCCATATTCAAGGGCAAAAATAACAAATGCTGAAGGGGATGCAGTGAAACAGGAACACTTATACACTGTTTGTGGGAATGCAAATTTGTACAACCATTATGGAAAGCAGTATGGAGATTCCTCAAAAAGCTAAAGATAGAACTGCCATACGATCCAGTGATACCACTCTTGGGCATTTACCCAAAAGAACATAAGTCAGGATACAATTGAGACACCTGCACACTGATGTTCATTACAGCACTATTCACAGAGCCAAGCTTTGGAAACAACCCCGATGCTCTACAACTGATGAATGGATCAAGAAAATGTGTGTATATATAGATATATATATATCTATATATACATACACACACACAGAGAGATAGATAAATTTTAAATTTATATATGTATATATAAATGTATATGTATATTTATAAATTTTATATATGTATATATGTGTATATATATGTATATGTGTATATATATATGTATACATGTATATATATATGATTGTGTGTATACATATATATATATAAATATATATATCAAGAAGTTTTACTCAGTCATAAGGAATAAAGACATGTGTTTTAATGGTAAATAGAGGCATTGGGAGGGCATCATGTTAAGTGAAGTAAGCCAGGCTTGGAAAGACAAAGGTTGCATGTTCTTATGGGGAAGATAAGTCCAAATGATAAACATACACATAAGACAAGCATGATATGTAAAAACTCATACATAGAACATATTTGTTATAGTGAAAATACTCTATGGAACTCTGAAACTAGAAAAGGAAAAGAGAATGACAGAGCATCTATTAAGATAGAGGTACAAGGACACATTCACTGTGATATTAAAGAATATAAGTTATAATGGTAAAATTTCAAAAGCTTCTAGAAAGTATGGGAAGGTGAAAGGGAGATGGCACTAGAGTCTGAATGTCATCAGAAGTCTCAGTAACAAAATCGATGGCTAAAAAGGCAATGAAGCAAAGCTCCAGGACTTTGAAGAAAAAATGGTTTACAATCTGGAGTTTAGCCACAACCACACAATCAATTATATGTACCAATGAAGTAAAGATATTTTCAGAATTGCAAGAAGTCAGAATTTATGCATTTTTTCTTAGAAAGCTATTGACACATCAAAACAAGGGAATTAAGCCATGAAGCATAAAAATACTGGAGCTCAGAGCAGAGAATATTGGCACAGGACTATCTCATAGGAACAGCTTACAACACCTCAGAGAGTGATGATTTCAGAAAACTGTGGTGTCAATAATGTAAATGAAAAAGAGTAGATGATGCAATACCCTATAGTTAGGAAAGAGAAGGGTAGTACACTTGCCTTCCAATGGAAAGCCTTTACTTGTAAGTACGTCTTATAAAAAAGGTGAATAAATTCTATAAGCCTTATATGCAGCATGGTATATTGGGGATTTAAATGATCTTTAAATGATCTATACTTGCTTTGCCACTGGTACAGCCCAAAGCCTGCAGCAATATTTTTGGTCACTACTAACATTCATATATTCTCTAGCTTCAGGCTGCACCAAACCGTGTTCAAAGACCTGGTTTACACTTTAGTCATTTGTCTTACCTCTGCCTGTTTCTTCCTGTGGGAAATGATGGCTATACCTACTTATGTGAGTAAGTTTTCTGTTGCTGTGACAAAATACACGAGGTGGATGACTGAAATGGAGTAAAGTTTTAGCTTCCTTAGGCAAGACGAAGAGGGAACAATACCACATAATAAGGTAAAGGAAGGAGAAAGAATAGTTACGGAACAGCAAAGGACTTTTTGGAAAGAAAAAGAGGCCCTTTAAAGAAGAGGGATGAACTTGTCTTGTGACAATGTGTGATTAAATGTGGTACAGACTTCTCACACCTGAGAGGAGAACCTTATAGCTGTTTCTCTGGAGGAACTGATGATAATTGAGTTACTTTTAGTTCATTTTGGAGGCTCTGCTTTGGAGCCAATATGAGATTTCCAGATCTGGAACACCTTTCACTGAAAACAATTCTGATGCCAAAGTGACATATTTCTCGCCATCTTCTTGGAGCTATCTAAGAGAAGGTAAGATTCCATATTGAGCCCTGGGCACTCCAGGGTTATGACACAGGTAATGAGATGAGCCAGTAAAGGAAGGTCACTGTGGTGTTCAAGAGGGGAAGGGAAGAAAGGGATCCAGGGGTAGAAAGTGCCGACAGTGTCAACTGTATCTTGTTTATTACCTAGGCTGATGTTCACACCTTTCTTTTAGAGAATGAGAAAAGACACGTGCAAATGATGTTTCACCAATTGACTTTTAAAATGACCTATATAGAAGAAATATTAACAGATTCTGTGCTTTCCTATTTTTGAGGGGAGCTGAGCATGGTCATCATGCCTCCAGATGAAAACATTGACCTGGTAATGGTAATGAGCTTACAAAAGTATGCTGCAGAAAACAGGAGTTTCCTAACTTTTTGGAACTTAGAAATTAAGCAAAAAATGTAAAATCATCACCTATTTGAAGCACTATTGTGCTTTCTTCCAGATATGTGCTCTCCAATATGGTAGTCACTAGCCACCTGTGACTGTATACATTCTTTTAAATAAAATTAAATATTAAGGCCTTCCTTGTAGTGCTCATATTTATAGCACTCAAGTAGCCATAGTGGCTACCCTCATAGTACAGCATAGATATAAAGCACTAATATCAGAGAAGAAAGTTCAATTGGACATCACTACTCCAGACCTTAAAATATCCAACAATCTTTTCCTATGTGGAAAAGAACTCTTATGAGAAATTAATAGTAAGAACAAGGCCAGAGAGGTGGGAGTTCCTTCTTAGATTTATATTAGAGGAAAACTGTGACCTGGAAGGTGTCCTTTGAGATTTGGGCATGGTGATGCCTTTGAACAAGGCAGGGCTGACTTCTCTGGAATGTGGTCTAAGAAATAGCTGTATTTTTCGACGGTCATACACAAGGCCTCTGTGGAGGTGACTGAGGAAGGCACAGAAGCAGCAGCAGCCACATTTGCCTATTCTGGGGTGGTTGTGCATGCAATCCAATCATCCCCAGGTTCTATGATGGCCACACCTTCCTTTTCTTTATCCAGCATAGCAAAACCAGTGGTGTTCTCTTCCGCGGTCAGTAGTCCTCTCCATAAGAAAACAATCATATAGCTTGGAAATGACCACTCTTCTTTCTCTTACTGACCTTCTTTTACAATGTGCCTGAACTGCTGTAGTGGTGGGAAATTAGAATTAGGGATCTCATTCTACAATTCTACCTTTGTGTGTGTAAATATTTTCAATGGTCTGAGTTTATCATTGTCCATGGTTCTTTCTTCAAGGGTAGCCCTGAACTCTTGGTAGTCACTCGGCTTCTGGGATCTTTGCTTCACTGACCCAACTCTTATTTTCATCCTGTATCTGGTTCACTTTTCCCTTTGTACTCACATCACAAACTTGTCTTTTTTCCTAAGCAATTTGGCCTTGGGGAGAGAATAGAACAGAGGCCACTAAAGAAACACTGAAATTCACTGTGGAGGCTGGGGCTGAAGTATTTTGAGGTCTAGGCTTGCCTGGGCTACCCAAGAAAACCCAGTCTCTAAAAAGCAAAACAAACAAATGAAAGCAAACAAAAGGGAGAAACCCACATTGTATGTTTGCTGAGAAGAAAAAAAGAGGGATTATTTGTTGGCTGGGTTTCGCACTCGCACATTCTCCCATGCAGTTGAACTTGGAAAGGAGATTCAAGCATGGCAATTAATATGCATATGTGATTCTTCCACTGCAGAGAGAGCCTCTGTGTGCTACAAGTGCAAATGAGCTGGCACCCTCTTCCTAGTTAATTTTATGACTACTGCCCAGCCTTGGTGAAGGTCCAGTTGAGTCCACTATAGGAGGTGGAGAAAGGAAGAGTTTAAACCAAGAGGCTCTGACCATTCAAGAATTAAGGTGTTTTCTTCCCTTTTTTTGGAATAAGGGCCTACAGAGCATATCAATGTTGAATTATCAAGATACATGGCTAGTGTTTTTATCTGTTACTGGTCTATAAACCAAAAGATCTTAGCTATGTAAGACATAATACATAATAAATTATGGTATGAATACTATTTTAAGAGCCTTGGTTGTCAAATTAGCTTTTATTACTTTGCATTTGAAGAGCTATCTCTCAATATTATTGTACTTTAAAGTCTGAAAACCCAGGTGCTACTTTAACATATTAGAGACTCTCCTGGTCCCAAAGTCTAGCTGGGTAGTACATGCTTGCAAGGTCCCACCAAGCAAGAAAATTTTCTTGTTCTGCTATTTCAACTATCACCTGGGCCAACTGTACCCCAACTGGTCTTTAACCCAGTGCTTTAGTCAGTCTGCAATATTTTTCACATAAGCCTTTCACATTCTCCACAGGAAGCAAAAGACAACAACCCCTCTTGTTACTGCAAACCCAGCTTTGCAAGCCTCTATTCTCTCATTCTATTCTTGATTGCAACCACCACACAGACCTGCTTGACATATACTGTCACTGCAGTAGAAGTATATTTCACAAATAAATGGTCTCAATTTTAACTGTCCAGGATCTCTGATATGTGTTTGCTTATCTCTTTAGGGTGGGGCATCCTTTTCACCAATCAGGTGAAGATGAGATGATCAAAACAATTACACTTTTGCCAACCATCAGTGGCTCATGCCTGTAATCCTAGGTACTAAGGAAGCAGAGATCAGGAAGATTGTGGTCCAAAGGCAGCCTGAGCAAATAATTCACAAGACCCTATCTCAAAAAAAACCCTTTACATAAAAGGGCTGCTGGAGTAGCTCAGAGTGCAGACCCTGAGTTCAAGCTCCACTACTGCCACAAAAAAGAAAAAAAAAAACTAATACACTTTAAATTTCAGTAGAAGATACAGATACCAAGAAAGTGTCTGTGCCTTTTCATGAAATCTACCTAAATTTCATGATGCTGTATAGCGCTTCTAGTAGTCATCCACAAAATAAATTCTTCCTAGACTTAATTCTACAAAAAATTGAATATTATTCATTCACAAATATTTACTATTCTCCTGATCTGCATTAGAAGTTTTAAAAAGTTACTTTATTTAATCCTCAGCAACAGAAACTTCTGATGAATCTGAGGATCTGAACCTTAGGTCACTTGAAATGTTCTAATGTCTAGCAGGATTTGAACATGAACTCAAGGTCAGGCCTGATAACAGCAGCGATTGGCTTTTCACTAAGAGGTGAGTTGCTACCTCAGCTACTAAGGGAAGAGTAGCTCTCAGCACAGTCCTAAGGAGCAGGGACCAGAAATAAGTTTGCCTCAAGAAAAAGTCTTTGTTCTCCCATGTAAAAAGTGAAGCTTTGAGCTTTTTAGCACCAAAACCACAAAATACTTCACCTGTGCTTGGAGTGCCAGGATATGAAGAGAAAGTGAGGTGTATTTGCACTTTACAAATGCTGGAAGATCCCCTCTTTCTTCGCAAAGTCCACCAGCCAGTGACCAAGGCAATCCATGAGTCTTTGGATGACACTTGATGTCCAAGCCATAACACCATCCAAACCCCTAGACACTAAAGAAGAAACTTTAAAACACAAGTAATTCTAATGAGTGGAAACAAGAAGGAATGCTTTGGTGGACCAGAAAAAAATCTCAGAACTGAGAAACAGAAAGGCAGAATAAGTTAAAAAAGAAAAACGCCCAAAAACCGAAGACATTACTGACAAAATGTTGGTAGTACAGCACTGCTATGAAGCTTGGATGTAGCTCCAACAAGCCCGGGATATCCCTGATTACAGAGATACAGGTGCAGAGCCTCAGTCAACCCACCCTGGGTTACTCATTAAGTGAACAAAGAAGGAAGATATAGATAAACAGACCAGCTCTACAATGAGACCCACTTTCCCCCATTGTGAACAAGAAAACTTTGCAAAATTTAATTAAACTACTTTTAGATTAATATCTCATTTTAAGAGTTAAATAAAATTTTGTGAGGATGAAATATGCATGGGATAAATAAAATGCTTTAGTTCAAGTTAAATTATCTATCTCTCAGGTTCACTTTGGAAAGCACTACAAACAATTTTCTTTGATACTAGTTACTATTATTGGATCATTGAAATATTCAAAACCAATACTACATTGTGGGAAATGCAAAAAAAAAAAATAGAGTAAAACTACCAATGGTAAAACCATCAAGGACATGAGGAAGAACCAGAGAATTTTTAGGGTCTTGGAAATATTTTTATGGCATATAAATGTGGACATTTGTCCAAACTCATAGAATGTCCACCAGCAAGATTAAACACTGTTGTACATTATGGTCATTGGGTGATAATTAGTTAATCCAGACTCACTCATTATACCAAACATATCACATTTGTGTGGAATGTTGATAACCATGGAAACTATATGTGTGCAACATCTTATAAAATGGTATTATCAAAACTGTTCCACCAGTGGAATAAATATAAAGTTCAGAAATGGTTTCAAATATATACAACTATTTATTATATAAAAAAAAGTGGCATGTCAAATATTTAGTGAAATCTGGAGCTTTTATTCAAAAGGATTGGAACAGCATAAAAATTACTTGAAAATGAATTAAAACTGGATCAATATTTCCCATAAAGTAAGATAATATTCAACAGATCAGATATCAGTCCAAATGTAAGAAAATGAATATATAAAATATTGGAGGAAACATTGGTGAATTCTACAGACTAAAACAGTCTTTCCAAATATGACTGAAGATTTAAAAGAAATTAAAGGATTTTTTTTTTTTGCAGTACTGAGTCTGAACTCAGGGACTCATGTTGGTGAGGCAGGTGCTGTACCTCTTGAGCCACACCTGCAGCTCTAAAACCAAGAAAGGAAGAAAAATCAGTAAATTTAAGTACATAAAATCTGTATGCTAAAATCAACAGTAGTAAAAACTAACTCAAATGTAAATTTTTGCAAGATGTATCACAGAAAAAGGATTGATTTTCATAACATTAAAAAGTGCCCTTAAGAATCAGGGAGGACCACAAAACATGGAAAAAATCATGAACAATTCATAGTAAAAAAACAAATAACAATAAAAAAAACCCATGGGAAAAAGGAAGTGGTCTTTAAATATATGAAAAGATGATCATTCTTACCACATAAATGGAGCACTTCTCATCTACCAGATTGGAAAGAATCATTTGACAGTAAGTCTGTTACTAAGGCTGTGCAGAAAGAAACATTCAGAAAATATTGGTGAGAGGAAAAAGTGCTAAATCCTGTGGAAGGGAATTTGGCAACAACCCAAAATATACACGCATTGACTCATTGACCTATTAATCTCATTACAGCAATATTAATTAGCAAATAGCATTTCACAGATACAAAACAATGTTTACACTAAGTTTTTGCTCTTACAGGTGTGGACCATGGACCAGCTACATTTTTACCTGAGAGCTTGTTAGAAACACTGAATCTCAGCAACTGTGCCATGCAAATCTGCATTTTAACTAATGTGGATGGTATGTATATGAAGCCTGATAAGTTCCACAGTCATTGTAGCATTAATTTCAATGAGGTAAGGTTGGAAACAACCCAAATGTCTGTCAGTGGTGCAAAAACAGGAACCCTCACACATCAAAAAATTAGATGTAAAAATGAAGAAAGATGTTTATATATGAAGTTAGAAGGATTTCCAAAACGTGTTAAAAAAAAGGATGGTCCAAAATGTTAGGAAAACACATGTTCTTAAATAGAAAAAGATAATTATATATATATATATATATATATATATATATATATATATATATATATAGCATATAATTTTAGGAAAAGAAAACACTAGAAGGGTAAACCTAAAATTAATAATGCTGGGATGAAAAAGATTGGAGAGTATAGAAAATGAGGTATCAGTGAACATTCCTCTAGGTCTGACCACTGCAAAAACAAGATTAAAGAAGAAAATCACAACTGGAGTCCAGTGAGTCAAGGTCAGTGATGCTGCTGCATTTTCCATAAAGCTGGGAGCCTCCACAACCAGGAGTTATCTGGCTTAAAACACTGATGTTGAGAAAGGTGGGTGCAGGGTTAGGATTCAGTTTCCTAAGATGAACTTCCTAGTTTTAAAACTTTGTCTAAGGTTGTCCTCACTTCCAGTGTGACTGCTCAAAGTGGCAGACAGGATTTTCATGAAGGCTTAAGAGTTTGTCAGCACCATCTCTGCCTGGTGGGTAAGATCAGTCCTTTTAAATTTCTCTTCTGCAATGTGCAGCTTCCCTGGGTGGACTAGGAACTGGCACTGTTTGGTGACTGAAGTATTAATTCAGTTCTCTACAAAGACACTTGAGCTGGGATAGAGAAGGGAGTGTAATCATTTACCCATAGAAAACCCCCTAGATCTGGGCCTCTTCTCACTATTCCAAGAATCAGCAGGAAACCAGACTTTGCAACTGAATCCAGGCCTTCTTCAAAACCAGCTCCGCCATCAGGACTCCGTCCCCCCCAACCAGCTAATATCAGAGAGACTGACTGCCCTGTATTCTCCATCTTAGCTCCTCTGGCCACAACTTGAGGTGAATACCTGACTTTGGGAGGTGCTGCCGTGCCCTCCATCCAGTAATCTGCTCCTGGTCCTTTGAAAAGTGCAGGAGCCTGAGAAATCCTTTTCCCTACCTCTGCACATTCTGGGGGTCTCATTCTTCACTCTAAGGTAGGCAGGTGCTCCCTAGGAAAAGGGCATGGCCTCACTTGAAGTGACCCCTGAAAGTCTGGCAGGGAAGTGGGTACACAGCAGACAATTGGGTGGGAGGGAGAGATGTCCTGTGGAGCTCCAGCCAGGAAACGTGTGTACAAGGTGATGCCTTCCCTCAAGTGTGCCTACTAGGGGTGGGTAAGATGCAGGGGACCACCAAGACCTGAGAGGCGTCATGTGGACCGCTGAGAAGAAGTCAGGAGTAATAGCAAGATCAGGGCTTCACTGGGTGTCCAGTGCTAAAGTCCCAGGCTGCCTAGTCACAGGTGACCCTGAAGAGAGCCTGGCATTTGAAATCCTAAAGGCAATGGGAAGCCCCAGAGAGAATTCTCATAGAGAGCTGACCCAGGCTCCCTCAATGCCTTTGGGAAGAACAGTGCATGGGGGTCAACGTCCTGCCCTGACCTCTCAATTTGGACCATTTCTCACTTTCAAGCTATTCAGGCACTCACAGAAAATCTTAAGGGATGCTTTAGATCTTGTGATAATTTGTTTATTAACATCACTGTAGGCAAAATATTTCAAGACTCTTCATCCTGAGACCTGAGACTGGGAGGAGAGGAGGGACATTAAATCATGTTTGAGTTTTGGTGTGTTAGATAAACATGAAAGTTACTTTCTTCTCTCCTAATCCTTTAAAACTCAGTTTTGGAAAACAGAACTTGTGGGAAATTAATATTTTCATGTTTGGGAAAGATGGGTAGAGACTTTTGCTTCTAGGAGCTGATTGTGTCTGATGACAAAAGTGTCTTCCCCTTATGGTTTGCATGTCCAATGTGACATGATGTGCTGTGATGTGAGGGGAGGTGATGTGACCAGAAATATTTGTGGTAAGAGCAATGGACCTGGTGTTTCCTAGAGCTCATAATGTGTGCTGTGATTTGCAAGAAACTAAGGGAGGAATTGAAGAGTCCACAGATTTCAGCAGAATTCTGGAGAACTGGGTGGAGGAGTGCCACAGGAAGATCCTCCATCTGTCTGTGGAGGGGAAACAGCTCATAAGGAGCAAGAGGCTCAAAATTGAAGTGAAACATTCCCTGGACCCAATGGAGTGAAAGGCAGGAAGGAAAACAGGGGTCTTGCTTTAAAGTCTCAACACCGAATGAATGGATCATTACCAAATCCTGGCCATCAAACAATCCTCCATTAGCTATCCTCCATTAGCTACCCTCCCATTCATGGCCTCTGGATCTCACTGCTATAGAATCTGGTGCTGGAATTCAATCTTGAACCAGAACTCCATAGGTGCCATAAGAGATTAGGGGATGACACTGGGCTGAAAATAGCAGCTAAAGATTAAGTGAACCCTGTCTTCCCTCACCCCTTGGGTTTTCCTAATCCAACCAATTGGGAGAAAGTACAACAGTCACACCAGAAAATCCATGTTTCTTCATTATGTGCCATATATTTCTCCATCAAAACCACATTCCAGTGACTCATTCTTTCTATCAAAACAAGAGAATAAACCACGAGACAGAAAAATCATTGGAGTTCAAAGCAAAGAACATCAGCCCAGGGTTCTTTCAGAGGAGACATATGTACAACACCTCAAAGAGCAATGGGTACAGAAAAGCATAGTGTCAATGATGACAGCAATCAACAGGATTGATGCAAACACATTAAAACTGGGAAAGAGAAGGTTAATATATAGTATTTATTCATTTTATTTGATACTGAAAGTTGTAAAAATAATTTTTACTGTTTTCCTGTCTTGTAAATCTACGACTTGCTCTCACAGATACATCTAAAGGAGTCTGCTTTTCAAGCACATTTATTTTGAGCTCTTGAATTGGCATATGAAGTTTTTAAAAATATTTTCCTCTTTGGCTATTTATGTGTTATTCCTCATGGAATATTAATAGAGGTGGAATCAAATATTTTTAGTCAAGTGTGTTCAATTTCTGTCATTTTTAGATGAGTCATTGGGATGTGTTACAATGCTCAGTGCTCTGGTAAAATGCTGACGTGGTAAATGTTTATGAAAGGTGCCAGAGCAATCAGTGCTGCTCCCAGACCTCCCTGCCTGGCTCCTGGGTCTGCTCTGTTGTGTTTGCTGACTTTCTCTTTGATTGTCACTGATTCTCTCACTTAGGTTCTTCCATACCTGTCCAGCCCTTCCTAAGGTCAAGAAATAGCCATGGAAAGACAGGGCATTGATGAGAGTGCCTCTTCTGCTCTAAGTCCTCAACAAGTAGAGTGAGAACTTCGTGACCTTATTTCTAAACACCTGTTCTGTCCTGGCAGATTCTGCCCTTGCCAATCTCTTTAAATACCCACCTGCCCCATCCCATCCCTGACTCTTAGTTTCACCCCTGGACAAAGACCCTGCTTGGCAGCCTTGACCAATGACCAATGGCCAGCATGGCAGGAGCTCCATATGCGTATGAATCCCTTCATTTTTACTGGCTTTTAATCTAGAGATGGAGAGGGATATGCATTCTACCAACCAGGTCTAGTTGTTTGAATAATGCTCCCCTGAATTCATGTCCATATGGAACCTCACAATGAGACTTTGTTTAGAAGTAGGGTCTTTGCAGATCTAACTAGTAAAAGATCTTGAGATGAAATCATACTGGATTTAATGTGAGCCCTTAATACAATGACGAATATTCTTTTAAGAGAAGACACATATGAGAAGAAGATGATGTGAAGATGGAAGCAAAGTTTGGAGGAAGCCAGTGTCACTCCATTTCTACAAGGCAAGAAATGCCATAGATTGCTGGCAACCTCCAGAGGCTGGGACAGAGGCAGTGATGCTCTCTCTCTCAGCATCATCAGAAGGAGTCAATGCTGCTAACACACTGATTTCAGATTTCTGTTATGTGGGAAAGAAACCTACTGTCTTAAAGGATTCATTTTGTTATAATTTATTATTATAGCCCTTGAAAATAAACACAACATGATAAAAAATCATCTTCCATATTAAAGCTTCTGAATTGGGTCTTCATTGAACATTATAAAATATTCAATCACTTTGATTTTTAAGTGGTATTTATCATATTTAACTATTTCCAGATTATAAATGAATACAATCCCATACATCAAACCAATTAATACAAAAATGTAACAACTAATAACTTAATTTCAAATTTCACCTTAAAGAAGCAAATAGTCCATGTGTGTATTCTTCCACACATATTTTGTGCATGCAAATATGTATTCATTATATGTCCTTGTTTCATATCCTTATGAAAAAATAGGATTTTATCATAAATATTGTTGGGCACTTTTAAATTTTAACATTAAAAACCTGCAATATAAATCTTTGGGTACTCACAAAAATTTAGTTTTTCCTATGCAACCCCTTAATCATTGAATGAAATTTTCAATAACTTGTATTTACACAATTCTGTCTTTGAATCTATTATTTCAGATTATCCATCCTGGATGATCTCTCAGAAGCAAATGGCACCTTTTCCTTGAACCTTTTGAAAAAGCTGGCTGGAAACAATTCAGAAAACATACTGTTTTCACTCTTGAGCTTCTCCTCGGTCTTGGCAATGGTCTGCATGGGTGCAAGGGATGCACTGTTGCCCGGATGGCCCAGGTACCTCAATCTGCTTGCAGAAACAGTAAATGCTACAGTTAATTTATTGATTGTTATTATCTTCTGCATTTAAATTTCTAAACAATGGTTGTGGACACACACCTCTGCTATAGGCACAGGGATGGGAGTCAGTAGTTGCCAGATAGAGACACCGACTATCCATACGTAGTGACCAGGGCTCACTCATGTGGGTGCTACAGCAGAGAGCTGGCTGAAAGTTTCAAGAAGGTCACCTGCATTAGTCTGTGGCCTTGGTGTTGGCTGACAGCTGGGTCCTCAATCCTCCTACAAGAAATAAGGAAGTTTTCTAGTCTTCTAAAACCCTTCCATGTGTCCTTTCCTAAGTCAGCTTGTACTTGCTTATGCCATGGTAGCTCAATTATAATTGAGTGAAAGTGGGAAGTTGACTGGCTTTTTAAATATTCACCTTAGACAAGTGTCACTTCTACCTCGTGTTTCTCAGAACAAGTCTCAAGGCCATTTCAGGTTCAAGGACAGATTCCATTATTTCCTTGTTTTTCTTTTCTTTTTTTTTTTTTTTTTTTTTTGAGAAAGTGTTCTGCTGCTTAATCCAGGCTGACCTCCTACTTACCATTGTCCTCCATCAGCTTCCTGACTAATGGCACTCTAGGTGTGTGTCACAATCCTGCTGAGATGCTGTATTCTGGTATTAAGAGCACCAGGTGCATACTAGTTGAGACTTATTGTTTGCACCCTTGTTTGCAGGCAAACTACCAAAGATAGAGATCATTAATTACTTGAGTCATTTTGGTAATATTGGAAAATGGCATTCCCACTTAAACTGATACTTAAAAACACCTGGTTTTCAGGACGTGATTACAGGAAGTCATTAGAGTATACTCAAGTAGGGAGACTGAAATGTTAAGGTTTGGATGAACCCCTTTGAAAATGTAGGTGGTACCCTAAGAATGTAGGTGGTATCAATGTGACAGTGCTAAGATGTGGGGTCCTTAAAAGGCGACAGGCTATGACGACTTCTCCTTCATGCATGGGTGGTCAAGCTCCTGCAGTGTTTGGTTAGTTTGTCCTGCAATCCACCAGGTGAGGACAGTGTTCCTTCCTTTTAGAGGATGAGCTCAGTTTAGACAATTGGTCCTGACAGCATCTTGATCTTGGACTTTTAGTCTCCTGAGCTGTGAAAAATATATTTCTGTTCTTTATAAACTACTCAGTTTGGTATCTTGTTATAGCATTAAAATTCAGACTTTGACAGTGTTTTTCAGTATACTTTGCATCTTTAATTGAATCAATCATCTTTTAGGGACTAGTAAGGATCTATAAAGCTCTGACTGCTGAGTTTACTATTTTATCCATTTCTTTCTGACGTCAAGGAATACAAAAAGTGTATATTATTATTCATTTTTTCATTCTTTTTTATTTCAGGCACTTTCTTTTAGTCAAGTCAGAGGTGAAGGTGGGGCTATTCACCAAGGTTTCCAGTTGCTTCTTACTGAAATTAACAAAACTGGCACTCAGTACTTACTCAGAACTGCCAACAGGCTCTTTGGAGAAAAGTCTTATGACTTCTTGGTAAGTCACACTTGCTTTTCACTAAGGAAATAAAGGCAGCTATGTGGTGGGAGTGGTATTAAGACTGTGTGTTGTGAACTCACACAGGTGGGCCTGCATTCAGTTCTCCATTCACTAACCTCGCAGTGTCAGTTTACTTCTCTATCAAATGGAGTTGCAGCAGATACTCTCCAGAGTTTTGTGGGGCTCCAAGAGGATGCTATCTCTAAAAGGACTAACACAGAGTTATTGTAATTGGGTGTGAATCAGCCAAAACAAAGCAGTCATCAAGATGAATATTTCTAGTCAGTACTTTGTAGATATTGTTGATCATTTTGTATATTGTCACATTTACTTAACTTTTTACACACTTAAATAATTGATTGCTTTTTCAGATACTGAAAATCTTTTGAAGTTTATTTTGGGATGATTAAACTGCATCTATTTGCTAAATAACTACTCAAGTAATTTCTTTTTTTTCTGGTGGTACTGGGGTTCCCTCTACTCCACCTGTTCTGCCCATTACCAAAAAAAAAATCACCAATTTTTTTTAATAATAAAGGTTTTCTCTATAAAGCCCAGTCTAGTGTTGAAAGCATGATCCTCCTGCCTAAGCTTTCAAGATGCTGTGATTATAGGCACACATCACTACAACTCACTGATCTTTGCAATGTCATTACATTTTGCCTTTTCCTGATTGATACACTGATGCAACAATATAGTATATAACTTTTTTCAATAGACTTCTTGCAGTTAGTAGTATTCATTTAAGTTTCCATCTTGTATTTTCATGGCTTTATGGCTCTTTTCATTTTGATACTTGTATTAGATTCCTTTCTGTTTTTGTGACAAATGCTTGAGAAAAAAAACTTAGAGGGAAGAAAGATGTATTTTGGCTAATGGTTTCAGAAATTTCAGTACAAGGTTGGCTGGCTCCATTGCCAAGGGCCTGTGGTGAGATAGAATTCATGGAAGCAGGAACCTGTTGCAAAGGAGGCTACTCCCCTCACAGCAGCCAGGAAGCACTGAGGTACAAAGACAGAATGGGCCAGGGAAAACACATATACCCTTCAATATAAACATTATTTTCTTTAGAAAGAAAGAATTTACAAAGGAAACAATCTTACTAAATTGTAGAGCAAATCATTGATGCTGATTTGGCCACATCTGAGCCCAGAATAAGCATATCTTATAAATACCACCTAGATCTCTCAGAATATCATGATGCTGCATTGAACTATAGCAATAGGAAAGGGCATGTGGCTGAATATGTTAGAAAACATCGACAAAAGCAAATGGCCAACATTTTTTTCTACAGGAATACTCAAAAATTTAACATGATTAAATGTAAACTTTGCATCTTCATTTTCAAGTTGGTGTTTTCATCTGTAAGCATGATGATTATATTCAGCTCCCCTCTAACACATGGACGCTCAAGAATGTTGGTGAATATTCCCTTTGAGTAGGACATTTTAAAAGACGATTTCTGACACATCACTTGCATGGGTATTTTCTAATTCTAGAAGGGAAACATTTTAACATTAAATCACCAGGAGAAAATGTGAAAGCTTATTTCAGAACAAATCCAAATATAAAATAGATTTCTTAATAAACTGAAATTTCAGGTTCAAATCAACATACAAGATTTAAATAATACTCAATAAGCAAGAATAAACTTAATTAATCCACTCTGTTTACTTTTCTACAAAACGCTCTATAGTTAAAAAAAATAAAGAATAAACCAGATTCAGAGAAAGACAGACCTTTTGCAAGTTGTAAGGGGCTAACTCTCTGTCTTGTGTAGGCCTCCTTTTTCTCACCTAGGTTTTAAACAAACATTTGTGCTCATCCATCTTTATTATCAAAAGAAGACTGACCATCATTGATTCTGCGTTTATGGCACACAAGGATGTCCTAGGAACTTGTAGGACAGCATTCTCTTCCCTACAATGTAGATGAGCAGAATAGCAAACAGCCACTTCATTTTTTAACAGC
This sequence comes from Castor canadensis, assembly GCF_047511655.1. NCBI lineage: Eukaryota > Metazoa > Chordata > Mammalia > Rodentia > Castoridae > Castor > Castor canadensis. Next base: position 14,235,280 of record NC_133389.1, read on the forward strand.
AGTGCTACCAAGGAGACAGGCACTCCTTGGTGACCACTTGGAAGAGGAGTATCAAAATGGTGCAGAGAAAGTGAAGAATCAAAAAGAAGGCTTCCCAAAGGGGACACTGGAGGTAAGAATGGAACATGTAGGTCTGATGAGAAATGAAGATAAGGAACTGAATAGGAATGATGCAAATTAGGAAGAGACTTAAACAACATGCTATGCAATTTGAACTTCATCACAAGTGTTTGAAAAGCTGAGAACTACATGGTCAAATTTGTGATCCAGATAGTATACAGTATAGATGATCTGGAGATCTGGGGAAAGAGGCCCAGGTACCTTTGATCACATACAAAGTGTGAAAAAGGAGGGCTGGAGGCATGGCTCAAGGGGTAGAGCATCTGGGAACAGTGTGATACCCTGAGTTCAAACTCTATTACCACCCAAAAAAAAGTGCAAAACAACAAGGGGTACACCCAAGGTTTTGCAGGGAGTAAAGCTGCTGGACTGGAAAAACCATGCAACATCAAATTTTCTGAAGTGATGCATCTTGCATGTTTTAAAGGGAATGTGAACAAAGGAACCAAGAACCACTATTGATAGTGCAAAATACATACCTGGCTGATTTTAAAGGGCATTTCCTTGGTCTGCTTTTTCTCAAACTGAGTATCCCAATTCCCTTTGATGTAGACGGAATTCACCAGAATCAGCTTAGTCAGTGAATCCATTGGATGTGGAGGCACGAAGTTTGCAGTTTTACCTGTAAGGAAAAAATTTAAAAGCCATTAAGCTAAGAGTGTCTGCTAATGCATCTACCAGGAAGATCTTCAAATTAATTACTCTCCTTAGGTGAGTTGGCAAGGTGAAGGAAGTTCATGATATCTCTAAATACAACCATGGGAAGAGATGCTTCTCCTAACAACAACAGTACAAACACTACAACAAAAATAGGGTGTAAGGCAGGGGGCAAGCAATGACTCACATTTATATCCCCTCCTACACAGCAGGCCTAAATAGAATAAAGAAGCTCCACGGACAGCCTGGGAAAAAGCAAGAGATTCTGTCTGTAAAATAACCTAAAAGCAACAGGGCAAAGGCATGGCTCAAGTGGTAGAGCACCTGCTAAGCAAGAGCAGACCTGAATTGAAACCCCAATACTACCAAAAATAGACTAACCATACACCCATGCAATTATAAATACAGTGACGGTCTCATAGGGACAATGGACACAATTACAATAAAATGCATAAAACAATCAGTAGATATGAATAGGTAGAGGATAAACTGTTAACATACTAGATGGAAAGGATTGGTTAGTGCCTATGGTTCAGATAAGGGGAATTAAAGTGTTGCTCAGAAAAGTGAATTGTTGTGTTTAGTTTAAAGAATAATTTATACAAAAAGCCTCAGGTTAAAAAGGGTTTTTGAAGCATCTTGCAACATTGTGTAAATACACAGTGTAATGTGGACAATAACAGAAAGACAACTAGAAATCTTTAATTTTATATTTTAAGCTATGGTAAAAAGAAACATTAGCTAATGTTAAGAATAAAAAATTGAAGTGTAGATATTTCTAAAGAGATGCACTGAATATTGAGAAGCTTTCAAAGGAAAGACCTGGGGCCAAAGCTCATTGTACAGAGCTTGACCCACTTGGACTAGGTCCTGAGCTCCACCCATAGTACTGAAAAAAGAAAAAGAGGCACGTAGGAAAAAGTCTATATGTACCCATTATTTCAAAAATGGATTTTAGAATTTGCATAGAGAAAAAACTCCTTTTCATAACAGACAATCTTTTTGAAAACACTGAAAATCTGACTGTTTAGAATACTATCTACTAAATAGTATTCTAACAGTATACATTCACCTGTAGTCTTATCAGCAACCCAGGTGTTTATGTGTTTTCTGGATGTTTCTGCCTCTTAACAAAGCCGAGCTGTTCCATTTTAGCTAGGTAAAATTTATAACAGGAATCTATAAAATGTTAGGTTAAATGGAGAGACTTGATCTTACAACAAAAAGTAATTAACAACAGCTTTCTTTTTCATAGTTTACTAAGAAAAAAATCAATAACTTTATGATATATCATATATAAAAAATAATAACATATAAGGAGTTAACATGAAGTCCTAATTCTTTTCAGATACACCTATTTCAGCTTTTCAACTAATTAAAATTATAATGTGTATATTTCACAATTTTCATGAACTGCAGAATCTGTTGAAAGAGGACCAAGGAAACCATCAATGAGATAATTCACTAGGCACTGTGAATTCAGCATAAAGACAAAGCAACTGTTAACATTAGGTGTTATATGCACCTAATGACAGAGCATGAAATGCATGAGAAAAAATTGATAGAACCCTGAAGGAAATAGCCGAATCCACTATTATAATTATAGATTTCAACATGCTTGTATCAGAAATGGACAGATTCAGCATGCAGAAAATCAGTGAGGATGAAATTGACTCAACAACACTTTCAACTAATTGGATATAATTGGCATCTCTCCACTAATTCATCTAAAGAGAGCAGATTAGGCATTCCTCTCAAGCACATAGGCAATGCATCTTGTGCCATTAAATTCACATTGACAAACTATAATAATAGAAATCATGTATGTCTGTTCTTAGTTCACTGTGGAATTAAACTACAAATCAACAAGAGAAAGAAGTCTGATAAATTTCCCAATACTAACATTAAAAACATACTTCTAAACAAGGAGTGAGTCAAAGAAGATATCCAAGGAGACATTTAAAAATACTTTGAACTAGTGAAAGTGAAACTCTCTGAAACACCATATTGAAAATGGGGAGCCTCAGAAACTTTCATTCATTGCTTTTTTTTAAATGTAAAATAGCATAGCTTGTTTGGAAGACAGTCTGGCATTTTCTACAAAACTAAAAATACCCCTACTATACGATCCAGTATTGTATTACTTGATAATTACACAAAATGACATGAAACAAAACCTGAACATTTATAACAGCTTTCTTCATAATTGCCTAAATTAGAAATATCCAAGAGGCCCTTCAGTAAATGAATGTGTAAATAAACTCTTGTACATCCAAAAAATGGAGTATTATTCAGCACTGTTAACTCCAAAACATAGAGTGTTATTCAGCTTGGCATGAAGTGTCCTCTCAAAAGGCTTTGCTGAAGGCTTGTGCCCAGCTGGGAGCGCTGCCGAGAGGTGACTGTTTCATTGCTATGCTGAGTCACCAATGGGTTAATCTGTGGATGAGCTCTGCCTCACCACTGGCCTTTAGCAATGGGGTCTACTCACCATGTTCTAAACTCTCTGTGACTATTAGCCAAAATACATCTTTCATCCCTGTAAGGGGAACCCTGTCTCATTTAAAAATCATTAGTGATTGGGTTCTGGGAATGGGCAGAATAGGTGGGGCACAGGGAATTCTTAGTTTACTCTGACTGCCACTATACTGCTTGATAGATGTCACTGTACATTTGCCCACAACCACAGAATATTCACCAAGAGTGAGCTTTGATGTGAACTATGGACTCTGACTGATATTGTGTCAGGTATTCTCTTCAGTTGAAAATAATATAGTGTTCTGGTGAAGGATGCTATTAATGGGAGAGAGGCTATTCATTAATTTGATTTTTATATGAGCCTAAAAGTAGTCAAATAAAAAAAAGAGCTTTGAGATGCACTAACTGCACAATAGGTCAGTCCTGAAAACAACTGAGCCTGTTGAGTGAGCCTTCATACAATAAGTGCTATGGCTGAGTCTGTGATTTAGAACCATAGACGATCGACCAGTGTCAGTCATTCCATATTATACAGTGAAGTGTGTACTTCTAGATGAGTCCTCTGTGCCAGAAATTTCTGTGACTGTGAGAACGTTGTAAGTCTGCAGTGTCAAAAATGATGCTTATGGCTATTGGGCACTTGAAATATATTCATGGGACTGAGAAATTAAACATTTACTTATCAAATTTCAATTAATTACATTAAAATTTTAACGAAGACTTATAGCAGTGGCTACCACTCTGAATGTTTTGGAATATCATCCAAAAAGTTCAAATGATATTTATTTGTTTAATATATGCTATGAAGTTATAATGACATTAATGAACACTTATATTTTGCCATATAAAAGAAAAATGAAATGGAAATTGAATAGATTGAAATAGTTACTTTTTGGTTGCACACTATGGTTTTCCAAAATTACGTTCAAATTGCTTATAGCTAAAATTTTAATTCCTTTTTTCCAAATTCTTTTTGATATGAGAGAATTTTATATTTCTGTTTCAGTATAATAGTAGAGAAAAAATTGTGACCAAGTAGTTATGACACAAGTTTTGAAATTTGTTAACGGTGTGACCTTGAAAAAATTGCTTTTTCTCCTTATAACTCTGTGTTGTTTACTGTACAATAAAGAAGTAGTAACAGCTACACCTTTTGGGTACCTGATGAATAATTTTCACTAATCCTGTTTCAGGTAACAGGACTGAATTCTCAGTATGTTTTGACACTGTATTAATTCTTATACATCATCTCATTATTCATGCTTTGCCATTTAAGCTGGTTCTGTTTATTTGATAATGGTAGTGAATGTTCTAAAAACTCTCACTTAAATAAAATGACAAGAAAGTATACAGACCACTCACATATTGAAGACTTGCCCCAATGCTCCTGTGCCTTTTCAATTTTTGAACACACTTAATATAATTTCTGCTATTTTTGGTTGCCATTTTATGACCATAACTAAACTAAATGAACATCTAATTATATATTGCTATAGGATTTTTGGAAGAATAAATTCATGAGATATAATTAAGATATTCATCACCTCTTGATCACATAATCCATTATTCAAATAAAATTTAAATATAAATGCTTTTCTTAAATTACCATCCAAAGAGATACATAAGAAAAGAAAATTGATCAATTCTTGATGTTTGCTAGATGTTTAGGGAACTAAACAAGACTGATAAAAATATGTAAAAGGAATTATCCAATCACACTCACATGTATAAGCCTTACCCATAATTGACCTTGCCTGATGACCTTCACTTTATGCCATTTGTTATGAAATGATTAGTTTGAAAACCAGTGAAATATCAAATGGTAATGTTTTGATATTCTAAACATGTAAATAATTCTTACAAATGAGTAAGAAAAAAGCATAGAGACCCTTAGAAAAATATACAAAGAGTATAGCTACAGGAAATTCACAGAGAAGATATAAATGCTAGATAAATATGAGAAAAGCTCCTCATTTCCATTAATAATTGAAATTTAAAAAGATAACGACAGGCATTGTTGATGGTAGTGGAAGAACTAAGAAATTTATGAATGCTCTGGCAGGAACACAAATGACTACTGCATTGCTCAACGTAATTTGACCTTGGTGATTGAAAGTGAAAGTTCATTCCCTTCCTCCCTCTAGAAATCCATCTCAAGGAGTAACATATGCACATAGGTGCAAAATCCTATACAAGAACATTATTGTTTGTAATGGTCCACATTAGATACAATCCTAAAAGCTTATCAGTTGAAGGCTTTGCTGCATTATGGTGCATTCATATTTAGAAATGTCAGACATTGGTTTAAAAAAGAGTGATGTTTATCCACTATATATGATGGATAGGATTCAATTTGCATTATGAAGTGAAAGGAAACAAATTGCATAATAATCTATATGATATAATACTAATACACTGGAAAATACAGACACCAAAATTTCTATTCATGAAGGAGGAAACATCACCTTTTTCAAGGCTCTTACGTGGGTATCTATAGTCATGGGATTGTAATAGGTTGATGAGACACCTGTTAAATCTCCTTTATTTGCATCTTCTTATAATAAGAAATTACTTGACCAAAGCTTAGAGTTCAAACCCCAATATCTCCAGGAGAAAAGAAACTACTTGAGTAGATATTTTTTAATTGACGAAGGCCGAAAGCACAGCAAGCAAATAGATGCAGTTTAACCATCCAAAAATAAACTTCAAAAGATTTTCATTGTCTGAAAAAACATTCATTTAAGTGTGTAAAGAGTTTAAATAAATTTGAGAACATACAAAATAATCAACAATAGCTGCAAAGTAATGACTCAAAATCTTCATCCTGACCAACGCTTTGTTTTGACTGATTCACATCCAATTGCACTACCTCTGCATTAGTCCTTTTAGAAATAGCATCTTTCGGAAGGTTCAGAAGGCTCTGAACACGATTTGCTGCAACTCCACTTGACAGACAAGAGCACTGACACAGAGGAGCTATGCTAGGTTAGGGAATGGAGACCTGAGTGCAGGACCACCTGTGTGAGTTCATAGCGCACAGTCTTAATACCACTCCCACCACATGGCTATGTTTATTTCCTTAGTGAAAAGCAAGAGTGACTCATCGAGAGGAAGTCATAAGATTTTCTCCAAAGAGCCTGTTGGCAATCCTAAGCAAGTACTGAGTGTCAGTTTTGTTAATTTCAGTAAGAAGCAACTGGAAACTTTGGCCAATATCCCCACATTCACCTCTGACTTGATAAAAATTAAGTGCTTGAAATAAAAAAGAAAGAAAGAAAGAAGGAATAACAATACATATTTTCAGGATTCCTTGTCTTCTTAAAGAAATGACTACAACAGCAACGTGAGCACTTAGAGCTTTGTAGATCCATACTAGTGCTTAAAAGATGACTGATTAAAGATGTGAAGTGTCTTGAAATCCACTGTCAAAATATGAATTTTAATGCTATACCAAGATGCCTAAAACTGGGTAGTTTATAAAGAACAGGAATATATTTGTCATAGTTCAGGCTACTGAAAGCCCAAGATCAAGATGCATCAGGTTCAATTGCCTGGATTGAGCTGTGTCGTCCCAAAGGGAGGAACACTGTCCTCACCTGGTGAATTGCAGAAGGGTAGCTAACCAAACACTGCAGGAAGCCTGTTTACCCATGCACGAAGGAGAAGCCTTCATAGACTGTCACCTCTTAAGGACTCTGCATCTTCACACTGTCACATTGGTACCACCTACGTTCTTAAAGTACAGCCGACACTTTCATGGGGATACATTCAAACCTTAACAGTTCAGTCTCCCTACATAAACCTCCTCTAATAAATCCCTTTATTGAATTCTTAAATTAATCAGAAATTACTAAGTATCAGCATAAGTGGAAATGCAATTATCCATAATTACCAAAGTATCAGCATAAGTGGAAATGCAATTATCCATAATTACCATTTCAGGTTTGAAATGCTTGCTAACTGTGGTAGTTCGCCAGCAAGCAAGGGTGCCAACCATAAGTCTAAACTTGCATCCAATTCACTTGAATAGGGTGATTGAACACAAGGTGAGAAAGAGAAAGGGAGCAAGTGCTATAGTTGGATCTGAAGATGCCCTTTGTCATACAGTATGATATACATGTGTTGCTTCTAATACCAAAAGATGGGGTCTAGAAGGGCATATGGCACATGCCTATAATTCCACTACTTAGGAAGCTGATGCAGGAGGACAGTAAGGAGGAGGTCAGCCTGGATTGTACACCAAGACACTTTCTCAAAAAAAAAAAAAAATCAAAAGACAAGTAAATAATGGAATCTCCACAGTTTCCTTGGACCTGACTTAAGACTTAATACTTGCTCTGAGAAGTAGAAAGTAGAAGTGACACTTGTCTAAGCTGAATGTTTAAAAAAGTCAGTCAGCCTTCTACTTTCACTCAGTTGTAATTCAACTACCCTGGCATAAGGAATTCCAGGCTGACCTAGGAAAGGCCACACAGAAGGGTTATAGAAGAATGGAAAGACTTCCTTATTTCATGCAGGAGGACAGAAGCATCAGCTGTCAGCCAACACAAAGGCCACAGACTTAAGCAACTTTCATCCAGCTGCCTACTGCAGCACCCACATGAGGGAGCACAGGCCACGAAGAATGGCTGGCCAGTGTCTGTGTCCAGCAAGTGCCCATCCTCATCCCTGTGCCTGTAGCAGAGTTGTGCATGCATAACCATTTCTTTGGGATTTGAAATGTAGAAGGTTATGTAAATTGACAAGTTCATTGTAGTATTTATTGTTTCTGGAAATGGTTTGAGGTACCTGTGTCATTTGGGCAGCTGTGGTTCCCTTCGCCCTCATGTTTGCCAAGGTTGAGAAGATGCTCAAGGGTGAAAAAATACATTTTCTGAGTTGTTTGCACACAGCTTTTTCAAAAGGTTCATGGCAAACTTGCCATTTCCTTCTGACAGATCATCCATGGTGTCAAATGTAAAACACTGAACTTGAAGACTGAATTTCACAAATACAAGTTTCCATGTCTTGAATATTCACTCTACTTATTAATAGCTATAGTTGATAATTTCATTCAATGAGTAAATGGGTACATAGGAAAAACTAAATTTGTGTGTGTGTGTAGACCTAGGTCTATAATGTATGTTTTTAATGTTAAAATTAAAAACTGACAAATAATATTTATAATATAATCACATTTTTTCATAAAGCTATAAAACAGGGTCACATAATTAATACATATTTGCAAGCATAGGGAATGTATGGAGGAATACAATACGACAGTTTGTTTCTTTAGGTGAAATCTGAAATTACGTTAGAGTTGTTACTTACATCTTAGTATTATTTGATTTATTGTATGGAATTGTATGAAGTTATAATTTGAAAATAGTTCAATATGATAAATTCCGCTAACAAAATCTAAGTGATTGAATATTTTATAATGTTCAACGAAGACCCATTTTTCAACATGCTGTATTCATTTTCTAGGACTTTAACAATAACTTATCACAAAATGAATTCTTTAAGGCAGGAGGTTTCTTTTTCGCATTATAGAAATCTGAAATCAGTGTGTGAGCAGGATGGACACCTGGTGGAGGTGCTGAGAGAAAGGACATCCCTGTCTTGTCCCAGCTTCTGGACATTGCGCCAGCAATACATGGCATTTCTTGCCTTGTAGAAATGGAGTGACACTGGCTTCCTCCAAATTTTACCCATCTTCACATCATCTTCTTCTCTATATTTTTCCACTTCTTAAAAGGGTTTTTGTTACTGGATTAATGGCTGACACTAAATCAAGTATGATTTCATCTTGACCCTACATCAAAATAAAGTCTCATTATGAGGTTCCACATGGATATGAGTTCTAGGGAGCAGTATTCAATCCACTGGAACTGGTCTGTAGAATGCATGACCTTCTCCATCTCTACCTTATCAGCCTCGAAAAGTCAGAGATCCACAAGTCCGTGTAGCCCTTGCCATGCTAGCCATTGGTTTTTGCACATGGCTGCCAAGCAGGGTCTCTGTCTGGTAAAATTGAGCAGTCAGGGATGGAATGGAGCAAGAGAGTCATTAAGACCATTAGCAACAGCAGAATCATAAGATGGAAGGGCAGAACAGGTGTTTAGAGATAAGGTCACAAATTTCTTACTCTACTTGTTGAACTTAAAGCAGAAGGGGCACTCTCACCAATGCCCTGTCTTTCCATGGCTGCTCAAGTTGTCTTGACCGGAGGAAGGGCTGGACAGGTAGGGTAGAACCTAAATGAGAGAACAAGTGATGAACAAAGAGAAAGTCAGCAAGCACAACAGAGCAGGCCCAGGACCCAGGCAGGGAGTTCTGGGAGCAGCGCTGTTGGCTCTGGCATCTTTCATAAACACTTACCACATCAACATTTTAACAAGGCACTGAGCACTGTAATACATTCCCAGTGACTCATCTAAAAATGACAGAAATTGAACACACTTGAGTAAAAATATTTGATTTCCACATATATTAAAATTCTGTAAACAATAACAGATGAATAACAAAATAAGAAAACATTTACAAAAACAACTTCAAATGCCAATTCAAGAGCTCAAAATGCATATGCTTGAAACGCAGACTCCAATAGCTCTATTAGAGAGACATTTGCAACTTTACAAGAAAAACATCAATAAACGTTATTTGGAAAACTTTTAATATCAAAGAAAATGAATAAATACTATTTTTGGAATAGAATGTTTTAAATGGTGCACTAAGGCTTCCTTCCCTTGGCAAAGACCAAGTGGAACATATTCATTTATAAATGAAATCCTAAGTATAAAAGGTATTCATTTGTAATCCTGGTAAAGTAGGCATTCTTCCCTGCACTCTACAAGTATGAGTTGGGATGCCAATATTTCCAGAGTTTAATCCACAGTTATGTTTTCAGAAGGAAACAAGACTCTTAGAAAAAGGGAAGAAACTGGGGAGAGCTGAAAGAGAGCAATGAGAATATATAGTTATTTTGAATCAAAAGCTCTATTTCAAAATATTTCCCTAAAGCCAAATCTCAAAAGTACGGAGACAAATACAATGCATGAAGATGAATACAAGACAAATCTGAAATTCACAGTAATAATCTTACATATCTGTCACATTCATGATTGAATACTAATGAAAGTTTTGAATTCCAAAATTCCATAGGAAAATATAATATTAAGAATAAATTAGTAATAAAATTACACATAATACACTTGGTTTTCTGCATTATATTTTGGTTAAGAAATGTTTGTTTTCTTCTTGATGTTGTATTTTTCGCATTGTGAATACTGGGAATCTCTTTAAGTTGGCTACCATATCTGTTTGCCTTATCACATCCATCCTTGATCAGGAAGGAGGTTTTACCTATTTGATTTTTTTCTAGCTCAAAAATGATACCAGCTCCTGTCCTGGTATCTTCTAAGTGGAAAGAGTCATAAAATAAAAAATCAGAATATTCAGAAAGTATATGAATGTTGGTAATGATGAAAAATGTAGCTGCTATTTGTGCATGATACTAGTGACAAAGCTAAACAAAACATGTTGCATAGGTGATTGTCATTTAGATTGCACTCACCTTCTGTTTCTAAGACATAGAGCATTTACAGGTTTTCACTTGGAATCCAACTGCATTACCCTTCTCTTTCCCAGTTTTCATGCATTGCCTCAAGTCCTGTTGATTGCTCTCATTATTGACACTATGCATTTCTGTACCTGTTGCTCTTTAGGGTGCTGCATATCTGTCTCATCTGAGATAACCCTGTGAGGATGTTCTTTGCTTTGAATCCCAATCGTTTTCTGCCTTATGACTTATTGCCTTGTTTTGATGGGAAGAATGAGTCACAGGAATGTGGATTTGATGAAGAAACATGGCACAAAGGGTTTTCCAGAGATGAATCTTCTGGTGGGACTATTGGGCTTTCTGGAGATAGGGGAAATGGGGCTTCATTTAATCTTTAGCTCCTATTTCCAGCCCACTGTGGCCCCTAATGGTCCCTATGGAATCCCAGTTCAAGATGGAATTCCAGCACCAGATCCTGTAGCCGTGAGGCACAGAAGCCAAGGGTGGAAGGATAGCTAATGGAGGGTCATTTGATGGCCAGGACTGGGTAACAATCCACTCATTCTGTGATGGGACTTTAGACCAATGCGCCTATTTCCTTCCTGCCTTTTCATTCCTAGTGGTAGAGGGAACTTCTCACTCCAATATTGAGCCTATTGCTCCTCGTGAGGTGTTTCCCCTCCACAGACACAGGGATAATCTTCCTGTAGGCACTCCTCCACCTGATTTCCCAGAATTCTGCTGAAATCTGTGGAATCTTTGACTCCTCCCTTAGTTTATTGTAAATCACAGTGCACGTTACTGAGCCCAAAGGAAAACAGACACATTGTTTAATATTGGTGTCATTTTCAGATCACATCATCTCAGTCCTTCAACCACACGGGGAAGATAGTTTTGAGTCACACTTTTGTTATCAGACACAATCAGCCTAGAAGCAAAAGTCTCGGACAGTCTTCCCAGACATCAAAATATTAATTTCCTGCAAGTTTTTTTCCCAAAAGCTGAGTTTTACAGGATTAGAGATAAGAAAGTAACTTCTGTGCTGAATTCATCTAGCACACCGAAATTCAAACATGATTTAATGTTCCTCATCTCCTCTTAGCCTCAAGATAAGAGATCATAAAGTATTTACCTACACGGATTTTTACTAAAACAAGATAATCATGAGATCTTATGACTTTCTGTGCATGCCTGAATAGATTGACAGTGTTGAGAAATGGCCAAAATCAGGAGATCAGGGCAGGATGTTGAATCCCATGCACTGTTCTTCAAAAAAGCACAGAGAGATCCTAGGTCAGCTTTCTGTGAGACCCACACCTCTCTCTGGGTGTCCCACTGCCTTGAGGATTTCCAATGCCAGGCTCCCTGCAGTGTCACTTGTTACTATGCAGCCCAGATACTCAGCATTGGATACCTGGGTGGATCCCCCATCCTACTATTATTCCGGCCCTCTTTCTAGGGTTCCAGGTGAGCACTCCCAGTTCTGGTGGTCCCCAGCATCACAGTCACTCTGTTAGGCGTACCTGAGAGAAGGCATCGCCTTCCACATAGGTTTCCTGGCTGGAGCTCCTGAGGACATTCCTCCCTTCACACAACAATCCCAGCTTTTCATCCACTTTCCCTGCCAGACCTTCCTGCAACTGTTGCCTCAAGTGAGGCCATGCTCTTTCCCTAGAGAGCACCTGCCCATTAAAGACTGGTGGGGGACCCACAGAAATTGAAGAGCTTGGGGAAAGGATTTCTCAGACTCTTACACTTTCCAAAGATGCTGGAGCACGTAACTGGATGCCTGCTGCTGGAGCAGGTCCCAAAGCCAGGTATTAACCTCGAGTTATGTGTCAGGGGAGTAGTATGTAAACCACAAAGCAGTGCTGCTCTCTAATATTACCTGGTTGGGGAGAGTGGAGTCCTGAAAGTTGGAGAGCTCTAAAGGAGGCTGGGTTTCCAGATACACAGAGTTTTCTTGATTTGCAGAGGATTGCAGATTCTTGGGCAAGAGGAAACAGACCCCAATTTAGGGGAGTTTTCTCTCTGCAAGCAGTTAAACTCCTCTCTCTAACCTAGCTTCCTTTGTCTTTGCAGAGAACTGAATTGGAGCTTCAGTAATCAAAACATTGCCAGCTCCTAGTACACCCACAGAAGCTGCACATTGCAGAAGTGAAACATAAAAGGAGCAATACTACTCACTTTGTAGTATGGTGCTGACAAACTCACCATCCATTGTGAAATCCCTGTCTACCACTTTGAGCAGTCACTATGGAAGTGGGGAGAATCCTAGACAAACTTTTAAAACTGGGAAGTTCCTCTTAGGAAACTTAAATCCCTAGCTTGTGCCCACCTTTCTCAGCATCAGTGTTTTAAGCAGATAACTCCATGATAATGGAGTTTCCCAGACTTTTCTGAACATGTAGCAACATCACTGGCCTCTACTCACTGGAAGCCAAAGGGGATTTTCTTCATTAATTTTATTTGGCAGCAGTCAAACATGGAGGAATGCTCAGAGATACCTCACTTCCTATCCTCTCCAATCCTTTTCATCCCAGGTTTACTAGTTTCAGATTTATCTTTCTAGTCTTTTTTTCCCAAATGAAGTAACATTAGATATATCCAATTTCCCTACATTTTTTTTAAATCTAAGAACACGTGTTTATCATTTTCAACTTTTCTTTTTCTTTAACACAGGTTTTGTAACTTATTCTAACTTCAGACGTAGACATCTTCCTTATTCTTTTTTCATGGCCTATTTTTTTGAGGTATGAGGGTAACTATGTATACCACTAATAGATAATTAAAATGAGTGATTTCCAAACTTGCCTCATTACAAATAATGCTACAATGAGAGTGGAACTTATCAAACTTTGCATAGAAATTGTCCACACTTGTTAAAATGCAGATTCCAGTGCTGATATTCAATATTTCTAACAAGCTCTCTGGTAAATGATGTAGCTTGTCTGTGATCCACACTTTTTTGTTGTTGTTTTCTTCTTTTTTAAATTAGGATATGTTCATTGTAAAGGGGGGATTCTTTGTGACAATTTTGAGTAGGCTTACATTGTATATTGGTTAGACTGACCCCACCGTCCCCCTAAACCCTTCCCTGCCCCATTTATAGCACTTGATGAGGATTTGTCATTCTATTTCATATATGTATATGATGCACATCAACCGTATTCCCTCATCGTCATCTGCTCCATTCCCCTTCCCCTTCCCATAAGTACCCTCCACACACACTGACTTACTGTGCCTCAGGGAAGGAATGAAACACAGAACATGGAGTGGCACCTGACAAAGTGAAGAAACAAAAGAGCTCTGAGTTTAAATGCATATTTGTGGAAGTCATGGTTGTGAGAACAATACCAAGAATCACAAAGAGTTTGCTAAGTGGCAGTGCCACCACAGCCAAAATGACCACAAGACCCAAGGAAAATGATAAATTCAGACTCTAGAAAACATTTACATGCAAACACACACACAAGTATGGAATTTCAAAATGAGACCCTAATATCTAATTTCCTACCACTACAAGGATATGTTCAATTTAGGGTGCAGGCACATTTTAAGGTGTCAGAGGAAAAGCAAGTCAGTAAAAGAAAGGAGAAGGGTTATATCCAAGGTATATGACTATTTTCTTAAGGAGTGCAGTCTCAGCCACAGAGTCAATACCACTGGCTTTGCTGTGCTGGATAAAGAAAAGGAAGGGATGGTCAGTACAGAACTTGGGAGTGACTGGAATGCGTGCACAGAGAGTCCTGGCATGGGCAAATGTGGCTGCTGCTGCTCCTGTACCTTCCTCAGTCACCTCCACAAAGGCCTTGTGTATGACCATGGATAAACACAGCTATTTCTTAAGCACATTCCAGAGAAGTCAGCCCTGGCTTGTTCAAAGACATCAACCATGTTCCAATCTCGAAGGACATCTTCTATGTTGTAATTTTCCTCCTGTTTAAATCTAAAAGGGAAACTTCTACTTCTCTTTTCTACATATTCTCTAGCCTTCTCAATTCTATGAGTTTCTCATAAGAGAGATCTTTTTTCCTCCTAGAAAAGAAAGTTGGACATTTTAATGTCTGGACTAGTGTTGTCCAATTCATTTTTCTTCTCTGATGTTAGTGCTATTCATCTGTGCTGTACTATTAGAGTAGCCACTAACCAAATATGGACACTGAGGGCTAGAATTGTGGGTAAAACAAGAAATGAGCTGAAGATTAACATTTTACTGAATTTGAATGCATACAGTCAGTGGTGATTAGTGGCAACCTTATTGAAGAGCACATATCTGGAAGAAAGCATAATACAGCTTGAAGTAAGTGATGATTTTACATTTCTTTGCCTTTATTCCTAAATTCCAAAAAGTTAGGAAAAGAGTATTTTCTGAGGCATAAACATATAAGTGAGGTCGTGCTTGGACTGCATTTGTGACAGGATGGTGGTCCTCTTCAAGTATGGGGTTCTATATTACTGGAAGCATGTCAAGGTGGGATTTTGCTTTCATCTGGACTCACTACTAATGGATCCATCACCTTTCTATGTTTGTTTAACTTCCAAATTCTCCCCAGTCTGGCCCTTTCTCTGTCTCCTTTACCAGTGTTTTTGTTATGAGTTGTTGTAAGGCCAGAGCATCCTCCATTCTGATTCAGTTCCATTCTCCCTTTTCTACTTAATTCCTTTAGCCATAGGGCTTGGCTTTCTGAAAAAGTCAATCACTGACCTTCTAAAAGTCTTCACTGATTTCTACAACCTTGTTAGTCAGACTATGGTCCATGGGCCATGCTTCTGCATCACCTGTTAGGTCGTTACGCATGCAATCTCCCGCACCATCACATGCCAACTAAATAAGAACCTAAGCGTAGTAATATTCCCAGAAGATTCATAGAGTCACTGGAGTTCTGTGTCACATGACTGCTTTAGAGCACAAAGCCATGATGCAACGCCTTTGGGAAGAAGCCACTAAAAATAGTCACAGGAAAATCTGTGCTTTGGAATGAATATGTTGTATATGTCATCTTTTTTAATCCTACAATAACCGTTATAAATAATGTATGGTTTGGGTTTTAATGTCCTCCAAAGGCCATACACTAAAGACTTTTGAGAATTGATTGGGTTATGAGAACTCTGACTTCATCTATGGATTAATCCATTAGTAGATACATAGTTTTAGGGCAATATTTGAAGGTGTGGAAATTTAGGATTTAGGACCTATTTGAAGAATCCTTTGGGCATGACTTTGTGAACTGAATTTTGCCCCTGGTGTCTCCTTCTGTTTCTCCCCTCTTCCCTGCCCCTCATTTTCCCTCTGTCCCTTTGCCATAAGGTGGGCAGATTGGTCTACCTATATACTCTCTACCATGATGTTCCACCTTGCCCCAGACCCAAAGTTTAGGAAGAAGTGACCATGAACTGAATCTTCTGATGTCACAAGCCAAAATAAATTGTTCTTCCTTTTAAGTTATTTATAATAGGAAATTATCACAGCAATAGAAATGGTGCTGACACAAAAGGGTACTGCCATTATTTTCTTTAGCAAGAAGCAAGCTGAGGGAGGAAAACTTACTAATTTGTAAAGCAGGACATTGACCCTGATTTGGCTACATTGAGCCCAGAAGAAGTGAATTTTCTAAATACCTGCTCAACATTATGAATACCATCACACTGGATGTAACCATAAGAATGAGAATGGGCTTGACATTAAACATGTTAAGAAAACAGCAATAAAAACAAATTTCTAATAGTTCTTTTCTAAAGAGCTACTCAGCCATTTCACATGATTGAATGTAAACTTTGCACACTCATTACCATTTTCAAGGTGGTGTTTGCATTTGGAAGCTGATGACCGTATTTGGTTTCACCTCCGAAAAAGGGAAACACAAGAATGTTGGTGAATATTTCTTTTACATCAGACTACTTAAAAGACAATTTCTTTTTTTTTTTTTTTTCATTTTTCTTTTATTATTCATATGTGCATACAAGGCTTGGTTTATTTCTCCCCCCTGCCCCCACCCCCTCCCTTACCACCCACTCCACCCCCTCCCGCTCCCCCCCTCAATACCCAGCAGAAACTATTTTGCCCTTATCTCTAATTTTGTTGTAGAGAGAGTATAAGCAATAATAGGAAGGAACAAGGGGTTTTGCTGGTTGAGATAAGGATAGCTATACAGGGCATTGACTCACATTGATTTCCTGTGCGTGGGTGTTACCTTCTAGGTTAATTCTTTTTGATCTAACCTTTTCTCTAGTTCCTGGTCCCCTTTTCCTATTGGCCTCAGTTGCTTTAAGGTATCTGCTTTAGTTTCTCTGCATTAAGGGCAACAAATGCTAGCTAATTTTTTAGGTGTCTTACCTATCCTCACCCCTCCCTTGTGTGCTCTCGCTTTTATCATGTGCTCATAGTCCAATCCCCTTGTTGTGTTTGCCCTTGATCTAATGTCCACATATGAGGGAGAACATACGATTTTTGTCTTTTGAGCCAGGCTAACCTCACTCAGAATGATGCTCTCCAATTCCATCCATTTACCAGCGAATGATAACATTTCGTTCTTCTTCATGGCTGCATAAAATTCCATTGTGTATAGATACCACATTTTCTTAATCCATTCGTCAGTGCTGTGGCATCTTGGCTGTTTCCATAACTTGGCTATTGTGAATAGTGCCACAATAAACATGGATGTGCAGGTGCCTCTGGAGTAACAGTCTTTTGGGTATATCCCCAAGAGTGGTATTGCTGGATCAAATGGTAGATCGATGTCCAGCTTTTTAAGTAGCCTCCAGATTTTTTTCCAGAGTGGTTGTACTAGTCTACATTCCCACCAACAGTGTAAGAGGGTTCCTTTTTCCCCGCATCCTCGCCAACACCTGTTGTTGGTGGTGTTGCTGATGATGGCTATTCTAACAGGGGTGAGGTGGAATCTTAGTGTGGTTTTAATTTGCATTTCCTTTATTGCTAGAGATGGTGAGCATTTTTTCATGTGTTTTCTGGCCATTTGAATTTCTTCTTTTGAGAAAGTTCTGTTTAGTTCACATGCCCATTTCTTTATTGGTTCATTAGTTTTGGGAGAATTTAGTTTTTTAAGTTCCCTATATATCAGTCCTTTGTCTGATGTATAATTGGCAAATATTTTCTCCCACTCTGTGGGTGTTCTCTTCAGTTTAGAGACCATTTCTTTTGATGAACAGAAGCTTTTTAGTTTTATGAGGTCCCATTTATCTATGCTATCTTTTAGTTGCTGTGCTGCTGGGGTTTCATTGAGAAAGTTCTTACCTATACCTACTAACTCCAGAGTATTTCCTACTCTTTCTTGTATCAACTTAAGAGTTTGGGGTCTGATATTAAGATCCTTGATCCATGTTGAGTTAATCTTGGTATAGGGTGATATACATGGATCTAGTTTCAGTTTTTTGCAGACTGCTAACCAGTTTTCCCAGCAGTTTTTGTTGAAGAGGCTGCTATTTCTCCATCGTATATTTTTAGCTCCTTTGTCAAAGATAAGTTGCTCATAGTTGTGTGGCTTCATATCTGGATCCTCTATTCTGTTCCACTGGTCTTCATGTCTGTTTTTGTGCCAGTACCATGCTGTTTTTATTGTTATTGCTTTGTAATATAGTTTGAAGTCTGGTATTGTGATACCTCCTGCATTGTTCTTTTGACTGAGTATTGCCTTGGCTATTCGTGGCCTCTTGTGTTTCCATATAAATTTAACAGTAGATTTTTCAATCTCTTTAATGAATGTCATTGGAATTTTGATGGGAATTGCATTAAACATATAGATTACTTTGGGGAGTATCGACATTTTTACTATGTTGATTCTACCAATCCATGAGCATGGGAGATCTCTCCACTTTCTATAGTCTTCCTCAATCTCTTTCTTCAGAAGTGTATAGTTTTCCTTGTAGAGGTCTTTCACATCTTTTGTTAGGTTTACACCTAGGTATTTGATTTTTTTTGAGGCTATTGTAAATGGAATTGTTTTCATACATTCTTTTTCCGTTTGCTCATTGTTAATGTATAGAAATGCTAATGATTTTTCTATGTTGATTTTATATCCTGCTACTTTGCTATAGCTATTGATGATGTCTAGAAGCTTCTGAGTAGAGTTTTTTGGGTCTTTAAGGTATAGGATCATGTCATCTGCAAATAGGGATATTTTGACAGTTTCTTTACCTATTTGTATTCCTTTTATTCCTTCTTCTTGCCTAATTGCTCTGGCTAGGAATTCCAGTACTATGTTGAATAGGAGTGGAGATAGTGGGCATCCTTGTCTGGTTCCTGATTTTAGAGGGAATGGTTTTAATTTTTCTCCGTTAAGTATAATGCTGGCTGTAGGTTTGTCATATATAGCTTTTATAATGTTGAGGAACTTTCCTTCTATTCCTAGTTTTCTTAGAGCTTTTATCATGAAATGATGTTGGATCTTATCAAAGGCTTTTTCTGCATCTATTGAGATGATCAAGTGGTTTTTGTCTTTGCTTCTGTTAATGTGGCTTATTACGTTTATTGATTTTCGTATGTTGAACCACCCCTGCATCCCTGGGATGAAGCCTACCTGGTCGTGGTGAATAATCTTTTTGATGTGTTGCTGAATTCGACTTGCCATTATTTTGTTGAGGATTTTTGCATCAATGTTCATTAAGGAGATTGGCCTATAGTTCTCCTTTTTGGAGATGTCTTTGCCTGGTTTGGGGATAAGTGTAATACTGGCTTCATAAAATGTGTTTGGCAGTTTTCCTTCCCTTTCTATTTCATGGAACAGTTTAAGGAGGGTTGGTATCAGTTCTTCTTTAAAGGTCTGATAGAATTCAGCAGAGAATCCATCAGGTCCTGGGCTTTTCTTTTTGGGGAGACTCTTGATTGCTGCTTCAATTTCATTTTGTGTTATAGGTCTATTCAGGTGATTAATTTCCTCTTGGTTCAGTTTTGGATGATCATATGTATCTAGAAATCTGTCCATTTCTTTGAGATTTTCAAATTTATTTGAATATAGGTTCTCAAAGTAGTCTCTGATGATTTCCTGGACTTCCATGGTGTTTGTTGTTATCTCCCCTTTTGCATTCCTGATTCTACTAATTTGGGTTTTTTCTCTCCTCATTTTAGTCAGGTTTGCCAGGGATCTATCGATCTTGTTTATTTTTTCAAAGAACCAACTTTTTGTTTCATTAATTCTTTGTATGGTTTTTTTGGTTTCTATTTCGTTGATTTCAGCTCTTATTTTTATTATTTCTCTCCTTCTATTTGTTTTGGGATTTGCTTGTTCTTGTTTTTCTAGGAGTTTGAGATGTATCATTAGGTCATTGATTTGGGATCTTTCAATCTTTTTAATATATGCACTCATGGCTATAAACTTTCCTCTCAAGACTGCCTTAGCTGTGTCCCATAGGTTCCGGTAGGTTGTGTTTTCATTTTCATTGACTTCTAGGAACTTTTTAATTTCCTCTTTTATTGCATCGATGATCCATTCTTCATTAAGTAATGAGTTATTTAGTTTCCAGCTGTTTGCATGTTTTTTGTCTTTACTTTTGTTGTTGAGTTCTACTTTTACTGCATTGTGGTCAGATAGTATGCATGGTATTATTTCTATTTTCTTATATTTGCTGAGGCTTGCTTTGTGCCCTAGGATATGATCTATTTTGGAGAAGGTTCCATGGGCTGCTGAGAAGAATGTATATTGTGTAGAAGTTGGATGAAATGTTCTGTAGACATCTACTAGGTCCACTTGATCTATTGCATATTTTAGGTCTTGGATTTCTTTATTGAGTTTTTGTTTGGATGACCTATCTATTGATGATAATGGAGTGTTAAAGTCTCCCACAACCACTGTGTTGGCGTTTATATATGCTTTTAGGTCTTTCAGGGTATGTTTGATGAAATTGGGTGCGTTGACATTGGGTGCGTACAGATTGATGATTATTATTTCCTTTTGGTCTATTTCCCCTTTTATTAGTATGGAATGTCCTTCTTTATCTCGTTTGATCAATGTAGGTTTGAAGTCTACTTTGTCAGAGATAAGTATTGCTACTCCTGCTTGTTTTCGGGGGCCATTGGCTTGGTAAATCTTCTTCCAGCCTTTCATCCTAAGCATATGCTTATTTCTGTCAGTGAGATGAGTCTCCTGTAAGCAACAAATTGTTGGATCTTCTTTTTTAATCCATTTTGTCAAACGGTGTCTTTTGATGGGTGAATTAAGTCCATTAACATTAAGTGTTAGTACTGATAGGTATGTGGTGATTCCTGCCATTTAGTTATCTTAGTTGTTTGAAGGCTTGATTGTGTGTACCTAACTTGATGTTACTCTCTTCTGTCTTGCTTTTTCTTATCCTGTGGTTTGGTGCTGCCTGCCTTTTCATGGTTAAGTTGGGTGTCACTTTCTGTGTGCAGGATCCCTTGCAGAATCTTTTGTAATGGTGGCTTTGTGGTCACATATTGTTTTAGTTTCTGCTTATCATGGAAGACTTTTATTGCTCCATCTATTTTGAATGATAGCTTTGCTGGGTAGAGTATCCTGGGGTTGAAGTTATTTTCATTCAGTGCCCAGAAGATCTCACCCCACGCTCTTCTTGGTTTTAATGTTTCTGTTGAGAAGTCTGCTGTGATTTTGATGGGTTTACCTTTGTATGTTACTTGTTTTTTCTCTCTTGCAGCCTTCAATATTCTTTCCTTAGTTTCTGAACTTGTTGTTTTAATGATGATATGTCGTGGAGTAGTTCTATTTTGATCTGGTCTGTTTGGTGTCCTGGAGGCCTCTTGCATTTGTATGGGAATATCTTTCTCTAGATTTGGGAAATTTTCCGTTATTATTTTGTTGAATATATTACGCATTCCCTTTGCTTGCACCTCTTCTCCTTCTTCGATGCCCATGATTCTCAAGTTTGGTCTTTTGATGGAGTCAGTGAGTTCTTGCATTTTCTTTTCACAGGTCTTGAGTTGTTTAATTAATAGTTCTTCAGTTTTTCCTTTAATTACCATTTCATCTTCAAGTTCTGAGATTCTGTCTTCTGTTTGTTCTATTCTGCTGGATTGGCCTTCCGTTTTGTTTTGCAGTTCTGTTTCGTTCTTTTTTCTGAGGTTTTCCATATCCTGGCTGTTTTCTTCTTTATTGTTGTCTATTTTTGTCCTGAGTTCATTTATCCATTTATTCATTGTGTTCTCTCTTTCACTTTGGTGTTTATACAGTGCTTCTATGGTTTCCTTTATTTCTTCTTTTGCTTTTTCAAATTCTCTATTTTTATTGTCTTGGAATTTCTTGAGTGTCTCCTGTACATTTTGGTTGACCCTATCCAGTATCATCTCTATAAAATTCTCATTGAGTACTTGTAGTATGTCTTCTTTTAAATTATTCTTGTAGGCTTCATTGGGTCCTTTGGCATAGTTTATCTTCATTTTGTTGGAGTCTGGCTCTGAGTTTCTGTTCTCTTCATTCCCCTCTGGTTCCTGTACTAATTTTTTGCTGTGGGGAAACTGGTTTCCTTGTTTTTTCTGTCTTCCTGTCATTGTCCTTGGTGTTGTTACTGTCCCTGTACTGTGTGTAATTAAGTATTTTCTAGCTTGTAATAATAACAATGGTAATATTGAGAATGGAAGAGTGAGCTGAGATGGAAAGCAAGAAGTTAAAGAAAAGGGGAAAACAAATATACAGACAAGAGGGAGAAAGCAGAACAAGGTATCAGACAAGAGAGTTTCAAAGGTATAAACAGGGAGTGTTAGTGTACTAATCGACAGTAAGCTGAACAGACAATAGAGAGACAGAGAGAGGATTGAAAATCAAAGATAAAAAAAGATAAAAAATAAGTATATGAAAGTAATATCTATTTATAAAAATGATTTAAAATAAAATGGAAAATAGAAAATTAAAAAAAAAAAAAAAACCAAAAAACTTCCAAGTTTATATGCAATGCAATTTCAGTCTTAATAATTTGGAATGCCGTCTCAATCTCCAGTCCTGGAGTTGGTGCCTCAGATGTTGTTCTGTAGTTGTCTCATCAAAGGGGATGCATAAAGTAGAACAAAACTACACTCACACACACACAGAAGAAAAAAAAAAAACCCCACCAAGTGTCCCCAGTTCAAATGCAATACAGTTTCAGTAAGTTTTTCGGCTTGCAGGTGTAATTCGGTTGTTCTCTCATGAAAGGTAGGGAGAAAAAGAAAAAAAAAGCGTCTGGAGGCAGTTCTGAGAGTGGTATCTGCAACTGTGGCTTGCCTGCCTGCTGCTCTCAGCCTGTAGCTGGCGGCGTTATTTATGCAGATCTCTGGGGTGAGCTAGCACTCACCTGGTCCCACAGGCTTTGTTTGCTCAGAGTTCTCCTGTGCTGCGGCCTCTGCCACAGGCTTTCCCCTTTCCAAGCACTGGGAAAGGTGCCACTGCCCCGCGTTGTCAGGCCTGCGTGTTTATTTACAGTTCACGTGGGAAGTGGGTCTTCCCTCCTCTCACAAGCGTCCCCGCTCCTGGTTGCTGGGCGCGCGCCCCGCTCCTGCCAGAGCCTCTCCGGCCCGCCCGGCTCGTTTATTTACAGTCCCGGGAAGGAGTATATTTCTTTTACATCAGACTACTTAAAAGACAATTTCTGAAACATCATTTGCATAGGTCTTTTCTCATTCTATAAGTGAAACATTTAAACATTAAATTTCCAGAAGCAAATGGGAGAGCTTATTTCAGAATAAAGCTTAGTAGAAAATAGATTTCTTAAGAAACTGAAGTTTCAGTTTTAAATCAGCAAGCAAGATTTAAGTAATACTCAATGATCAAGAAAAAATTTAGTTAATCTATTCTGTATACTTTTGTACAAAAATCTAGAGTTAATAAATAAAGGATAAGAATGAAATTCTTGTAGCAATTCAAACATTCAAATTGTAAGGGGAAAACTCTGTCTTCTACAGGTCTCCTTTTTTAACCTAGGTTATATACAAACATTTATGCTCCTTGTCTTTGTTATCAAAAGAAGACTTTACATCATTGATTCTGTGTTTAATGTACACAAGGATGTTCTTGGCTCTTATAAGATAGGATTCTCTGCCCTAGATTGTAGATGAGCAGAGTAGGGAAAGAGATGCTTCATTCGTTAATGGCCATGGTATCACGGAGATAGGCAGAGGCACCATAACTACTTGGAGGAGGAACATCAAAATGGCACAGGGAAGGTGCCACAAAGAATAAGACATCCCAAAGGTGACAGTGGTGGTAAAATGGAACATGCAAGTACTGATGAAAAATAACATAAGGGTATGTATACATGATATAAATTACGAAGAGCCTTAAACAACTGGCTGTGCCATTTCAACTCATCACAAGAGTTTTGGAAAGTTGAGAACTACATGGATAGATTTGTGATCCAGACAGTATACAGTATAGATGATCTAGGGATCTGGGGAAAGAGGTCCAAGTATCTTTGTTCAGATACCAAAAGATGAAAACGGAGGGATGGAGGTGTGGCTTAAGTGTTAGTGCACCTGCCAATAGTGTGATGCCCTGAATTCAAACACAATTAATGCCAAAAAAAAAGGTGTAAAACAGGAAGATGAAGGCCCCAAAGCTTTACAGGAATTGCAGCTGTTGGACTGGAAAAGACAATGCAACATCAAATATTCTGAAGTGATTAATCTTACATGTTTTAAAGCTAATGTGAGCCCAGGATCCAAGAACCACTTTTGATAGTGCAAAATACATACCTTGCCATTAAGCCATGAAAAGACAGGAAGGAAACTTAAATGAATACTGCTAACTTCAAGAAGTCTATTGAAAAAGACTGTATTAGGTATTATTCCAACTGTATATCATTCTGGTAAAGGCAAAATGTATTGATTTCAAAAAGATCAGTGAGCCATAGTGATTTCAGCAAGAAGCAACTGGAAACCATGGTGAATATCCACCTTCAACCTCTGACTTGATTAAAAGAAAGTGCCTAAAATAAAAAAGAAAGAAACCAAAAAGGAAAAAGTACACATTTTCATTTTTCCCTTACTTCAGAAGTTCTAGGTACAACTCTAAACTCAGCACGAAGTGTATTATCAATCCTTACTAGTGCCTAAAAGATGACTGAATTAATTGAAGATGGGAAGCACTTTGAAAGCCACTGCCAAAATCTGAATTTTTAACACTATAACAGCATACCTGAAACTGAGTAGTTTATAAAAAGCAGAAATATACTTGTCATAGTTCAGGAGACTGGAAGCCCATGATCAAGATGGTGTCAGGTGCAATTGTCTAAATTGGGCTGCATCTTCCAAAAGAGAGAACACTGTCCTCACCTGGTGGATTGCAGAAGAACAAGCTAACCAAACACTGCAGGAGCTTGTTCACCTATGCATGATGCAGAAGATTTCATAGCCTGTCACCTCTTGAGGACCCCACATCTTAACACTGTAACTTTGGTACCACCTACACTATTGAAGGTAGCTCCACCTAAACAAAGGGGCATACAAACCCTTCAGTTGAATCTCCTTACTTCAAACCCCTCTGATGACTCCCGGTAATCACTCCTAAGTAATCCAGAATTTACTAAGTAAATACAGACCTACCTCAGTTAATTAATGTTCACTATTTGTGGTAGTTTGCCTGCAAACAAGGGGGCCAACAATAAGTCTAATCTCTGTGCACACATGGCAGTCCTAACACCAAAAGGTAGCTTCTCAGCCAAATGTGGTGGCACATGCCTGTAATGCCAGCACTGTGGAGCCTAAGGCTGCAGGACAGGGAGTTAAAAAGATCACCCTGAATTACACAGCAAGATGTTGTCTCAAAAAAAAAAAAATCAACAAATGGAGCCTCTCAACACTCTTCTTGGACCTGATCTGGCTTTGTAACTTGCCATTAAACAAAAGGCAGAAAAAATGACACTTGTCTAAGCTGAATATTTAAAAAGCCAGTCACCCCCCACTTTCAATATATCTTAACTCAGCTACCATGACATAAGGAAGTCCAAGCTGACCTAGGGAAGGTCACAAGGAAGGTTCCCAGAAGAAAGGAAGTTCTTCCCTTGTCCTTGCAGGAGGACAACCAGTACTAAGACCACAGACCTACACCAGAGCCCTTCATGCTTTTCCAGCCTAGCTGCCTGCTACAACACCTGATGGGTGAGTCCTGGTCACATAGGATGGCCTGGTGGTGGTACCATGCTCTCTCCTGACAACTCCACATCCTCCTCCTGTGACACTGCCATATTTATGTTTTCATTAAAATTCCTTTGAGATTTGAAATGCAGATGGCCATCTCAATTGGTAAATTCACTGTTGCATTCATTGTTCCTCAAATCATCTTGAGTTACATGAGCCATCTGCTTCCCTTTACCCCTATGTAGGCCATTGCCAAGGCTGAGGAGTTGCCATTTGCTTCTGAGAGAGCACCCATGATGGTAAATCTGAAACACTGAACTTGAAGACAGACTTGCATATATACAGGTTTCCATGACTATTCAATATTCACTCTACTTATTAATAGTTTTAGCTGAAAAGTTCACTCATGAGTAAATAGGTTCATAAGAAAAACTATTTTTTTGTGTGTGTATGGAGTCCTCAGATTTAGATTGCATGCTGTCAATGTCAAAATGAAAAACTGACAAAAATATTTTCAATAAAATCTCACTTTGTCAGAAGAATTTAAATCCCAGACACATAATGAATACATATTTGCAAGCATAAAGAATGTGTGGAAGAATTCATTTCCTTGCAGTGGAATTTGAAATTAAGTTATTAGTTGTAACATACATCTTTGTATTATTTGGGTTGTTGTACAGAATTTTACATATTTTTAATTTGGAAGTAGTTCAATATGAGAAATTAAATCACACTTACAAAGTCAAAGCAATTGAATATTTTACACTGTTCAAGTAATTCTGAATCAATATAAAAGATAATCATGGTGTATTTCTAGGGCTATCATAATAAATCATCACAAAACGAATGGTTTAAGACATAGGCTTCTCTCTCAAATTCAGGAAGGAATAAATCTGAAACTAGATTTTTAGCAAGATTGGCTCCTCCTGGAGGCATTGAGAGAGACAGCATCTCTGCCTCTGTCCTAGCTTCTGAATGTTACCAGAAATCTATGCCTTTTCCTTGCTCACAGATGCCTCACTCCAAACTCAGCTTCCATCTTCACATTCCTTATTCTCTTTATGGACCATCTTCTTAGAAAAATATTTATCATTGGAGTAAGGACCCACCCTATATCCAGTAAGGTTTCATCTTGAAATCTTCAACAAGTTATATCTGCAAAGATCTTCTAAATCTCAATAAATATCATTGTGATTTAGTTATAAGTACATTGTATACTTCTAAATAAAATATCGTTTTGTGGTTCCATATGCACATGAATTCTGGGGAGCACTGATCAACTCACTAGACCTGGTCTGTGGAATGCATGACCCTCTCCATCTCTAGATTATCAGCCTCCCAAAGTCAAGGGATCCACAGGGCTATATAGCCCCTGCCATGCTGGCCATTGCACACTGGGCATGGCTGCCAAGCAGGGTCTCAGTCAGGAATAAAACTAACAGATATGGCAGGATGCAAGGTAGTACTTACTGCAATTAACAGCAGCAAAACACAATGTTGGTACTGACCAAAAATATTGCTGTTATTCCTTGGGCCATACTAATGACAACGCAAGACGAGAAAATTTATTTAAAAAATACACCATGTTACATAGGGAATTGTGTTTTTGTAAATTGTAATCAACACTCTTTTCTAAGACATGGTCTTTTTTGAGACTTCTACTTGGTAAACAACTGCATTGCCCTTCTCTTTCCCAATTTTAATGTGTTTGCATCAAGTCCTGTTGAGACTATGCTTTTGTGAACCCATTGCTCTTTGGGATGCTGCATATCTATCTCACCTGAGATAACACTGTGCCAGTTTTCTTTGCTTTGAACCCCAATTTTCTTTATGGCTCATGGTTTATTCCCTTCCTTTGAAGAAAGAATGACTCATTGGAATGTAGTTTGAATAAAGATACACGGCACATAGAGTTTTCCATAGATAAATCTTCTGGTGTGACTGTTGGGCTTCCTGGAAATAGGTGGGGTTGGGAAAATGCAGGGGGTTGGGTGGGAGTTGGAGTTTCACTTAATCATTAGCTCCTATTTCTACCCCAGTGCAGTCCCCACATCCCTTACTGTACCTATGAATACCTAGTTCCAAATTGAGTCCAATTAGATCCCATAGCAGTAAGACACAGAGGCCATGGGTGACTGGGCTGGGATGGGAAGGTTGCTTGATTGCTAGCATTTAGTAACTATCTATTCATTCTGTAGTAGTATTGTAAACTAACACACCTCTTCCATGCCTGCCTTTCACCACTGCCTGTCCAGGGAAATTCTGACTCCAATTTGAGCTTATTGCTTCTTATGAGGTGTTTCTCCTCCATAGGCAGAGGGAGAGTCTTCCTGCAGGTGTTCCTCCACCCATTCTCCAGAATTGTAATGGAATCTGTGGGCTGCTTCACTCCTCCCTTAGTTCTTGTCAATCACAGTGCACATTACTGACCCAAGGATACAACACACCCATTTCCCTTCATACAAATGAACTGTTCCTCAAATCCTAAAGGGAAGAAAATTTGCTGTCACACTTTTTCATCAGGTACAATCAGTTCCCAGAAACAAACGTGTCAACACAGCTTTCCCAAACATCAAAATATTGATTTCCCCTAAGATCTGTTTTCTGAAACTGAGTTTTGAAGGAGTAGGGAAAAAGAAATAAATTCCACATTGATTTTATCCAACACAACAAAACTCACATATGATTAAATGTCCCTCATTTTGTCTTATACAATGATTGGTAATCTTGAATGCGTTGATTTAAATAAAACAAGAAAATAGCAAGATGTGAAATGTCCCTTGTGATTCTCTTTGGAGGACTTAGAGATCTCAAAGGTGTCCAGAGCTGGTCAAAATTGGGAGATCATAGCAGGATGTTGAACCCCATGCACTGTTTTTTCAAAAGGCGCTAAGGGAGCCTGGGTCAGCTGACTTTGAGACCCACAACTCTCTGGGACTTCCCATTGCCTGAGGATTTCAATGCCAGACTCCCTGCAGGGTCACCTGTGACTAGGCAGCCCAGAGCTGAATCACTAGGCGCTCACTGAAGATCCCATATGCCATCGTCAAAACCTTCTCCTTGGGAGCCAGGTGTGCACTCAGGACTTGGTGATCCCCAGCATCACAGTCACCCCTGTTAGACATACTTGAGGGAAGGCATCGCCGTCCACATAGATTTCCTTGCTAGATCTCCACAGGACATTGCTCCCACTCCACCACAATGCCTTCTGTGCACTCGCTTTCCCAGACCTCATTCAGGGGTCCAGTCAGGTGAGGTCACATCCTTTCCCAAGGGAGCACCTGCCACTGCAGAGTGAAGAATGGGACTTCTGGGAACTTGCAGAGTTAATGAAAGGATTTTTGAAGCTTCTGCACTTTCCCAAGGAGTTAAAACAGGTAACTCTATGCCTGGTGTGAGAGAAACTCCCAAAGTCAGATACTCACCTCAAGTTGTAGATCAGAGGTGCCAGGATGGAGACCACAGAGCAGTAGGGCTTTCTGATACTATCTGGTTGGGGACAGCTAAGTCCCTAGGGTGGGGCAGGTCCTGAAGCAGGTTAGGGTTTCCAGATGGGCAGTCTGGTTTCCTCCTTGCAGAGGACTGCAGATTCTTGAGCAAGTAAAAACAGACCTTGATCTAGGGGAGTTGTCTTTTGGTAAGTGATTATATTTCACTCTCTAACCCAAGTTCCTGTGTTTTTGCAGAGACCTGAATTAGGACTTCAGTGACCAAAACAGTACCAGTACCTAGTACACCTGGGAAGCTGCACACTGCAGAGGAGAAATTTAAAACGAATGATCCCATTCTGGGTGCTGACAAAGCCAATATGAAAATTCTGTTTGCCACCTGGAGCAGAAACACTGGCTATGGGAAGAATGTTAGACAAACATTTAAAACTGAGAAATTCATCTTAAAACCTGAAATCCTTACCCTGAGTCAGTTTTCTCAACACAGCACTGTTTTAAGGCAAATAAATCCAAATCGTGGAGGCTCCCAGGCTTTACTGAATGTGCAGCAGCATCTCTGGCCTCTACTCACTGGAAGCAACTTGTGATTTTCTTCATTAATATTGTTTTGCAGTTGTCAAAGTTGCAGGAATGTTTACTGATACCTCACTTCCTATCTTCTCCATTCCTTTTCATCCCAGCTTTACCAGTTTTAGGTTTACTCTTCTAGTGTTTTCTTTTTTCTAAAATTAAGTAACATGAGGATGTATAATCTAATTCTCCTTTTCTACCCATGACTATTTGTGTATCATTTTGAATCATCCTTTGATTTCATAGTGAGTTTTGGAAATCCCTTGAAGTTCTTATGTAGACAACTTTCTTACTCTTAATTTCTTTTTTATAGTCAAGCTATGTATTTTTTGGAGGGCTGGGGCAACAGTTTTTGTTCCACTGATGGACATTTGGCTTGTTTCCAAATTATGTCACACATTGCCATGAATGTGAACTTATCAAGCTTTACACACACACACCATCCACATTGCTAAAAAGTAGATTCCAGTTGCACAGATGCTGAGATTCAGGATTTCAAACAAGCTCACAGAAACACTATGCAGCTGACCTATGGCTCACACTTTCAGTAGCAAAAACTTAGCATGAGCACTGTTTTGTATGCTTGGAATAGTATTTGATGATTAAAATTTACAGAAATGACATCATTGGTTTCAATGATAAATGCACCTAATATCTGGCTTTTTGTTGGCCCATTAACATCCTTATGGATTTTATCATTTTCTTTTTCTCACCAACTGATGTTTTTCTTTTATTGCTTTTAGATTTTAGATCAAAGTTGGAAGATTTTCTCCAGATTACAGAACACATCAATGTTTCCTTCCAGTATCATATTTCAATTGCTGTTCTATTGGACTTTTCTACTGACTGGAAAATATTAACCTAATTTTAATTCATTTTCAATGATTTTTCATTAGGTCTAATTCTATTTATTAAAACTTCATCTTCTTTTTCTTTGTATACTTGAATCTGTTTCTGAATTTGATATTCATTTCCATTGGTCACACTGCTTTAATTATGGAGTTTTAAAAAAATGTATTTAGGTAATTTTAGATTCATAGCAGAAATGTGAGGAGATACAGAGATTTCCCACATACTTCTTGGCCTTGCACCCATTTAGCCTCCCCTATTACCAATTTCCCACATGACAATGGTACATACATTACAATCTCTAAGTCTGTTGAGGAATTATCCTCTAAGATCTGTAGTGAACAACAAGGTTCAACCTTGGTGGTTTATATTCTATGAGTTTGGACAAATGTTTGATGTCATATATCTACCAATAAAAAATATTATAATTATATGTATAAAAATCCTGTGCACTACCATTTTTTTCTTTTATTATTTATATGTGCATACAAGGCTTGGGTCATTTCTCCCCCTTGCCCCCACCCCCTCCCTTACCACCCACTCCGCTCCCTCCCTCTCCCCCCCACCCTCTCAATACCCAGCAGAAACTATTTTACCCTTATTTCTAATTTTGTTGTAGAGATAGTATAAGCAATAATAGGAAGGGACAAGGGTTTTTGCTGGTTGAGATAAGGATAGCTATACAGGGAGTTGACTCACATTAATTTCCTGTGCGTGTGTGTTACCTTAGAGGTTAATTCTTTTTGAGCTAACCTTTTCTCTAGTTCCTGGTCCCCCTTTTCCTATTGGCCTCAGTTGCTTTTAAGGTATCTGCTTTTGTTTCTCTGCGTTAAGGGCAACAAGTGCTAGCTAATTTTTTAGGTGTCTTACCTATCCTCACTCCTCCCTTGTGTGCTCTCACTTTTATCATGTGCTCAAAGTCCAATCCCATTGTTGTGTTTGACCTTGATCTAATGTCCACATATGAGGGAGAACATACGATTTTTGGTCTTTTGGGCCAGGCTAACCTCACTCAGAATGATGTTCTCCAATTCCATCCATTTACCAGTGAATGATAACATTTCATTCTTCTTCATGGCTGCATAAAATTCCATTGTGTATAGATACCACATTTTCTTAATCCATTCATCATGTACTACCATTTTGAATCCCTCGCTTCTTTTCCCCCAGCAGCTAGTAACTGTTGATATTTGCTCTCTCTATAGTTTTGCTTATTCCAGAATATGAGATGTTTGTTTTGAATATTTCAAAGATACATCACTAACAAGTTTACAAAAGAACTGTTTACAGCACTTTACAAAATGAACCCAAGATATAACTTAACTTCAATCAAAGCATTTCCTTTGTCCTGTCGTACCCTATTCTTGCAATTTTTTACTTATCATGGAATTCAGGATACTAATCTAAAAGTAACCCATCTAAAATTTGCTGTTTACTTTTTGAAAAGGTGGATCCATATCAAGGGCTGATCTATATCTTCTCTCTTTGTTCCTTTAACTAGTATACCTATAGTAGGTTTTCCAGGGCTCCAACCTATACTTCTGTATCCACATAACCAGGTGTAACAGCCCAGGATTCTGAATACGAATTCCACTTTTCACTGCAGTCACTCTGACGAACATTTGATGAGTAGTGACTTTTTTGACATAAATCTGGCTTTACATTTTTCAGTCCTCACTGAGAGATTTTCTGTTCCACCACAGGATTCCTTCTTGTTCCCAGTGGGATTAAAGAATTATTTATGTCTTTGCTTTTTTCCTTTTATTTCTAGGGTTTGGTTGGTCTGAGTCTTTGAATCTGAAATGTCATCCAAAGACTCAGGTGTTGAAGGCTTAGTATCCAGGTGGCAGATTTAGAGAAGAAGGGAGGAAAGGACCCTGTAGAGTTTTCAGAGCCCAAACGCCCTTGACCTTGGCTCCACATCCTCAAACCTCTATGAATGAGCTAAGATATATATTTTTGGTGCAGGAAGGTTCTAAGTCTCACCTTCTCCATGTGAGGAAAGAGCCAGAGAAATGAGACTTCATGTTAGAGACAGACCTATTCCTGTTCCCTTCTCCTCGTGCACTCTCGTGCACTGGGCTAATGGCTGCCATTCCTTTAGGAGCTGAGGTAAGTAGCACATCCCCTTAATGAGAATCCAGTCATTGGATTACCATACCTGTCACTGCATTCAGGTATATACCTGACAGCCACTAGAACTCATTACTTAATTCCTGAGCCTCAGATATATCTGGAGTTTTCTGTTGTTGAGATGAAATAAAGTAACTTAGGTAAGATTCCTAATAAGAAACAAAAGAACAATAAACATGCCAGACAGAAGCAGGTGGCAGTTGCAATCAGGAATAGGATGAACCAGCAGAGTGTGGGAAAGGTAGGCTTCCAGTAACAAGAGGGACAGGTGTTCCCTGGATCCTGTGAGAGGATGTGAGAGATTTGTGTGAACAATTTTTCAAGATGGCAAACAGAACTGGTGGACTACAGCTAGCCAGCTGATGGGGAGCTACATGATCAAGGAGGCTTTCTTGCTGGGTAGAAAGAGACATACACATCTGTTGAGAGCAAGGGACTGCATGGCAAGGCATTTGGGACCAGAGAAGTTCAGAGATTTTTTTTTTTTATGCTGGAAGGTTTCAAGCCTCACCTTTTACTTGTGAGGACAGAACATGTGATTTCAGGGACCTGGTATTTCAGGCCTTACAACAGACTAGCAATTGATAACTCTACAAACTGAATATAACATACAGCTAATTTGACAAACAAAGAGCACTTAAGACAGAATGCCTATCATAATTTTCTGTGTGTGGAAACTTACATGGTGAAGGTCTTATTGTATTATAGGTCTAACAGCTAAGAGCATGAACCATTCATCTTCATAAGCACTATTGATATACTCTGAAGGTGCTTTTCCCAGGTGAAGAGAAGAAAATACTTTCATGCTTGGATGGTTAGAGGTTCCCTCAATCTACCTCCTAACCTGCACTGAACTGAGTCCATCACCATTCTGCATTCAGTAGGGGCCTTCCTCTGTCTCTATCACCATGGCCTTTGCTCAGACCTTGTCATGTCTTATTGAAAGATCACCGAAGCCTTCATTCTATCCATCTGCATTCTCATTCCTTCACAGGCATCCATTATAGCCATTGAGATTGACCTTTTGAAAAAGCCATTCACAGACATTCTAAATGTCTTCACTGATTCTCTACCACCTTGCTACTCAGAGGACAATCCATGAGCCAGCAGACTCAGCATCACCAGGAGAGAATTAAAAATGCAATCTCAAGTGCTACTCAAGACCCACAAATTTAGAACCTAATTTAGAATTTTTAAGAATTCCTTGGTGAGTCATAGAGTCACAGAGTCACTCACTCTCACAACTGCTTTCTGAAGGACAAATGCATGATTTACAAATGTTAAGGAGAAACTACTCAACATTTGTCAGTGATGTACTCTGTACATTAGAATAAATGCATTATATATAACTCCTCCTTAATCCTACAACAACCACTATAGAGAGTGATATGGCTTGGGTGTAAAATGTCCCTTAAAGCCCATGTACTGAGGGCCTGGTTTCTAGTTGATGTGCTCTTGAAATGTGATTGGATGTGAGAGCTGTCACTTCATTGATGGATTAATCATTTGTGAATCCATAATTTGTTGACATTATTGGGAGGTGTTGGAATCTTCAGAAGTAGGGCCCAGTTGAAGATGTGGGTCCTGGGAGCAAGCCCTTGGTGATTCTAGGTTTTTACTGACTTCCCCATCTCCCCTTTCCCCTTTATTCCTCTTTATCTCCTCCCATAAGGTAAGCAACTTTAGTCTACACAGGAATTCTCTACCATGATGTTCAACACTGACTCAGGACCAAAGTGATACGAACAAGTCATGAACTAAATCTTCTGAAACTGGAAGTCAAATTCTAACTTTCCTCTTCTAAGATTGTTTTTATCTCAGATATTTTGTCACAGCAACAGAAAGCTGCCTAATCCACATATGTGCTGCCATCATTTTTCATAGGCATAAAAAGTTGAAGTAAGAACAATTATTCACTACTAAAGTAGGATATTGAATCTGATTAGGCTCCAAATTGATCCCAGGATGATTGTTTTCTGAGGTTTGTTCAATATACAGAATACCCTCAGCTTGGATGTAACAAGAACAAGGGAAAAGGGCACAAGGCTAAAGATATTAGAAAAAACTGCCAAAAGCATATTTCCAAAGTTACTTTTCTACAGGGCTCCTCAGATCCTTTAATATGATAAAATACAAACTATACACACATTAACATTTTCAGGTCGGTGTTTTCCTCTGGAAGCACAATGACCATATTCAGCTCCCCTCCACATATTTCTTCTACATAGGTCATTTTAAAAGTTGCTTCCTGAAACATCATTTGCACAGGTGTTTTCTCATTCTATAAAGGAATCATGTAACCATTAAAGTGGAAATCAACCCAGATGACACACAAGACACACTCAACAGTCAGGAACTTCCTGCCCCAAGATTTCTCTCTCCCATTCCTCTCTTGAATATCAAATGACCTTCTTTTGCTGGCTCCTCTCATTACCTCAGGTCTCAACCATGTAGAACCCAGGGATTAATCCTGAATGTTATTTGCTCGTGGTGAACATCAAGCTGATCAGCATGTGCTACCAAAAAGGCCTAAGAATTATATTGAGGAGAAGGCATACCAGATCTGGAAATCTCATAACAGCTCCAAGCAGAACCTCCCAAATGGAATAAAAATAACTCAGTTGTCATGAAAACCCTCCACAGAAGCAACTCTAAGTATCTCTTCAGACACAAAATGTCTGCACCACATTCTACCAGACATTGTCCCGAGACCATTACATCCCCCTTCCAGAGGGCCTGTTTATGTTTCCAAAACGTCATTTGCTTTTCCATATGTTCACTTTCTCCTTCCTTCACCCTACTAAGTGGTATCCTTCTCCCTTCCTCTTGGCTGAACAGCAGATGGAATGCATGAGCTGTCTTGTGATCGTGACTAATGAAGTTAGGTGTGAATGATGACAGAGAAGGAACAGTGCTCTTTCCTTGATAGTCCCATCCGCATCCCATATTAGTCCTAGACTCTGCTCATTCCAGAAGCCAATCCAATTTTCTATAAGGAGAGATGACATTTGGAGTTTCAATGACCATATTCTGGGTTTTCTGCCACTTACAATGGAATGAAATCCTAATGTACATCTTGTTGAATTTCAAGGAAAGAAAATACTTACCATAGAAAATAGGAAGATATACTTCAGAATAAAGTTAGAAAGAAAATTAATTTTTTGAGAACCTGAAGTTTCAGATTCAAATCTTTTTAGAAGATTTAACTAATAGTGAATGATCAAAAATAAACTTAATCTGTTGTCTGTTTTATTAAAAATGTGTAGTTAAGCAAAAAGAGTAGATTCAATCAGATTCAGAAAATCAAAGACCTTCTGCAAATAACTTGTGCAAAGTTAGAAGGAACTAAATTGTCTGTAATTGTCCCTTATACTTACCTGGGATTTAAATTTTATTTGTGCTTATTTATCTTTAATACCAATGAAGAGTGAATACCATTGCTTCAGTGTTTACAGAATATCAGGATGTCTTGGCACTTATAAGACTGCATTCTCTGCCCTAAAATGGTAGTAAGCAGGTGGGAAAAGCACTTCAGTATCTGTAGTGCTAACATGTAGACAGGCAGAGGCACAGGGACAGCTGGGTGAAGGGGCATCGAGATGGCACAGGATGGTGGAGAATGAAAGCAGGTCTCTGAAAGTGACCTCTGGAGCATGAAGGTGAGGATGAGAAATGAAGATAAGGAAACACATAGGCTTGATTCAAATTACAAAGCTCATCACACAACATGCTATTGGAGTTTGAACATTACACAAGAATTTTAGAAACCTGAAAACTATATGGTCAGATCTGTGACACAGATAGTACACAAAACAGATGATTTATTTGGAAGGGGAAAAGGCTCAGAAATGTATACCCTCCTTTGCTGAGATACAAAAATATGAAAAAGTGTACGAGAAAGGCCCCAAGACTTGGCAGGAAGTGAAACTCCTTGGATGACAATGACCATGAAATTCCAAGTTCTTGAAAAGTTTCTTAATGTTTTAAAGCCAATATGAACTCTAGGATCAAGAACCACCTTTGATAGTACAAAATACACACCTTGCTAATTTTCAAAGCTATTTCTTTGGTCTGTGTTTTCTCAAACTGATTATTCCACTTCCCCTTGAAACAGATGGCATTCAGAAGAATCAGTTTAGTCAACTAATAAACTGAATGTGGAGTTAGCAAATCTTTAATTTTACCTGTGAAGAAGAATTAAAGAGCCATTTAGATAAGTGCTTGAAGATGCAGGTACCAGGAGGGATCTTCTGATCAAAAACTCTTCGAGTCAGCAAGGTGGGGGAAGTCCATGATGTCCTACAATATTCCTCGGAAACAGACCTTGCCCTCACAACTACAGGACAAATACCATAGCAAAATTAAAAAAAGAAAGAAAGAAATGAAATGGAGTGTAAAGGCCAGGTGTAATGACTCATGCCTGAATTTGCAGCTACTCAGGAGGCAGAGATCAAGAGGAATGTGATTTGAGGACAGTCTGGTCAACAAAGGAGTGTCAAAGCATCTTTCAACACTGTCTGCCCAAACCATTCAATGTGGACAATACCAGAGAAACAACTAGAAACCCTTAATTTCAAATTTTATACTATGGCAAAAAGAAAAACTAGCTAATATTAACAGCAAAACAACTAAGTTTAGATAGTTATGGAGGACCTGCACTCAGTACTGAGAAGCGTCCCAGATATTATTGATTGTAGCAAGGTCATGCTAGCATGAAGTAAAAAAGTAACTGGGTATCTCAATTACAAAATACAAAGCATAGATTTTTCTAGAAGAGTTCTGCTGAATATTGAGTATATCAAGGTAGGAAATTAGAGACAATACAGTGCAGAGACATGGCTTAAGTGGTAGAGCACTAGCCTAGTATAGATGAGGCTCTGGCTGCAACATCCAGCACCACTTAAAAGAGAAAAAAAGGGGAAAAACTCTTAGATCAAGGTAGACAAAATGAATACCTGTTGTCATTTTTGCAAAAGGAGATTTTTAAAGCTTGCTTTATTTTTTTAAAGAAGAAATCCCCTTTTTATATTTGGCAGTTTTAAATAAACTGATTACATGATTGCTTATTGTACTATTAAATAGGCTAAAAATAAATTTTTACCTTGAGTCTTGTCAGCATCCCAGGCATTTGTGCGGTCTCTGGACATCTCTGCCCCATTAACAGAGTCAAGCTGCTCCATGTTGGCCTGGTAGAATTGTCAGTAGGGATCTGTAAAAGACTAGTATATACAAGCAACATGATTTCACAGCAACATATAACTAAGAACTTATTTCTTCATACTGCTAACTCAGAATATCAATAAACTTATGATTAAACATGTATGTGAAAATCAAATATAAGGAATTAATCTAAAGTCCCAGTTCTTTTCAGCTATATCCAAATTATGGTTATGAACTAATTAAAATAATTATATATGAATTATATGATTTAAATGAACTGCTGAACCCTTTAAAAGTGTTCCAGAAAATCAGTGAGAAAATTCAAAAAGAATTGAGAATTCTTCATAGAATCACAGCAATTCTTAATAAGCATGCACTTAATAACAGAGCATGAAACATATGAAGTTATAACTGAAAAAAACCATGAACAGCTGCATCCTCTGTTACATCTGGAGACATCAACAGTCCTGTATCAGAAATGGGCAGAGTGAGCAGGCAGAAAATCAGTGGGGACAAAATTGACT
This sequence comes from Castor canadensis, assembly GCF_047511655.1. Lineage (NCBI taxonomy): Eukaryota > Metazoa > Chordata > Mammalia > Rodentia > Castoridae > Castor > Castor canadensis. Next base: position 14,273,797 of record NC_133389.1, read on the forward strand.
CAAAAACACTGGAAATTAACTGGATAAAATTAGCATATTTTGACAACTTCACTCAAAGGGAGAATATTATACCTTCCTCTCAAACCCATATGTAATGATCACACACAGACATATTCTGGGCCATAAAATTGCCCTTAATATAAGAGAAATCATGCAATATCTGCTCTCAAACCACAGAATTGTAAACGACAAATCCGTAAGACAAACATGACGGAAATTTTTCCAAATACTAAAAGGTTAAGCAACAAGTTTCTACATAATAAGTAGGTCACAGAAGCCATCCCAAGAGGCATTTAAATGTGATTTGAACTAACTGTAAGTAAAACTAACTGACAACCTGTCATGGTGAAAATGTGGAGCACAGGAAACTCTCTTTCATGGCTTGTGGGAATGCATACTGGGATGGCCACCTTGGATGTGTATGGCAGTTTCTTACAAACCTGAAATCTTGCTACATGAATTTTGAACCAGTTTTCTTCATAATTGCCCAAATTGGAAACAATCAAAAGCCCCTCGGTAGTGAATGTATAAATAAACCGTGGAACATCCTTAAAATGGAATATCACTTAGCAGTGTTATGTCTTGAAAGAGAAGTACCTCCTCATGTGTTGAAGGGTGGCACCAGCTCTCTGCACTATTGAGAGGTAACTGGTCCTAAGAGTGCTAAGTTCATCAGTGGGTTGATCCAATGCTGAGCTCCTCTCTGAATGGATTATTAGCAGGTCAGATTGCTTGGAGGAATAGGGCACTGTAGCCTGTCTTTCAAGGGTATGTCTTGTCCCTGGCCCCCTCCTGTCTCTGCTTCAGAACTGCCACATGGTGACCAGCCTCCTTTGCTACAACCTCCTGTCTCCATGAGCTCTGCCTCTCAACCTACCCTTGTCAATGGAGCCAACCCACCATGGACGAAAGCCTCTGAAAACCTCACCCGAAATACATGTTTCCTCCTATGTTGTTTTTCTCAGGTATTTTGTCACAGAGATGAAAAAGTGTCTAGCACAGCACTAAGAACAAATGAGCTGTCAACTCATGAAAAGACAGGAAGGAAACTAAATGCATAATACTAACTACCAGAAGACAGTTTGAAAAGGCTATCACTGCATTATTCCAACGTATGATGTTCTGGAAAGGGCAAAACATAGAGACATTAAAAACATCAGCAAGCCATGCTGATGCATGCCTGCAATTACAGCACCTTAGAAGCTGAGGAAGGAGGATCATGTGTTCAAGGCCAACCAGGGCTACATAGTGAAACCCTGTCTCATTAATAAATGAATAAAATCAGTGATTGCCAGATGTCATGAATGGGCAGAACCAGTGAAGCACAGAAGATAATTGGTCCACTCTAACATATACAGTCTGCCACTATATGTTTGTCCTTAACCACAGAACCTACAGCAGGAGTGAGTTTTAATATAACCTATAGACTTTGAACGATAATATAGCGATATAATCTCTTCGGTTGTGAGTAATACACTGCAGTGATAGAGGATGTTATTACAGGAGAGATGACATTCATTTACCTTTTATGCAATTGTATATGGACCTAAAATTTCCCTAAAATAGTTTATTTTTAAAAGACTTTGAGATGTGCTAACCACAGAATCTGTCTGTTCTAAAAACAACTGACTTTCTTGAGTGAGGCTTCATACAGCAAGTGCTAAGGCTGCATCTGCAATTTAGAACAACAGACTTTCATCCAGTGTTGCTCATTCCATTGATTACACAGGAAAAGTATTTGCTGTAAACCAGTGCTCTGTGTCAAAAACTTTTGTGATTATGGAAGTGATGCAAATCTGCAACATCCAGAGTGGTCCACATATGCCTATGCAGCACTTGAAATAGGCTAGTGGGACCACTGAATTAAGCATGTGATTTTATATAAATTTCAATCAATTTGAAATCACCACATATGGCCACTGCCTACCATGCTGAATGTTTTAAAATATAATTGACTCTCCCAAAAGTTCAAACTTTATTTTGCCAGCATGTGCTATGAAACTATAATGGTATTCATGAACACCTATGTTGTGCCATATAAGTGAAAAAATGTGGTGGAGATTAAACAGAATGAAATAACTAATTTGTCAGTTGTGCACTGTGGAATGGCTTTCCAATCTTCTCTCACACTGCTTATAGCTGAACATTTTATTCTCCTTTTTCCTAATTCTCTTTATTATATTAAGGATTTTATACTTCTTTCAGTATAGCAGTAGAGATAAAATTGTGGCCAGTAGTTATGAATACAAGTTGTGAGATTAGCTAACACTCTGACCTTCAAAAAATTCCTCAGTCCCTTTATGCCTTCTCATTTTTTTCTGGGATACAAGTTGGTAGTAATAGCTGCACCTCACAGGGTAACTGGGTCCTTGATGGGTAACTGTCCTTATCTTGTTTCAGGTAACATAACTGAATTTTCCGTATGTTTCAGACACTGTATTAATTGATCCATGTATCCCATCCTTTCATTTAGTCCTTCCATTATTCATGCTTTGCCAATTATTCTGCTTCTGATTGTTTATCAATGCCAGAGAATGTTTTAAAATCTCTCAGAGAAAATATGAAAGCAAACTGACCAGTCACGTATTGAAGACTTGCCCCAGTACTCTGTCATCTTTTCAACTTGTAAACACATTTAATATAGTTCTCTGCTATACCACATCACCATTTGGGAGCCATAAATAAATTAAATGAACATCTGGTTATACAGTGGTATTAGTTTCCTAGAAAACAAAATTAATGAAAAATAACGCATTTGGCTCACATTTCATCTTATATTACAACATAAAAAAAGATTTAATTATCAATGCTTTCCTTAAATTATCCACACAAATATGAAAGGATAATCAGTCAATCCTTGGTGTTTGCTGTAATGTTTGTGTAACTAACCTTACAAAGATAAAAATAAGCAAACTAAATTGTACAACCATGGTAACATGAGTAAGACCTTTGCTTGACCACCTTCAATTTATACCATTTGTTTTGAAACAATGAGAGTTTAAAATGAGTTTGAAAAGCAATGCAGTGATTATATAAAACAATAATTGTGATCTCTCAAACATGTAAATAATTCTTACAAATCAGTAAGAAAAATCAAAGCAAAGGATTTAGCTACAGGCAATTCACAGAAAATATATACTTGCTTGACAAATGAGAAAAGTTGTTCAATCACATTAATAATAGTAAAGATAACAATAGGCAGTGTTGATGATGGTGCACGGAATTCTAATAACAATTTTATGAATACCCTGAGGAGGACATAAATGACTACATCATTGTGAAAGGCAATTTGACACTGCTTAATCAAATTGAAAGCTCATTCCCTAGGACTTCAACAAATCCATCTTAGATGTGAACATATGCAGAAAAATCACTTACAAAACATCACTGTTTGTAATGGCCCAGATTAGATGCAACACTAAAACCCATCTATGCAGTAATGTTAGCTACATTGTTGTACATCCATGCTTGGGAATATCACACATAAGCGAACAGAGTGATGTAGATCCACATGTAATGAGAGAGGTAGAATTTAAGATATCTTGTGTAGTGAAAAGAAATGTTATAAAATAATCCATGTGAAACAATGTAGTCATATACAGAAAACCCTACAAAGCAAAATAGCCTTGTGAAAGACAATCCATAGCAAATCCATAAAAGCTCTTGTATTGGTAGCAGGTGTAATGGGGTTGGAACAAAGTTGTCTTGTCTACGTAATTTTATTTACTTACAACAAGAACTTATTTGACTAGTTTTGGTTTAATAAAAGAAGTCATGAACTCATTGTGAAAAAGAAAGGCAGTGTAATCTTCTAGAAATAAACTCAGAAAGATTTTCAGTGTGTTAAAAACAAAAGAAAATATTTAAATGTATAAAAAGTTGGCAAGTGTCACAATGCACAAAATAATCAACAATATCCATATCCAATTGCATGAGCTCTGCATAAGTTATTTTAGAAATATCATTTCCTTTATGCCTCAAGAACTCAGGACAGTGTTTGCTATAAGCCCATTTGACAGACATGAAAACAGAAACAAAGAAAGTCCCTGAGGTTTGTGAAGGTAGACATCTGGGAGCAGGCTCGTTGTAAGAATTCTTTCTAGCACAGTGGACACATGGTTGACTTTATTTCCTTAGTGAAAAGCAGGTGTAACTTACCGAGAGGAAGTCATGAGACCTTTCTCCAAAGAGCTGGTTGGCAGTTCTAAATGAGTACTGAGGGCCAGGTTTGGAAATTTCAGCAAGAAGAAACTGGAAACCTGTATGAATATCCTCATCTTTGCCTCTGACTTCATTAAAAGAAAGTGCCTGAAATCAAAATAAAAGAAAGAAAAAGGACTAACAATACATGCTTTAGATATCCTGTAACATTACAAAATGGATACACACTAAACTCAGCGCTGAGAGCTTTGTATATGCTTACTACTGCCTGAAAATGGTAAGTCTAATTCAAGAAGCAGCCTCTGGAAAGCCACTGTCCCAACCTAGTTTCACTCTTAATACCAAGACAGTACCTCAGCGGGGGACATTAGGACATGCCTATGATACAAGTGTTCGAGAGGCTGAGGAAAGACAGTGGCCCCAGCTGTCTGCCAGCACAAAAACCCCAGGTACAAGAGGCCTTTGCACTTCCAGCCAACTGCCTAGTGCAGCACCCACAGGAGTGAGCCCTGACCACCAAAGATGGCCAGGCAATGGTCCCATGATCCATCCTGACAACTACCTATGCTCATCCCTGTGCCACTCGCAGTTATCTGTATGCAAAAATCTCTTTGGCATTTGAAAAGTAGAAGATCATCTCAATGTATAAACTCACTGCATCATATATTGTTTATAGAAACAGCTTGGAATACCTGGGCCATCTGGGCAGCGGTGCTTCCCTTCACCTCCATGTAGACCTTTGCCAAGGCTGAGGAGATGCTCAAGAGTGAAAAGATGTTTTCCAATTCATTTCCAGCCAACTTCTTCAAAAGGTTCAAGGCAAAGTTGCCATTAGATCCTGTCAGAGCATCCATTATGGTAAATCTGAAATAATTCATTTTAAGACAGAACTGATTTATCTGTGCCCATGCCTGTTAACTATTCACTCTCTTATTAACAGTTATAGCTGAAAGGTTCATTAAATAACTAAGTAACAAATGAAAAATTATTTTTATGGAGCCTTTAACTTTATATTGCATGCTTTTAACATTAAAGGTACAACCTAATAAGGTTCTAATATAATCCCTTTTTTTCAAGAGAGAAATAACGAGGATGCATACATGATTACATGTGGTAAGCAAAGAGAATGTGTGGAAAAATACACACTATTGTTTACTTATTGGGGTTGGAAATAGAAATTAAGTTATTAGTTTTTACTTGTAACATTTTATTGTTTGGTTTGTTTCATGGGAAAGTATGTATTTAAAATTTGAAAATAGTTCAATATAATGAACTAAATCACAAAATTCCACTAAGTGACTGAATATTTTTATAATGTTGAAAAGAGGATCACATTCTGAAGACTTAAAAACACAAAGATATACAAAATACTTATAATGAATTGACCTTTGACCTTCAATTGTTTCTCAAAGAAACTTACACACATAGAAAAGCCCAATCATTCAACATATTTCTAAGAACCTCCTAGTTCACCCAGGCCCAGGCTCTTCATGTCCAATCCTGCAGAAGCCAGGCACTCCTGGCCTCATGGAGTTTTATTACACCCAAATTTTTGACTCAACGCATTTGTTTTCTATGGCGATCTATTGATTGAAACAGCAGATTTCTTGTTCAAGTTCAGGAAGCTAGAAAACTGTGTGTTAGCATGAGTAGCTCTATCTGTGGGTCCTGAGGGAGAGCCCGTTCCTGACACTCTCCAAGCTTCTGAAAGTGGCCAGCAATCCATGGCATTTCTTGGCTCACAGAGGCTCACTCCAAACTCTGCTTCCATCTTCCCATCACCCTCATCTCTGTATGTCTCCTCTTCTTAAAAGGACGTAGTCATTGGATTATGAGCTCACCCTAAATCCAGGATGATTTCATTTCAATATCTTGAACAAAGTGCATATGAAAAGACCCTCTTTCTAAGTAAAGACTCATTGTTATATTCAAAATGGAAATGCATTTTATGGAGCACTATTCAACATAGCTTATATTATGCTTATCTGTCTCCATTACTTCATTTTAAGTCTCTAAAATTCAGGGGACTGAACAAGTCTCTAACCCCAGCTATGCAGGTCATTGGACTGTGGGCCTGGATGTCCATGCAGAGTCAGTGTCAGAACTAAAACTGCGAATTTTGGATGGGATGGGACAAATGGGCATTTTCAGTTCTGTAGGAACAGCAGAATCATAAAATGCTAAGGCAGAGCAGGTCTGTAGGAACAATGTCATAAACTTCACACTCTGAATATGGAGAAACTAGAGCAGAAGGGGTAAACTCATCAGTGTCCTGTCTTCTCACAGCTGCTGAAGAATTCCTAGTTTTTGAAGGGCTGAGTGGATACGGAAGAGTATCAGTGAGACAACAAGTGATGAACTAAGAGTCCAGTTGGTGCAAAAGTCAGCAAACACAGCAGAGCATAGCCTAGATGCATGAAGGGCGTTCTGAGGGAGTAGCACCTAACTAACTGCTCTGTGAAATTTCATAATTCACGTCTTCAGTTTTTATCAGAGCATGCAGTACTCTAAGAAATGCCCAGTGTTTCTTCTGGAGCAACAACTTGGTTAAAACTACTTGATTTCTACATTTATTTATAAAAATAACAGATGAATAAAAAGTAAGAAAATATTTGCTAAAATAAAACCCTTCAATTGTTTGATAAAGAGCTCAAGGAAAAAAATGCTAAGAAACAGACTCCAATTAACATATGTGCAAAGGACCTTAGCAAAACTAAAAGATAACAACAATATTTACAGGAAAAGATTAATCTCAAAGGAAAAGAATAAATACCAAGTTTTAGAGAATAACTGTTAGATTCTGGACTACAGCATTCCTTGTAGGATTTCATTCAATACACAGAACCCCATGAGGTCTAGCTATGGATACCTGCACTTTACAAGCAAAGGAATGGACCTTCAGCTGTGTAAGTGTTTGCCTCTGAGATGACCCAGCATCAAAAAGCAGACCACGGATTGGCAGCCAGGTTTGGATGACTCTAGAGTTCACTCACTTAATCACTATGTACACAGTCTTCTAGAGAGAAAGGAGTGGCAGTAAGCAAGTCAAAGATATCTTTTAAAACGTGAAATTCTTAGGAAGGAAAACTATTCATTTCCAATACTGCTAAGTAGGCACTCCTTCCTACAACTACAAGTGATGCTATAAATTAGGACATCAATATTTCAACATGAAGCCAGAACAAAAAGAAGGGATGGAAATGAAGAACAGAAAGAGGGAGAAAATAAAATGAAATAGGTAGAACATGGTGAATGAAACACCCTTTTTCCAATTAAATCACTAAAAATGTAAAATTCACAAGTACTGATTAATACTTGACTAAAAGTTGCATACAAGGAAAATCTTTAAATACCTACAGGCCTCTCATCCCACCTCTTCCCAATGCCCCTGCTTGCTCACTTTCCCATCCAGACCCTCAAGGATGCTTTGGATGAAATCCTTTCCCCAGAAAGCAGGGAATCACAACTGGATGAAGAAGTGAAGCCCAGAGGAATGTGCAGAGCCTCAGGAAAAGAGTTCCATTTCTCCAGCATTTATTCCAGATCTGAAGCTGATAACACAATACCCTGAAATGGGAGCAGATCCCAAAGCCAGATACTCACCTAAAGTGCTGGGTCTGAGCTGCAAAGGAGGAGCCTCTGATTTGCAAGAGTGTCTGACATGATAAAAGTGAGAGCACACAAGGAAGGGGTGAGGATAGGTAAGACACCTAAAAAGCTAGCTAGCATTTGTTGCCCTTAACGCAGAGAAACTAAAGCAGATACCTTAAAGCAACTGAGGCCAATAGGAAAAGGGGACCAGGAACTAGAGAAAAGGTTAGATCAAAAAGAATTAACCTAGAAGGTAACACACATGCACAGGAAATCAATGTGAGTCAATGCCCTGTACAGCTATCCTTATCTCAACCAGCAAAACCCCTTGTTCCTTCCTATTATTGCTTATACTCGCTCTACAACAAAATTAGAAATAAGGGCAAAATAGTTTCTGCTGGGTATTGGGGGGGGGAGAGGGAGGGGGCGGAGTGGGTGGTAAGGGAGGGGGTGGGGGCAGGGGGGAGAAATGAACCAAGCCTTGTATGCACATATGAATAATAAAAGAAAAATGAAAAAAAAAAGAGTGTCTGACACCAGGGAGGGGAGGGCGGATCTGGGGGAGGGGCGGGGCGGGGAGGGGCGGGGTGGGTTGCCAGGCAGCAGGAGGGGAGCAGGACAGATGCACAGTGTGGTTTCCTGCTGTGTGGAGCACAACAGATTATAGGAAGAGTGGGAAGGGGCCCTGAGGTTAGGGAGCTTTCTGTTTATAAGCAATTATACTTCTCTCTCTAACCCTGTTCAAGTGTCTTTGTAGAGAACTAGTTAGGATTTGAGTGAGTGACCAAAGCTGTGCCAGTTCCTAGTACACCAATGAAGCTGCACATTGCAGAAGAGAAATTAAAATGAACTATCCTACACAGCTATCTAGTGTTAGGAAAAAGACCCTAAGGTGCAGAACTCACAATCCAGGATGGCAACTCTGTGCCAGTTGGAGCAGTCACGCTGGAAGTGGGGATGAGGCTAAACATTTTATGAAACTTGTAATCCTTACTAACCCAGCAGGCAATTCTCAACTTTCTGCTGTTAGGTGAGTGCTGTGTGTTGTTGAGTGTCTTGTGTTGTGTGAGGTCTGGTGTTGTGTGATGACGTGTGTTGTGTGAGTGTTGTGTGAGTGTGGAACTCATCCAGCCTGACATAAACACCGTCCATATTTCTTAAAATGCAGAGTGCAACTGCACAGCTGCTGAGATTCAGTGTTTTTAACAATCTCCAGAGTAAATGATGTAGCTGGTCTAGCACCCACACTTTCAATAGCAAACTCTTAATGAAAGCATTGCTTTGTACCCATGAAATACAATTTGCTAATCTAGATTCCTACTAATGAGATCGCTGGAAAAAATATAAATGCACACAGTGATGTGGCTTGTTGGGTCAAATTCCTTTCCGTAAGGAATGGAATGTTTTTTCCTCTCTCCAACTGTACCAGAGTGTTTCATTCTTTACAGCCTTCATAACTGTTTTACTGTCAAGTGTTTTTTTCCAATATGATACATGAGAAATATTTTTATTTTATAGTGAGATTTAGCAGCTTTTCATATATTTAAAAGATCATTGCCCACTTTTCTGTTTGGTTTGTTTTGTTATGAACGAATCATGATGTTTTCATGTGTGGGGGTTGTCTGTTTCTTCTTGATTCCTAAAATATCTTCTTATATTAGCACAATTAGTCTTTTGTCTGTGATATAAATAGCAAATCTTTACTCCCAGCTTGCCATTTATTTTGACATGGACTTGTAATATTTTGGCAAATAGTGTTATGTCATTAAATTGATTGATGTTTTTCCTTCGTTGTCTTTAGATTTTTGACTCATGCTTCAGAGCACTTTCTCCATACCATGTAATTGCCAGTGTTCCAGCATTTGTGTGGCTTCATTTCATATTTAGATTGCTCATCTATAGGACTGTTAATGCTGTGGGAATATTAATCCAGTTTTGGTTCATTTCAAAAGGATTTCCCATTGTTCCCATCTTATTTATTGAAAGCTCCATCTTTTCACTAGTTATCTGATATACCACCTGTACTGCACAATAAGTAGTTACTGTACTTGAATCTGTCTCTGAACTTGCTATTCAGTTCCATTGGTTGTCCTTTTTCATTACAGACTTTTGTAGGGTTTTATTTTTAGCTGACTTTTTATTCACAGCACAGTGAAAAGAAAACACAATATTTCCCACATTATCCTCACCCTTGCACAGGGAAGCCTCCCCATTATGAACATCCCAGCCAGAGTGGCCGTTTGTCATGATCTGTGAATCTGCAGTGACACAATATCTCAAGGTGCGTAGAGTACAATAAAGTTAATTGCGGAGATGTTTCACTACTCCAAAATCCTCTCCACTGCACTCATGCATCCTTCCCTTCTTTTCCCCCTGCCCCAGGTTCATTAGTAACCGTTGATCTTTTTACTCTGTCTATATCTTTGCTTTTACCACAATGTGAGATGTTCATTTTGAATATCTCAATGATCCATCAGTAACAAGTTTACAAAAGAAGTCTATGTAACACTTTCTAAAAACAAGCAAAGATATAAATAACTTCAACCAAAGGATTTATTTCATGCAGATCTGATTCTTGCTATTTTTTACATAACACTGAATTCAAGATACTAGTCCAAAAGTCTCCCAAATAAATTTTCCAAAGCTTTGCTGTTTACTTTGGAGGAGTTGTAGGTCTCATATTTAATTTCTACTCTATATCTTCTTTTTTTGTTCCCTTAGTGAGTCATCTTCTAGTCATTTGCTGGAGGATCCCATTCTGTAATTATGTGCATGCATTCTTGTATCCCATGCAGTCCAGGATTCTTGGAGCTATGTTCACCTTTCTTAGCAGCTGTCTCTTACCAGCATTTTCATCAGTGGTGTCTTTCTTTGACTTGATACTCAATTTCAGTTTTTTCAGTCCTTATTGAGAGTTTTTGGGGCACCAAAAGAATTCTTCTTGTTTCCAGAAGGATTAAAGGCTTACTTATGTTTTACAGATTTTTCATATTATTTATAGGTTTCTGAATGATGTTTGGGTTCCAATAAGAAGTATCCCCAAAAGACTCATATGTTAAAGGAATTGCAGGACATAATGGAAGAAGAGGCAACTTATAAGAATTTGTAGAGCACCTGATCTTGATTCTACATTCCAGTGCATGCTTGCTTTGGACAATTTTATATGTTTTGGTGACAGAAATTTGCAAGCCTCACTTTCTACATGGGTGAACAGAGCCAGAGGAATGAGACTTCCCAGAAAAAGACTTCTTTTAGTTGCTTATACTCCTGTACCATGCTGACAGCTGCTCTTCCTTTAGGAGTTATTATGGCAGCTCAGGCCCTTACTGAGAATGGGGTCTTGGGCATTATCACACCTGATCTTGAATCCAGGTTCTCCCCTCTGTGAGCCATTAGAACATTGAGAATTAAGTCAATGTCCTGAGCCTCACATTCATCAGAGGTTTCTTGTTGCTGAGAATGAATCGTATGAACTTAGTAAAATACTCAGTGCAAATTAAATTAAGAGATCAGTAGACATTTGTGAATAAGTGAGATCAACTTTTTCCCAGAATTAAGTCCTAGGAAGAATTTGCTTTGTGGACGATTTCAAGAAGCACTGTACAGAATGGTGGGAATACCATCTAGCTGGATTTCATATAGGGAAAATTGGTAGCAGTTCATTAGTGACATGTTCTCATAGCTCAGAGAAGAAAAATACCGAATGCGATGCAAGGCCAGGTGGTAGTTACCCTAAGGAACAGAATGAACCAACAGACAGGTTTTGCTGTGAGATGATGAACAGGTTACACCTTTTACTTCTGGTATGACAGTAATAGAAATTGAGGTGCCTAAGTTTGCAAGCTGGTAAAGACCTAGGTTGAGGACCAAGTGGAATAGAGTGGATAGGGGAACTAGGTGGGGATGCAGCATTTCCTGCTTGGTGATAGGCAGGGATTCACACACCTGATGAGAACAGAGGACTGCATGACTAGGCATTTGGGCCTGGAGAGGCTCAGAGATGTCAAAGTAGCGCCTGGTATATCATTCATTACAGAAGAGTAACAACTGAGTGAAAAATCTTCAAAGGCAATATAACATATAGCTAATTTGACAATAAAGTCTCTAAGGACAGTGTGCATATTATTAGTTCCTATGTATTATGAGTGATGTAGATAAGGTCTTATTGTATTATAGGTCTGTAACAGGTAAAAACATTAAACATATACCTTCATTATTCATTTTTTATATTCTCTATATGTCATTATTCCCCAGAAAGTGAAGAAAACACATTCATTCTTGAAGGGGATTTTCAGTTTATCCTCTCCATCTTTCTACTTTCTGCCTCCACTTATCCGGACTATCGGCAAGTGTGGGCACAGGAACAGAATGTAGTTTATGGGCACTGGTTGTAGCAATCAGAAGGTCTCTCTGCCTGGCAGAATCACATATGCTGATAATCTGCCATGCTGTGTCTTGTCTTCTTTCTAAGTTCAAGTGCTTGCAGAGGAGGCAGAAGGACAAGAGTGCCAAAACCAGCAACCTCCTTCTTATTTTCAACTCACATATGTTAGTGTCAACTTTTGTGAGTTCTTACCTTTCTTTCTCTTTATTTTGTTTTGGTTACTTGAGACAGCATCTTGAAATACAGCCCAGTATGGCCTGAAACTTTAAGTTCAACAGCCTCAGTCTCCAGAATGAATTTCATGTCTCTTGTCATTCTCTCTACATGGCCAAATTGGTGAGTGAGGTACAGTTGGAGAAGTGAAATAGCTATGGAATGAAGAATAGGATTTAAGTCTGTGATATTTAAGAGACCCACAGGCCAGATGACTACCAGGGGCTCAATGCTACCCTCTAGGATAGAACTTAGCCTTTTCCCTTCCTTCTAACCAATCACTGTGGTCCCTATTGTTCAACAAAGCAGTCATATTTCAGGAAGTAACACAACTGATTACAGAAAGCTTAGCTGTTCATTTTTTAATATTTACAAGAAAATAAAGATATCTGATGATTCTTTATGTAGCTGTCTCAAACTACATCCCTCTGAACAGAGCCCATCTATCATCTCTGCTGCTTGATAGCAATATTGAAAATTTCTGAGAAAATGGATAATTTTATATTTGAATAGGCATGTGATCTACTAGTAACAGTGAACACAAGAGATGATGAAAACAGAAAAACAAGAAGAAAATTAGATGATTTCATTGGTATGAGTTAACTGCTCTCCAAATTCTTTGCTAGCTACTGAAGCTACTGAAGCTTCTCAGGAAGCTTGAGAATGGAGGTTCCCTCTCTGGACTTCTAGAACCCATTCCCAAAACATCTTCCAAGCTCTCCAGCCCACTGTCTACTGTCTCATTAACTTGGGTCAAGATGTCAGTGCAAGCTGTGTCTCAAGCCTGAAATTGTGATTGGGAGGATCACAGTGTGAGGCCAGACTGGGCAAACAAATTTCAATAGACCCCATCTCAACCATAGCCAGGTGCACTGGTGGGTACCTGACACCCCAAACTTCCTGGAATGATGAGATCCAGAGGATAATGGTTGCAGACCAACTGAGGCAAAACAGTTTGCAAAGCCCAAACACAATGGAAGAAAGTTGGGCATGGTGAAAAGCACACGTCATCCAGTGGCTGCAGGAGGATAGTGGTCCAAGCCAACATAGTTCCAATCTCCAAAGAAACCAGAGTAAAAAAAGCCTGCAGGTGTGACACAAGTGGTAGAGTGCCTGCCTAGCAAACAAGAAACCCTGAGTTCAAATCATAGTACCACACCATCCCCCCAAAAAGATGTCAGTACCATGAAAGCAGAGAAGAGAGGAAAAGAATATTTTGGCAGCCCAGCATATGGTGAGGTGGCACCCAGTACAAAAATCTGATACTTACAATGCATGTGTCAAGGAGTCAGGAAGGTGGGACCAACAGCTAGAGCCAAGAGGAGAGGTGTTAAGTTCCCAGCCATACCACTGTCAAACTGGCCACAAGACCCTTAGAGTATGACAAATTCAGACCCTAGATAACATTCCCATGAACCCACAAACACACAAAATAAGAATTACAAAACTGGATCCCTAAATTGTTTGGCCACCACTGCACTGATAAGGTCACTTTGGATCATAGAGTAAAAGGAAGTCAGTAAGAGAAAGGAGAAAGGCCGTATCAAATGTGTATGATTAGTTCCTTATGGAGAGGAAAATTGGCCATCAAAGAGAATAGCATTGATTTTGCTGTGCTGGTTAAAGAAAAGGAATGGATATTAGGCCCAAAAGCTGGGAGCCATTAGAGTGAATGTTGAGCAGCTATGGCAGCTGCTGTTTCTGTGCCTTCCTTAGTCAACTCCACAAAGGATTTGCGAATGACCTTGGACAAATGCAAGTCTCTCTTAGATGACATTCCACAGAAGTCAGCTCTGCCTTGTTTTAAGACATCAATCATGCCCAAATCCTGAAGTTCATTGTTCATGGAATAATTTCCTCCAGCTTAAATCTAGGAAGGAAAAATGCCATTTTTCTTTTATACATCTTCTCTGGCCTAATCCATTCTATGAGTTTCTCATAAGAGAGTTCTTTTTCCACCTAGAAAAAGAGAAATAGAGATTTTAAGTTCTGGAGGAGTGATGTCTGAGCCACTTTTCTTCTTTGATATTAAAGATTTCTATCTATGCTCTGCTATTAAGGTGGCCATTAGCCAAGTGTGAGAACCGAGTGCTACAAATGTGAGAAACATAACAAAGATAGCAGTTTTTAAATTTGTATGATTTCATTCATTTAAACATATAGAATCACAAGTGACTTATAGTGCCTATCAAGATGGACAGGACACATCTATAAGTAAGCCCAGTAAGGTTAGGATATTCAAGTAGTTGTTGATTTTATATTTCAATGGGTTGGTTTAACTATTCCAGCAAGTTAGGGAAAGTCTGTTTCCCAAGACTGAAGCCTACACCTAAGGCACAGCTTGGACTGCATTTATGAGAGGATGCCCATTCTCTTAAAGTTAAGGCTTCTGTCCTACGTGAAGCACGTCAAGACAGGACTTCTCTTTCACCTGAACTTCCTCCCAATGGATCCTCTATAGTTCTCTGTTCACTTAACTTCCAAATTTCTCCAGTCTATCACTTCCTGTGTTTCCATTGCCACTGACTTTGTTCAGACATTGTCATGTCTTGTTGAAAGGCCACAGCAGCCTCTATTGTGATTCATCTCCATCCTCTGTTTTCCCAATGAATCCATTGCAACCACTGGATTGGCTTCCTGAAAAAGCCAAACACTGACCTTTTTAAAGTCTTTATTGATTCTTTACTATCTTGCTACTCAGAAAGCTGAAGGGAGTAGGCTCTTGGGCATGTGATTGGGGCATGATTCCCCTGGTGTCTCCCTCTGCCCGTTCTCTGATACAGGAACCAGCAGGTCAAGGACACTTTCCTGTTTGGAGGTTTAAAGGGTTGCACACATCTGATGAAAGCAGGAAACTGCATAGTTAGGCCTTTGGGACACAGAGAGAATCAGAGATGTCAAACCAGCACCTGTGTTTCAGGTCTTATAATATGGCAATAAAATAGCCATGGCAGAGCCAGTCTCCTTCCGTTGCCAAACTGATTCATAGTTTGAGGTGACTTCCCTGCATGTAGTAGAATATTAAGAAATCCTTTGCCTTTTCCTATTCTTTATATTTACTTTATTAATTTTTAAAATAAATTGACTGTGTATATTTGAGTTTCAAAACATGATTCATGGGATTCACAGAGATAATAGTCATCACTATAGTGAAGCAGATTAACGTGTCTGTCATTTCATGTGATATATCCTCATCTCACTTTTTTGATGACAAGTGCTGGATAAAACCCATCTACTAAGCAAAGTACCTAACACACCCTACTTTATTAACTCCAGTCCCAGTGTTGTACATTAGATCTTTTCCTCTTTCCACATGTACTGTACTTTGTGTCCTTTGACTTACACCTCCCTATTTCTGCACATTCTCTGGACATTACCAACCCTGTTTTCTTCTTCATCTCTGTAATGCTGATTTTTAAAAATTCTGCACATGTCTGGGTTATTTTACTTAGTGTAATGTCCTCCTGGTCCATTCCCTAGTCCAGGATAAACTTGAGTAGATCTCACAACTTTATCTTTATTTCATCACTTATATATAATAGAAAGTCCAATGGTCATTTTAAAGTCACAAACTTGGGATCATGTCATAAATTGTTGGTGACCAAGAAATTGGTGGGTAAGGCAAGCCATCATTGAAATGAAATACCTTTGGATAATAAATATGAAAGTCTTTCCCACACTCTACTAAAAGTATCTAGCAATAGGGATAAAGATGATAAAATGAGCAGTAAGTAGAAGTGTGTGTCTCTGGTCTCCTGAGATGAGTCTCCACTGAGAAGAAAGGTTTGGGAGTTTATTCATTTTAGTTGCTGTATAGAATTTCACTGGCATCAACATTAATCATGATATTTGAAGAAGAAACTACTGCATTATTTCTTTGGACATTGTGGCAATGCACATATGTGTAGCTACCTGTGGTGCCTGTGTGCAGGAGTTTCTCTTTCTCCAAGTAAAGTCCTAGCTCAGAGGGAATAAGATACTTCAACATTGAAAGGTGAAGTTTCTATACCTTGCCTTGTTCATAAAAAATGGGAAAACAGACAAATGTACCTTTAAATGTTTGCTAATCCAATGGGTGTGAAATTTTATCTCACCTTTTAATTTGAGTTTCATTGATTATGAGCAAGAATGACGATCTGCTTACACTGTTTATTTTCCAAATTTATTTTGGAATCATCTACACGTTTTCTTTATTTTTACTATGGTTTTTGTACTTTTCTAAATGATTTGAAGGGTGCATTTCATATTTTGCCTGTTATTTTACTCTTTATTGGTTATGTACATTATAAATGTCTCCTGATCTCTATCTTGATTTTCACAACTCATGAGAAGTGTTTGCACGTGTGCCCACAGGCATCAGTACCAATCATTTCCTTAATGGTTTGAATTTTATGAAAACATGTATATCAAGATAAGTCCATGAAAATGTCCTCTATGTTTTTCTGAAAATCATTTAGTCTTGACTCAACTTGATTTTTTTTATACATTGAAAAGAGATTTTATTTTCACATTGGTGGACAATTGCAGAACATACATTTTTTGGTGTAAAGACACAATGCTTTTGAAGTTTGAAATAACCCCACTGCAAAATTACATTCATGAAACTCTAATGACTGTTTAAGCAATAGTGGACTATATACTCACATTAAAATGGTTAAACTATCTAAGATAAAATGAGAACAAACAAAATATCTAAATGAAATAAATTCATATTTAAACCATCTATTTATACGATATTATCCTGAGAATAAAATTTTATTAAGCTTCAATATGATGTAAATTATAATTTAAATAACAGTAGTTAATTTAAACTGAAAATGGGAAGAAAGTCAAAAGTACTTTAAAAAGAGACCTTATTTTCACATTGTTCTACAGTTATATAAAAGACATTTTTTGGCATCAGCACACAGCCTTTGGAGTTTAAAATCTCCCCACTGCAAGATTACATACATAAACCTCCATTTATTATTTATAAAATAGTGGACTAAGTAAACAAGATAACTATGCAATCTAGAGTAAACTGAAAATAAAATATCCTATCAAAATAAAATAGGATGGAATTAAAATGATAAGTTTCCTATTTAAACCATCTATTTATAAAATACTATCCTCAAATTATAATTCTTCTAAGCTTCAATTCAAGGTAATTATTAAATAACAGTAGTAATTGAAACTGAAAATTAGATAGAAATCAAAAATGTTTTGAAAGAGATCTTTTATAATAGTCTAGAATTATGCTAAAAACATTTTCTGGCAAAAAAGACACTTTGGGGTTTAAAACAGACTTACTGCAAGATTACATGCATAAAACTCCAATTATTATTTGTAAAAGGAGATTGAGTAATCAAACTATATTGATATACCATATAGAATAAAAAGAAAATGAAGTATACTATCGAAATAAAATAGGATGGAAATAAAATTAAAAGATTTCTATTTTAATCATCTATTTATAGAATACTAACATGATAATTATAACTCTAATAAACTTCTATTTAATATAAAGTGTAGTGACTAAATAACAGTATTAATTTAAACTGAAAATGAGAAAGAAGTCAAAAGAATTGAAAAAACCATACTTATACAGGGCTTTACACTTATAGTAAATGCATTTTTTAGCATAAATACACATAAAGGCATTTAAAAGCTCATTTCAAGATTTCATACCTAAATCTCCAATTGTTGTTTTGGTAGTAGTTGATCAAATAATCAAGTGAAAATAGAGATACTATGCAGAACAAAATGAAAATAAAATATACTACCTAAATGAAACAGAATGGAAATAAAATAATAAGAATCCTATTCAAATCACCCATTCATAAAATACTATCTGAAGAATTGTATGTCTATTAAATCTTAAATTTAAGGTAAATGTTAATGACTAAGTAAGAACAGTAATTTAAACTGAAAACAACAGAGAAGTCAAAAGTTGTGAAAAGAGATAAAAATATTGCCAAGTGGTCTAAAGATTCAGTAGCAGGATCGTCAAAATGTAAAAATCGACCCTGAAGAAAACTCACTTCTGCTTTTAGAAAATGGGTACAGCAGGGAGATGTGCAGCTCTTGGGGGAAGATAATTGGGGAAAACCCTTGGTAAATGGACATTTCTCATTGGAACTGGAGGATATGGTGGGCCAGGGAAACCCCTTGGTAGAAAATACTCTGTGGAACCTCCACACATGTGTGGTGCAGGTTGGGGAAAACGAGGCCACTTTCCATTAAACTGGATGCTTGGATGCTCTGGGAAGAATGGGCCTCTGATAGGGGGAACAAAACCAGGATCCACTACTTGGCTTTGAACACGCGGAGATGAAACAGGCACATTTGAATTACGTCCCTGTGGAGGAAGAGCTGGATCGGTACATGGTTGATCTGATGGAGGCGTCACAACCCTGTCCTGTTTGCGTGGAGGAGACAGGGTTCCAGTCTCAGGAGGTGCTCTGCAAAGGCCCGTCAGCCTGTCATTGCCTGGTTGTCTTCTTTCATTGCTAATGTAAGGGTCCACAGGATTCTCCCGGCTTCTTGAGCCTTGTCCTTCTCCCTGAGGAAGCAAAGGTGGAGGTCTGAATGGACCTTCCAACAAAATAGGAGGAGAAAGGAAGCCGTTCCTTTCTGGTGAAGGTTGTCCCAGTGATGAGGGATCATGTGGAAAATGCTCTCTGCCACATGCAGCATTTGCAATCCCAGATGCATATGGGACTCTCTCTAAACGTTCAAACTCCAACTCCATTTTAAGTAACTTTTGTCTCTTGCTGGCATTTACTTTCATAAAATACTTGAGTTGTTTTTCAGCAGCCTGGACTTCCGGTGAATTAAAGTGAGCTTTTTGTTCATAACAAACAATCTGCCTTTGATAATAATGATTGGTTCTCTCCAACTTTTCTTCCAGATCTCTGGCTGCATTTTTATAGGTGTCCAGGTCTTCAGCTGCCTGTCTGATCTTTTCTTCTGCATTCAAAAGTTTCTTCTCTATGTCTTGCTGGTAATGATCTTCTGCCATAAATTTCCTGTGAAATTTCGTCCCATTTTCTTCATACAGTTCTTTAAGTTTTTTAACATCCTGACAAAGCTTCTTCTTCTCCACTTCCAACTCTGTAGTTTCGGACTGTAAAATTTCTTGTTCACAGTGGACCTGTTTAATGTGCTGTGTAAGGTCTTCATTGGCTCTCTCGACTTCACAAAACTGCATACTAATTTGGTTCCTTTCTTGTTCTAAAGATTTGAAAGAAACATTGAACTTCACAGCAAACATCTGCTTTCTCAAAGCTTCTTTTGTATGATTATTTAAGAGAGCACCACTTCCTGATTCACTCTTCATTGCTAATTCCACATGGACATCATGTGTCATATGTTCTTCAACAACAGCAGCCCAGACTTTCATCTTCAGCAAGCATTCAGTGAGAGAGCTGATGTGATCTTCTTTAGCATTTACAAGTTGTTCTGCATGTGCCGCACTCACTTCAACTTTCAGTTTCTGTTTAGTAAGTTCACTCACTTGCTCTTTCCATGATTCAGCTTCTCGTAACAGCTGGTCACAGCGCTATTGAAGTTGGGAGTTTTCCTTCAAAGCATGTGTGGTGGAGTCCTTAAGATGTGCTTCCTTGACCTGAAGTAGTTTTAAGGTTGTTTTGGCTTTAGCTGCATTGGATTTGAGATGTTTGGACTCATCCTCTAGACACTGTATCATTTTTGACATTTCCACGTTCAGTTCAACTTGTTTACAGTGTTTCAATTTCTCTTCTATCAGTTCATTTCCTAGGAGGAGCACTTCCTCCAGGTTGGCCTTGGATATCTCCACCTTTTCACAGGCTGCCTGGAAACTGTGTGTTTCTGTTGAGCCGGCATCCTTTAAAGATGACGCTAAGCCATCGTGCTCTTTCTGAAGAAGGCTAAGAACTTCAAGTAACTTACATTTTTCCTCAATTAGTCCTGCAAGCTCTACAGCAAGCTTCTTTTCTCTTCTTGCATAGAGTTGGCTTCGAATGGATTGAAAACTTCTCCACAAAAGCAACAGGAAAGACAAAAGTCCAATAATAGCTAAATATATCACTAGCTCCCATGGAAAACCACAGGGCTTTGTTCTCAGTTCTTGAGGGTCTGTGGTCACAACCCTGCAGAATTCTTTTAGGACCATCCCCAAGTGCTGCGGTTGGGCAGTCTTGGGCCCATCTATGGCTCCAAGCTGTTGCCAAGTCCTGGCTGAGCCTCAAAAGACATCAACTGTCAACATTCTGCCTGGAACCCTCACACTGGAGCAGACCATTGCAGAGCTGGGGGGTTGGTGGGATTGGTTGATGTGTAGTTCCTGATGCCCAGAGGGGAGCTTTACATGGTATTGGCCAGACTTTGTCCAGGAGGTCCACCATCTTATTTAAAATGGGCAAAGATTTCCCTTCAGGTCCTAAAGATTTTCTTATAACCCTCATAGATAGAGTCTACGAAAAAGACTATTCTTCTACTTGTGTGTGGGGGGGGTCCCACTGTTTATAACTATATCCCAACTTAGATTATATTTTAGTCATGCCACAATTTATTCATACCTAACACACCAGACTTAATTCCCATTGTGTGAAAGCGGAATTCCTCTGGTTCCCTTGGATTTCCTAAAAATGCTGAACACAGGGTTTCTTTTTCTTCATTCTACCATTCATATTTTCTTCTTTTACCACTTTTTCTATTTATTATTGAACATCAAAATCTTACCAATAATTTTATTTTATTTTACATCTGTGTATTTATTTTACTCTTGTTGTACTGGGGGTACACTGTGACATTGACAAAAATTCTCACTATATATCAGAGTTGAATTCAATTTTGTTTTTGTTTCTTTTCAGATAATTTCTCTATTGCTAGCTCTCTGTCTGATTTGCAGTACTGGGGTTTGAACTCAGGGCCTCAAGTTTGCTAGGGACGTGCTCTAGCACATGAGCCAACCTCCCCCACCCCCATATACCAGAAAACCTCTTATCTCAGCCTCATTTACTGCAGCAGCAAGCTTTCCCCAAAGATATGGTCTTGTTATATATGAAATTTCAGTATACACATGGACCTGTTTCTGGTGGTTCTTTGGTTCTGCTGTTCCATCTTCTCTCCCTTTGTGAACACGCTCTGTTTTTGAATCCATAGATCTACAGTATGTTGGACATTGCAGCTTAATTCTGCAGACATGACAGTTTTCTTTTTCAAAATTGTCTTTTCTCTCTTGGTTACTTTAAAATTCTGTCAAAAATTCTGTGGGAATTTTATTAGGAGTACATCAGAGAACAGTTTGAATAACTTCAGGGTAAGATACACATTCCTTATGGCAGAGAATCCTCATTTTTCATGACGTTGGTAGACCTCTACAATCATTCAGTTATTATTTCCTTTTACCAAGAAGTATTTATGATGACAATGGAGTCATGCTAACCTTTTTTTCCCACTACTGATAAGAACTGCACTTTGCCACCATTCTGCAGCCTAAGCTGCAACTGGTCTCATCCCTTGCAGAACAAAGCCCACTGGCCCTTATCTCCTGCCACATCGCTTTATCCCATCCCTAGCCCTTGCTTTCTCCCAAATGCTACTTAAGGCTAGACCGGCTAAGAAAAGCTGCTGCAACATTTTTTTCTTCTTGGCCAGCCAGACTGCTTATTAAACTTTGGACATGAGATACCTCCATAAGCCTCCTTTCTGTGCGGTGTGCAGCGTTCTCCTAACATTTTGGTATGTTGGCTGGGAGCAGATAAGCGTCCAGAATCGACCTTGCTCTCCCAATCAGTAAATTCAGGCCCTCATAGGTGGAAGCTGCCTTCCTTAAGCCTGGATAAACTTACTGGGGTTTGAACTGCTTTGCTGGGACCCCTGACCCCAGACTCATGCTGCCATTGCCACTCTCACTGACAGGGAACCTACTCAAGGCCAGTGCACTCCCTTTACTCACCCATCACCAGTTGATTTCCTCGGTCCTCCCTTAGAGAGTTCCCTTGGGTCGTGTGTCATGGTGCAATCTCTCTCTCACTCTCTCTCTCTTTGTCTCTCTCTCGGTTGGGCAAATCCTAGTACTAGGTACCAACTCACACTGGCTGAGGAACCAGGTTCCTGAGGCATGGGTGATCCTCTCGGTGAGGACGTTCCCTTGAGGTCCTCCACTCCTCTGTTTCATCCAGGAAAGCAATATCTTTTGGACACCCACCATGTTCATCCTTGAACAGGGTCTCACCATGGGGAGTGGACCTACCTAACTTCCCTCAGACACCCCTCTGGACTGTCTGTTGGCCAACCTCGAGCCCCTAAGGCTCTCACCTCATCTAAAGGCAAAAAACTCATTTTTCTTTCCAATCAGGCTTAGCCACAATACCAATTGGATAATGATTCAAAATGGCCACTAGATGGCACACTCAACCCTAACAGTCTCAGGGATCTCTACACCTTCTGTGAATGCAGTGTAAAATGAAAGGAGATTCCCTATGTCCAGGCCTTCTCTTATCTCCACTCTAAGCCTTCTCTCTGCACCATTTCTCCCCTGCCCAAGTCCTTCTGGCCAAAAAAAATCCCAATTAAAGTCCCTAACTCTGAAACCTTCCCTTCCTTCAATGCTGCCAACAAACCAAATCCTCTCCCAACCCTCCTCCTTCCCCACGTAAGCAGACTTCCTGTTCTGCTCATGCTGCTTATCTCTTCCTATCTTCCTGAAGGACTTCCCCCATCATGGTGTTAAACAAGCCACTCCTTGCCAACTCTGGCCTCAGGGTGATTCCGGCTCTGGGGAGCTCATGGTTCCTCCCTGTGGGCTGAGACCAAGCTCGGGGTTTATTCAGTGACCTGAGACTGGAGGTTTCATGTTGCTGAAAGTGTTCCAGTACCAGTCAATGGGAGTAACCCAGAGACACAGGTGATTGCTAATCCCTCAGGCGTGTGTCATGCCTCCAGGCTCTGCCTTCCCCTCCCTTGCCTAAGATGTCAAGGTCTCCATGGTCTCACTGCATGTCCTTTGTCTCTTTTCTGCTTCCTCCATGGTCTCACTGCATGTCCTTTGTCTCTGTCTGCCTTCCCCTCTCTGGGCTTACTGGGACCCAGCCTCCCAAGAAAAACTTGTAACATGGTACCTTATGACTTAAGTTATTCCAACTATTTTGCCAGGCTTCTCAATCTAAAGTAATTTTAAATCAGCTGCTTTACAAAAAGCACTTACAAAAAACTGTGGCTCCCATGCTCACACTGTAACTCCACCCCCACAAGGGGAGGAGGGAAAGCAAACAGGGGTGCCTGGGCACAGGATGCCGGCCCCTGGACACAACAAAAACATTGGACATAGCTAAAACTATCTACAGAGAGGACCCAGCACATCCTGGGCCACCAGCCACACGTGGTGATGGCTGCAGCCTGCTGCCACTTCCCCTAGAATAAACGCATACAGAGTACACAGGAAGGGGAGAAGGGCGACAGGCTGGAGAATCAGGCCTAGATAGTCAGGCTCGCTTGTCCCAGGTGTGTGTGGAGGGCACTGATGCCTTGCACAATCCCTGCTCCCAGCCCCACCTCACACCTTGGGGCACCAGACCCAGTCTTTGTAAGCCAAATGTTAGCTCAAGGTTATAGTCCCAGAAATCTCAAAATGGACAGTATCATACTGATATTGGCCTGGGACGCCCTCTGAACGCCCTTCTGTAACTTTACAGGTGATTTATTCCTTTATTAAAAAGGTAGCCTTTATTAAAGAGGCTGCCTGCTGTTAGCTAAAAGGCAAGATCCTAGCATTTTGTTCTTTCTAGATGGGACCTGCACCTTCCAGTCTTCTGGCTTGTAGATGTTAAAAGCTTTGTACTGAGGCCTGGCCTCAAAATGCCTTGGGTGACCAAGAGAAGTGACCTTCACAAGGTTCCTTAAATTACAGTACCATACTCCAATTAGACTTTTTCTACAAAAGTAAAAAAGTAAAATAAGGTCCCAATACAAATTTTCTTTCATCTCAGATTGGCTCCACAATTGGTATTTAGATACTCAAACGCTGACCATTCTTTGTAAGTCACAAGGTAAACATGGAAAGGAGGACCAGAAAAGCCCCGTATCATTGACAAGGCCCATCCTTACTGCTCCACCCTCTGCCCTACCTTCTAAGTTACCCCAATATCCAAAATGTCCTAATGGGTGTTTCCCCTTCAACAGATGATGGTAGGAAGAGGGCCAATCTATGTTCCCTTCCATCTATCAGATTTTAGGAAATTTTTAAAACATCTGGACAGCTCTACTGATGCCCAGAAAAATACATTCAAGCCTTTACCTCTGTGATCCAAACCTTTGAATTGACATAAAAGATTATTGTGCTTCTACTAGACCAGACTCTTGTGTCATTAAAAATGCAGGCCACTCAGGTTAAAAATGATTACCATTTACAATAAGCCCCAATACTAGTGACACCTAGAAATGAGGAAATAAATGCACCTACCTACAGGGGCACAGACAGTCCCCTTAACTGATCCACACTAAAAGGGACTAATGATATAACTCAAGTACTAGAGTGCCACTTTACAGGCATAAAGCCCTGAGTTCAAATCCAGTACAGCCAAAGACACAAAAAAAAAGATATTTGGGGCTACGGAAGTAGCTTAATGGGAGAATGCCTGCCCAACCTGTAAAGGGCCCTAGGTTCAATTCCTCAACATTGCTAAATCAAAAAATAGTAAGAAAGGTAACTGACATTAATGTCACTTCAGCCATCTCATAGTGGAAGAAAGTAGTTTAACCTAGACCAGATCCCTCATTCTTCAAACGAGGAAACTGAGGCCCAGAACAGTTCAGAGACCTGCTCTCCAGAGTGTCACATGTCAATGTAAAATAACTACTTTGCTTTACAGCAATGCCCTAAAAGAAAATCCCCTTACTTTTCTACAACATCTTAAGGAGGCTATCAGAAGACGTACCATGGTGGACCCAGAGTTACAGATTAGAGAGGTTCTCCTCAAAGATAAATTTCTAACTGTCAGCCCCTGATATTTGTAAAAAGCTCAGTCTATGGCTGAAAGAAAAAGTCATTGGATCAACAAATACAACTAGCTATGTCTGTATATTAAAACTGCGACATTACTAACAGAGAGAAAGATAAGAGACGTGACCTTTTTCCAACAACACTAACAGAGTGACTCCGGTAATTAATGCTCACTGTTTGGGGCAGTTTGCCTGCAATCATGGATGCCAACAACAAGTCTGAACTCTGCACACACATGGCAGTTCTAACACCAAAAGGAAGCATCTCACTGAATGTGGTGGCACATGTGTATAACGACATCAATGAGGAGACTGAAGCTGGAGGACAGAGAGGTCAAGGTCACCGTGGATCATGCAGCAGGATACTTCTCAAAAAACCAAGCAACAAATGGAGTCTCTTAACACTCTCCTTTGGTCAGGCCTGGCTTGTGACTTGGTATGAGACAAAAGGCAGAAGAAGTGATACCTATCTAAGCTGAATATTTAAAAAAAAAAAAAGATTGTTCACACTCAACTTTCACTGTGTTATAACTCAGTTCTGCGGCATAAGGAAATCCAAAGTGACATAGGAAAGGTCACATGAAGGTTCCCAGAAGAATGGAAAAACTTCCTTGCTCCTTGTAGTAGGCCAGGGGACCTGGTTATCAGTCGGCACAAGACCACCCAGTGAGATATCATCTCCAGATATTTAACTAGTTATATCTGCAAAGACCCTACATCTAAATAAAGTCTCATTGTGATGTTCCACATGGACATGAAATTCTGGCACTATTCAATCCAATAGACCTGGTCTGTTGAGTGCATATCCCTCTCTATGTGGATTTTCAGCCTTTAAAAGTCACGGTATTCACAGGTCTGAATAGACCCTGCCATTTGGTCACTGGATATTGTACATGGCTCCCAAACACAGTCTATATCAGGAATAAAACAGTTATAAGCATGGCACGAGGCAAGGTAGAACTTAATGCAATTAACAGCAGCAAAATCACAAATGCAAAGGCAGAACAGATGTTATAAATGATGTCATAAATTTCTCCCTTTGCTTATTGAGAACATAGAGCAGAAGGGGCAGGCTCTTCAGTGCCCTGTCTTTCCATAGTTGCTTGAAAAGTCTTGACTTTGGGAAGGTTTGGATTGGTAGGGAAGAACGTAAGTGAGACAACAAAAGAGGAACAAAGAGAAAGTCAGCAAACACAATGGAGCAGACCCAGGAGCCAGGTAGAACATTCTGGGGAAAGAAATGAGTGCTCTGTCATCTTTCATAAACATTTCCCACATAAGTACTTCACTAGCGTATATAGCATGGTAACACATTCCCAGTGACTCATCTGGAAATAATCACAGAAGCAGAATATACTTGACTGAAAAACATTTAATTTCCACATGTATTAAAATTACATAAACAATAACAGATGAATCACAAAAGAAAATATTTGTAAAAAACCTTCAAATGCCAGTTCAAGAGTGCAAAATAAATATGCTTGAAAAACATAGATATATTTTTAAGAGACAGTGCATATTTACAAAAAAGAAAAACAACTGTAATGATTTGAAAAGGCTTTAATCTCAAAGAAATAAGTATAAAAATGGTTTTGGAAAATAATAGGATTCAGATCCTGCACTAGGGCTTCCCTTATGAGACTTCACTTAATCCATACAAGCCAATGAGGTCAGTGTTCTGAATATTGGCACTTACAAGGAAGAAATGGAGCCTTGGTCAGAATCAGTCAGAATCATATGCTCTCAGGACTAAAACTGTTTATTCCAAACTTGTAAAGAGGAACAGATTCATCATGTTGGGAGCCAGAGGAAGTGCAGATAATAGAAAGACTTAAACAGTCCTCAATCATGGCTCCTGGGTTGTCCCTAGCTTCCTTAAAGAAGCGCTTCCATTTATTTGTTAATATACACAAGGGAACAGCCCTTGGGGTCCTCATTCAGGAGGGTGGAGGAAAGAAGCAACCTATGGCCTATTTGTGCAAATTTCTTGATCCTAAGGATGTAACCTAAGAATGGCCAGAATGTATTCAAGCAGTTGCCTCTATGGCTCTATTGACTGAAGAAAGTCAAAAGTTAACTTTTGGAGGTCCTTGCTAGTTATCACATCCCACCAGGTCAGAACTGTTCTTCAGTAAAAAGTAGGAAGATGGCTAACTGACTCCAGAACATTGAAAAATAAAGCCACCCTACTGGAAAAGGATGACTTGGTCCTCACCACTGCAAACTATTCAAACCAAGCACAGGGAAAGCCAGGACCCCATGGGACATGGCTGTCTGGACTTTATTGAATCCCAGACCAAAATCAGACTTGATCTCAGGGAAACTCCCTTTCTGGTTGGACTTAGGCTATTTGTGGATGGTTCCTCTAGGTTTATCCAAGGAAAAAGACACAGTAGGTACTCGGTGGTGGATAGGGTCATATTAAAAGTTATTAAATCAGGGAGGTTACCCAATAATTGGTCTGCCCAAACCTGTGACTTATTCACATTCAGTCAAGTGCTAAATTTCTTAAAAGACAAGTAAGGGAGGATCTATACTGATTCTAAATATGCCTTTGGGGTCATCCACACATTGAGAAAATATGGGGTAAGAGAGGGTTGAATGACAGTGAAGGACAGGACCTAGTACACGATGAGCTGATTATGAGATTGGTAGAAAATCTTTTGCTTCCTGAGGAGATAGCAATAGGCCATGGCCCAGGGCATCAGGGTAACAACTTTGCTGAAGAGGCTGCAAAGGAAGATGTCTGCACTCAGAGATACCAGTACTACACCTCACTCCAGTCATTCCCACCCTGCCGCTAACCCTTGTTTTCACTCCCCAGGAGGAAGCTCAGCTCAGGAAGCTATGTGCCTCCCAGACCTTGTAAAGGAAATGGCTCCTCCCAGAGGGGAGGGAAGGCGTTCTCAAACCTATCATGAGAGAGAGATAACCCAATTACAACAAGGAAGTCATTGGGGTGTCTAGGCCATTCTCAGAGTTTATGTGTGTTCTGGAATCTCTACTCTATTAAAACTGATTACTAAAGGCTGTCTAACCTGGAGGAATGTTAACAAACAAGCCTTAAGGGGCAACCTCAAAGGGGAAGAAATCCAGGCCTCAGGCGCTTTCAAAGTGTTCAGGGAGACTGCAGTGAGTTACCCCAGGTGGGCTCTCTAAAGTATGTACTGTTGTAGTGGACCATCTAACTCACTGGGTTGAGGCGATCCTTCTATCTAGTGCCACTGCCAATGTTATAGTTACAATGTTTTTAGACAATGTAATTCCTGAATTTGGACTTATTTAAAATATAGATTCAGATAATGGGCATCACTTTACAGCCAACGTAATGGACAATTGACAAGAGTATTAGATATCAAATGGGAATAGCATACTCCATGGCTCCCACACTCTTTGGGAAAGATTAAAAGAATAAATCAAATGATAAAAAGACAGCTGACTAAGCTAGTTCTTGAGTCAAGATTACCCTGTACCAAATGTTTACCTCTAGTCTTACTCAGGATTAGGACAGCCCCCCAGAAGGACATAGGAATTTTTCCTTATGAAATTTTATATGGTTTACCTTATTTGGGCCAGCCCTCTGGCTTGCCCTCCTTTGAAACCGAAGGTCAGTTTCTCTGAAATTATGTACTCAGTCTCTCTTCAGCTGTATCATCCTTTAGGCAACACGTACTGTTGCCCACTCAATTTCCAGTGCATCTGCACTGACTGGGAGATTATATCCTGTTCCATACTTGGAGTGGAGAGAAACTCCAGCCATCCTGGGAGGGACCTTATCAGGTGTTACTCACTCTTGAGACAGCAGTACACACCACTGAGAAGGGATGAACCCACTATACATGAATAAAACAAGCTACCAGGGAAAAACAATGGACCATGTCTTCAAGTCCTGGCAACACAAAAGTAAACTTAAAGAGACAGTAATAGGACCATTATTCCTTTTCCATCAGGGTAAATGTCTGACTACTATCAGTTTCTCTCAGACTTCTCCTACAGCTATTGAATTTGATGCATACATTGTAATGCCCTGTGGCAATTCCTTTCATTGCATCCCTAGTATAACTGACAAATCCGTTGGTGATAATAGATATCATACCAATTGTTGTTTAGTACAGATGAATTAGAGAATCAAATAATGTTAAATGAGTTTGAAGAAAAAAATGGAAAATAAAAAGAGGGGGTTCTGTGGGGGAAGCAATCTTTTCCATTAAGTCACCATCCTAACTGCTTTCAGTTCCTGGTTCTTCTTCCAGATTCTTCTAAAGCCCCATTTGTCCACCAATCTGCAAATGTTAGTCCCTCTGCTGGGCCAGTGTCAAATTTCAGCCAGTCTTACAGCAAATTGTGAGCCTGAGCTTGGCCAGATTGTGCAAAGGGGCAGAACACACAGTATTAGGAGTAAAGAGGACAGACTGCTTGTTGTGCCTGTGCACTTTTGCACCGTTCTGCAGAAGTAAATTTTGCCTTGATATGACAACTCTGTTTCTGTGTCTTCAACTGTGACTCTGGTGGTCTTCCGGGGGTCTGATTTCTAACAAGTCTTATTGTTCTACAGAAAACAGATAAGAATGCTAATCATTGATCTTGACAATTCAGTATGACATTCCAGGGAAAAAGAAGAAAAATCCCTTAATATTTGGACAGTTGGTTCTTGTACTTTGTCTCACTCTCCCTCCACCTCCTACCTTGCACTTATCTGGACTCTCAGCAAGGTTGGGCACAGGGGCACAGCTATGCCCAGGAGTTAGATGCCTGCTCACTGCCACTATGTGTATTGCTCAGAGGCTTTCCCTGCACTGGGAGAACCACATATGCTGATTACTTGCCACACAAATCTTCCTTCCAACTCCAAGTGCTTGACAGAAAAGTGAGAAGGATGAGAGCATCAAGTCTAGCAACCTCTAATACTCCCTCTTTCCTCATCTCAGCCCACATGTAAAGTGTCTCCTTTGTTTGTTTGCTTGCTTTTTGGTGTGTCTTTTTGTTTGTTTTTTAGTTTTTTGGAGACATGGTATTGCCATGTAGTCCAGGCAGCCTTTGACCCTCCATCCTACAGCGCCAGCCTCCTCTGTGAATGTCACTGTCACCTTACATGATTCAGACTCATTCTCTCCCAGCCCAAGTTGGAGACTCATGTAAAAAGGGAAGCTACAGAATGAAAACAAGTGTGTCAGTGACATACAGGGGCCCAGAAACCTACTGACTTCCAGGGGCTCAATACTGCCCAGTAGGAAAGAGTTGAACCTTTCCCCTTCAGTCTAACAAGTCAATGTGGCCCATATTGTTGAAATCAGAAGTGGTATTTCAAGCAAGTAATGCAAGTAGCTACAGAAAGATTAGCTTTTTATTAATATTTGAAAGAAAATATGGACATCTGATGTTTACTCATGAAGCTCTCTCAAACTGCATTATGGTAAACAGAATGTATGTAACCAAGAACCACCTTTGACAATGCAAAATACTTTGTTGATTTTTAAGATGTTTCTATGGTCTGGATTTCTCAAACTGATTATCTCAATTCCATTTGAAGTAGAGGACAATCATGAGAATCAGCTTATGTAATGAGTCAACTGAAGTAGAGGCAACAAGTCTCTAATTTTACCTGAATGGAAAAATTTAAGAACCATTTAGCTAAAAGTATTTGCTGAGACATGTCCCAGGAAAGATGTTCAGATCAATCACTCTTTGAGTTGGCAAGGTGAAAGAAGTTCCTGATTTCTAAAGCGCGCCATGTTAATGGATGCTTATCCTCACCACCATAATGTCAATATCACAGCAGTAATAGAGAGTAAAGGCAGGGCATGGTGGGTCATGCTGAACTGACATCTACTCAGAAGCATCGCATTTCATGGTTTACCTGGGCAGAAAGAATTGAAGTATTCTAAATGTATTTTTAAGTAGCATGCATTAATAAATAATGCTTTCATTGTGATGATTCCATAGATGCACAGACTGTACATTGAACAAGTTCACCCTCTTTCTAAATGTATTTTAAAGCTCGAGGCAACACAGTTGGCCATTGGATTATGGGGTTTGATACTGTCCTGATAACTAGTGTTACAATCTTACCATTTCTCTGTAGAAAAGATGTAAAGGAAAATAAACTATAGGACAATGTAAGAAACATATTCCTGTGGAATGTCTTCCATTCTTTTGGAGAAGTGTGGAGATGAAAACAAGAGATGAGTGAAACTAAAAAAGTTAGGAAAACTCCATTTCAACAAACAAGCAAGGCATGGTGGGGCATGCCTATATTCCCAGCTTCTCAGGAGGCCTAGGCAGGAGGATGGAAGTCCACGGCCGTCCTGTAAAAAAAAGCAGGAGACCCTATCTGAAAAATTAACCTACAGCTAAAAGGGGTGGAGGCATGGCTATAGTACAGTGCCTGCCTACTAGCCTAAGTTCAAACTCTAGTACCTCCAAAGGAAAAAAAAAAAGAATACAATCTCTAGTAGGAAAAAGTAGCACAATTTCAATGAAATACATAAAACAATCAGCTAAATGTTAAAGGGAGGATGAACTGACAACCTGTTAGATAGGAAAAAATGATTGGTCCTAATGGTTTAAGAAAAATAGTTAAAGGATGGTCAAAAAAGTGAGAAGTCATAGAAAGTATAAGCAACTGTTTTAATTAAGAACTACAACTTTAAAAACACCCAGGAACATAATAGTGGTAATCCACTGGACATAGGTAATAGCAGAGGTACAACTAGAAATCCTTAATTTCAAATTTTATGCTATTCTAAAAAGAAGAAAAATTAGCTAATGATAAAAAAATCAAAGTGTAGATTGTTCTGGAAAAGATGCAGTGAAATAAGAGGCATCACAGATAATTAGGGCAAAGTTAAGGCTGGGGCCTCGCTCAAGTAGTAGAATGTTTGCATAGCATGCAGGATGCCCTGGGTTCAGTTCTCAGCACTGAAAAATAAAAAGGATAAAAGTACATGGTGGTATTATTTCAGAAACGGGTTTTTAAACTGTGCACAGTTACTTAGAAATTATTCTTTCTATATGATAGTGTTTGAAAGAAATTGAATATGTGGTTGTTGAAAATACTATTAAATAAACTGAAAATATATTTTCACCTTCAGTCATATGAGCAACCCAGGCATTTATGTGTTTTCTGGAAGTCCTTAATAAAGTAAAGTTTGTAGCATGAATCTGTAAAATAAGGCTATCACCTGAGGAACCATTTATCTTTATTTAAATATAATTAATTACATTAAATGATAATAACCATATATACCCACTGGGAAACACTGTGAATGTGTTAGGCAATGATCAACTCTCCTCAAAGTTCAAACTAGATATAGCTAGGATATTCGATGAAATAATTATGATGTCAGTGAACACCTCCATTAAGAATGCCATTTAAGTGCAGAAAATTTGGTAGAAACTAGGTTAGTTGAAACAATTCATTTATCATGCACTACAGAAAGCTTCTCCAATCCTTCCTTCAATTGTTTATACCTGGAATTTAATTCTCTTTTTCAGAATTATTTTTTATACTGCAGAACTTTATGCTTCTCTTTCAGTACAGTATCAGAACCGATTGTGAGACAGTGGTATGAACACAGTTCTGAGATTTCCTAGCTGTGTGACTGTCAAAAATTGCCCAGTCTCTTCTGCCTCTAAGTTCTTAGTTGAAGGGAGTGGATCTTTGGAGCATGAACTTGGGGACTGTAGCTTTTTCCCTATCTCACCAGCTCCTGTTTTTCTCTTTCTCCTTCTCTTCCTCCCTTTTCCCCTTCCTGCCATAAGAAAGCAGCTTTACTCCAACCACACCCACTCTGCCATGATGTTCAACCTGAAATCAGACCCAAATCATTGCTACCAACTGATGATGAACTGAATCTTCTAAAACCATTACGAAACTTTCCTCCTTTCAAGTCACTTAACACAGCTACAGAAAACTGACTAACACAGATAGATGCTGCCACCATTTCTCTTAGGAATAAACAGGATGAGTGAAGAAAAATTGCTAATTTGTAAATCAGATCATTGATCTGGTTTGGAACACCCCGAGACCAGGGCGCATATGAATCATGGTACTGACCAAAGCTTTTCTGCTATTATTAGGCCATACTAGTGACAAAGCTGGGATAGATAACTTAAGTCCCTGATCTATCATGCTGTATATTAAACTGGTATTTCTTTTTAAATATGTATTTGTAGTTAGAGACTTTCACTGGAAAGCAAGTGTATTGCTCTTCCCTTCCGAATTCTATTGTGTTTGCATCAAGTCCTGTTTATCAGTTACATTATTGAAACCATGCTTTTCTGAATCCATCACTATTTTCAGGTACTGCATAGCTCTCTCATCTCAATAGCTCCATGCCAGTGTTCTTTGCTTTCAAAATGAGTATTTTTTCTGTATCATGGCTGACTCTCATGTTTTGATGCAGCAAAACTTTCTAAAAACAGAACACACGAATGCATTTCTTACAAATCTGAAAATATCTTCACTCTAACAGTACATATTATTGATCATGTGGTTGGGTCTACACTCTAGGTTGCAAATTCTTGTACTTTCAAAGTCCTGAGCATTGCTTCATTGCTTTGCAGCCTTTAGTCTTGCCAATAAGAAGCTGATGAAATTCAGATTCCAGCGCCATCTTTTTTTCATCTTCCTCCACTTTTTCGAAGCTAATGAAATCTTACCCTTATCCCTGATATTCTGCAATACCACCATGAATGTATCCCTCTGCAGGTTCAGTTCATCATTTTACTGAATACTTGATGGCCATCTTAATCTAGCAATTCAAGATTTCTTATGCCACTTCTTTGTTAATTTCCCCAGGATAACTGTTTTCTTTTTCTGTGCTTCTTGTTGGTTAGATACTAGAATACTTGGGTTGATCATCTCCTCTGGAACTTTCCAGCTCTCCTCAGGTCATGTCAATCTCAGAATACATTTGAAAGGTAATTCAGGAAGGGTATTACTGGTCACTGTAGGAGGGACCAGCAAGGACTCCTGTCACTCAGGCTCCACCCTCCTGCTGTAATCTTTCCTTTTTCAAATTTCAATCACTTTAATATTAGGTTCAGTTTTAAAGGAGGTACCTATGAATGTTAATATTGTTAATATTGATTGCCAACTTTCTTGCATTACTATCCTAGGAGATTAGAAAAGTCCACCTCTGGTGGGTCTGTGAGGACTTTCCAGAGATGATTAAATCAAGAGGGCTGTGACTTAATCTATGATTTAATTCACTGATGGATTCAATATTAGAATAGTCTACTGGGAGGTGGCAGGTGTGGAAGGTGGAGCCTATTTGAGGACGTACATCACTGGTAGATGACTTTGAGAGCTATATCTTGGCTCTGTCCCTTCTGTTACTCCTCTGCTGCCTACCTGCCATGAGGTGAATGATGCTGCTCTTCCACTATGATGCTTTGTCTCATTCTAGGCCCAGAAACAATAGAGTCAGCTTACTATAGACTGGAAGGTTTGAAACCATAATATGCAGCCATGAAGACTCAGTAGCACAATATCTATGGCTTTGTCTTTAAAATTTCCTACTGACTTTTTCATTTAAGCTATTAAATTTTCAGTTTCCAAAATGTCTTTCTTATTCCCTGAATTTCCTCTAAAAGCCTTCTCTTCTAATTCCTAGCAGAACTTCTGTTATAGTTTTATTGTCTGTCATCGTCTTGAAAGTCCTTCTCATTTTCTCTGGTGTCTGTTATTGCCTGGTGTTTTTGTATAGGTCTCCCTCTTTTGTATGTGGGCATTTTAAGAAAGACCTGTGAGCCCATATTAAATAGGAAACAAATGATTGGAAGTGCTGTTTGCAGAGAAAGAGCATTTCAGCAGTGGGGCTGGCAGAG
Source organism: Castor canadensis (assembly GCF_047511655.1). Classification (NCBI taxonomy): domain Eukaryota; kingdom Metazoa; phylum Chordata; class Mammalia; order Rodentia; family Castoridae; genus Castor; species Castor canadensis. The sequence continues at coordinate 14,308,943 of NC_133389.1, forward strand.
GGTGGTAGAGGTAAGGAAGAGAATGAGACTCTCTACCACAGAACTACATCTCCAACCCCTGCTGTTGATTTTATGGGTGCATGTGAATGTCTTTGCATTAAAGAGTTTGGTCTCTATTTAGGTCTTTACCACCTAATTTAGTTTATGTCTGTCTTTTTAAGATTGTGCCTGTCTAAGCAGTCTTATTCTGCATTACCATATTCCCTTAAGTCTGGTCCAGTGTCTTATTTTGACACAAAGTGGCATCCCAAGTCCAGATTGCTGCTGCTCTTGCAAAGTAAAATGTTCTGGTTAAATGGGCCTGAAGGGAACCCCATGGAAGCACCCAGACTGTGTGGAAAGGGGGCCTGGACTTCTTCCTGGAGTCCCTGTTTAGATGTCTCTTGCAGCATGGCAGATGGTTATGAAACCTCTTAGTTTGGGTTCTAAGTCTCACTTTTTACAAGAGAGAATAGAGACTGTGAGTTTGAGGCATAATTATTCCTGATTCCTGCTTCTCATGGACTGTGCTGACAGCTGCCCTTCCCTTAGGAGCTGAGGTGGCAGTTCAGCCCTTAGTGAAAAGCCAATCTCTGCATTTATCAGATCTGAAGTCGAATCCATGTTCTAACCCTGAGAGCTACTTTTCAAGTTACTTAATGTCCTGAGCCTCAGATTCATCAGGGAATTCTGTTGCTGAGATGTAAATAAAGTAACATATTTGAAATGCCTAATGCAAATCAGAAAACAGTAAACATTAATGAGTGAGTAAGAGTCAATGTTTCCTAGAAATAAGTCCTAAAATAAAGTTCTTGTGGAGAATAACAAGAAGCACTTTACACCATAGTAGAAATGTGTTCTAGTTCAATTTCATGAGAAAGTACAGAAGCATTTTTTGAGTTACTGAAACTTCTATTGGAATGTAAAATATAATTGTCTGATCATGTCAGCTTCACCTGATCGCTGAAAAAGGAATCTCCCATCCTGAATAGTATAAGCAAGCACAAGCCAGAGGTCCTGGACAGTTGAAACTGGAAGCAGTTTATTAGTGATGTACACTCAGGCCACAGTTACAGCATATGTCAGACAGGTCCATGTTGTGGTTACAATCACAAATGGAGTGAAAAAACAGGCTTGGAAACTGGGTTTGCAGTAATGAGAGAGCCAGGTGCCTCGTGGTTCCTATGGAGGATGTGAGAGCTTATGTCAATGCTGCAGGTCAGCAAAGAGCACTGGCTTGAGGAACAGGAAGAATACAGTTGGCACAACCTATAGGTGCAAGAAAATTCTCTTCCTTGGTGGGAGAATAGGATGCACACATCTTAGGAGAGCAAGACACTGCACAGCGAAGACTTTGAAACCTGGAGAGGCTCCCAGATGACAGAGTAGCACTTGGGATTTCAGACCTTCAATTTATTAATAATTGAGTGACAACCGTTCAAAGGCAAGTGACAAAAGCTAATTTGACAATAAGAGCCTTTTAAATTAGTACACACATCAGTATTTTCTCTGTATTATGTCATAGGTACCTAAGGACTTTTTGCCTTATAGGCCTGTGATAGAAAAGAACTCATCATTCATCTCACAAGTCAATATTTATATGCACTATAGGTATTATTCTAAGAAAGGGAAGAAAACATCTTAGTTTTTGGATCATCAGAGAGTCTCGGTTGTCACTCTCCCCTCTTTACCTCCTACAGTGGATTCAACTACACTATCTTCCAGCTGGGCACAAGTCCATTAGCCAGGAAGAGGGTGCAGTTCAAGGCCACTTGTAGCACGCAGAGGCTCTCTCTGCAGTGGAAGGATCACACTTGTTGATTTTTTGCCACCTTTGAGTCTTCTTTCCACGTTCAATGGCTTGGGAGAAGGGAGAGAAGGATGAGAGCGCCACACCCAACAACATCTAACATTCCCTCTTTCTCCTCCTCAGTACACATAGAATGTCAGCTTCTCCTTTTTTTGCTTTCTTTTTGTGTGTGTGTGTGTTTGTTTTGTGTTTTGAGAGACTGGGTCTTGCTGTGTAGTCCAGACTGGCTTCAAACTCATGATCCTCCAGTCCCAAGCTCCATACTGAATTTGATCCTTTCCTTACAAGCCTCAGTTCCATTCTTCTTTTTGTATTTTTTTTTTTACAACTCCAGTGTGCTGCTTTATTTTCTCAAACCAAGTAATAAAATGCCACTTAAAAGATACACTTGTACTCAGCACATTACAAACAGCATCTCATGAAGTATCACAGTCACTCTGATGAGATCACACACATATAAGAGAAATTGTGTGATTGATATCTTTCTCTCCATCTCGTTTTTTGTTGTTCTTCATTTATTCTTATGTGCATACATTTTCTGGGTCATTTCTCCATCCTGCTCCCCTTCCCCACCATTCCTCCCTCCCCCCTCAGTTCCAGGCAGGTCCTGTTCTGCCCTTACCACTGATTTTGTTGAAGAAAATACATAAACAAAATAAGGAAGACAAAGTGTTTTTGCTAGTTGATTTAAGGATAGCTATACAGAGATTCCTACTATTGCTTTCATGTACCCATGTGTTACGACCCATGTTGATTAAACTCTGACTGATCTGAGACATGTAAGAAGACACTGACATTCTCTCGGGATGCTGATGCTTTAAGATCACAGGTTTGAGACCAGTCAGGGCTATGTAGCAATACCCTGTCAAAAAACAAAGACACATTACATGTGGTTCAGAAGAGAAAAGAAGGAGTATTAGAGATTGCTGAATTTGGTACTTTCATTTCTCTGCCTCTTCTGCCAAGCACTTGAATTTGGAAAAAAGATGTAAAGGTTATAAATAATTATTACATGTGATTCTTCCAGTGCAGAAAGAGACTCTGAGTGGTACTTCCAGTGGCTGTGAGCTCACACCTTGTTCCTGGGGAAAGGTGTACCCAGTGCTGCTGATAGTTCAGTTCAGTAAGGGCAGAAGGTGGAGGGAGGGAGAGTGTAATTGGAAGAGCCTCCAAACATCCAAGGATTTAAGGAGTTTTTTTTCCCTTTCCCTGGAATAGGGATCTTCAGATCATATCATTAGTGAATAATAAAGATGAATGATTAGTGTTCTTATATGTTATAGACCTATAGTACAATAAGACCTTATCCACAGAAGTCCTAAAACATAGAAAATCTTATGCATATTACTTTAAGAGATGCTTGCTGTCAAATTAGCTGTTTGTTACATTTACTTTGAAGAGTTATCACTCAATTGTTAGTTTTTTCTAAGGCCTGATATCACGGGTTGGTACTTTGAGATTTCTGAGTTTTCCTGAGCCCCAAATGCCTAGCCTTGCAGTCCCCTGCTGTCATCAGATATGTGCATCCTTAATGTAAACTAGTACAACCACTCTGGAGAAAAATTTGGAGGCTACTTAAAAAGCTAAACATTAATCTACCATTTGATCCAGCAATACCACTCTTAAGGATAAACCCAAAAGACTGTGACATAGGTTACTACAGAGGTACCTGCACACCCATGTTTATTGCAGCACTATTCACAATAGCCAAGTTATGGAAACAGCCAAGATGCCCCACCACTGATGAATGGATTAAGAAAACGTGGTATCTATACACAATGGAATTTTATGCAGCCATGAAGAAGAACGAAATGTTATCATTCGCTGGTAAATGCATGGAATTGGAGAACATCATTCTGAGTGAGGTTAGCCTGGCCCAAAAGACCAAAAATCATATGTTGTCCCTCATATGTGGACATTAGATCAAGGGCAAACACAACAATGGGATTGGACTTTGAGCACATGATAAAAGCGAGAGCACACAAGGGAGGGGTGAGGATAGGTAAGACACCTAAAAAATTAGCTAGCATTTGTTGCCCTTAACGCAGAGAAACTAAAGCAGATACCTTAAAAGCAACTGAGGCCAATAGGAAAAGGGGACCAGGAACTAGAGAAAAGGTTAGATCAAAAAGAATTAACCTAGAAGGTAACACACACGCACAGGAAATCAATGTGTATAGCTATCCTTATCTCAACCAGCAAAAACCCTTGTTTCTTCCTATTATTGCTTATACTCTCTCTACAACAAAATTAGAAATAAGGGCAAAATAGTTTCTGCTGGGTATTGAGGGGGTGGGGGGAGAAGGAGGGGGCAGAGTGAGGGGTAAGGGAGGGGGTGGGGGCAGGGGGGAGAAATGACCCAAGCCTTGTATGCACATATGAATAAGAAAAGAAAAAAAAATTAAAAAAAAAACCACACTAACATTCCACCTCACCTGTTAGAATAGCCATCATCAAAAACATCACCACCAATGTGTGTTGGTGAGGCTGTGGGGAAAAAGGAACCCTAATCCACTGCTGGTGGGAATGCAAGCTGGTGCAACCACTCTGGAAAAAAATGTGGAGACTTCTTAAAAATCTAAACATAGACCTGCCATATGATCCAGCAATCCCACTCCTAGGGATCTACCCCAAGGAATGCAACAGAGGTTACTACAGAGGCACCTGCACACCCATGTTTATTGCAGCACTATTCACAATAGCCAAGTTATGGAAACAGCCAAGATGCCCCACTACTGATGAATGGATCAAGAAAATGTGGTACTTGTACACAATGGAATTGTGCTCAGCCATGAAGAAAAATGAAATCTTATCATTTGCAGGTAAATGGATGGAACTAGAGAACATCATTCTGAGCGAGGTCAGCCAGGCTCAGAAGACCAAAAATTGTATGTTCTCCCTCATATGTGGACTTTAGATCTAGGGCTAATGCAGCAATGTGTTTGGATTTGGATCACAAGACAAAGGGAGAGCACATATGGGAGATATAGGAATAGGTAGAAAACCCAAAACATGAAAGAGTTCCATTCTTTTTCCATGGACAAGATGGCAACTTGGGTACAAAGACCAAGCTGGTGAAGTGAATACAATCAAAAAGTGAACCATCTATAGGATTAAAATAGGGGTTGTGTCAGTGAAATTCAAGGGTCCCAGAAGTATACTGAGTGCCAGGGGTTCAGGGCCTCCCGGAGGAAAGAGCACAACTTTTCCCTTAAATTTATCAAGTCAACATGCTTCCTAATTCTGAACATAGTAGTTATTTTTTAAGCAAATAACAAAATGAGTTAAAGACTAGTTTTATTTTTTAATATTGAAATGAACATATAGACGTGTGATGTTTACTCAGGAAGACATCTAAAAACATTACTGTGACTAGAATATATGTGACCATTTCTACTACTTATACAAAGTCACAAATTTTAAAGAAAGTGAGTATCAGGTACATTCAAATATGATTGTGCTTTTCTAGTCTTATGTACCTAAACAGAATGAACACAAACAGGAGAGGGAAATCAGACTGATTTCTCACTATTCTGACTTTTCTGCTTTTCCACACTCTGTTGGTTTCTGAAGCATTGGCAAGAAGCTTGGGAATGGAGGTCCCCTCTGTGGAATTTTTCTTCCTATTTCCTATGCATCCTCAGCTCTTCATTTCACTGTAAACTCTACCATTAAAAGTGGTTCTTGTGTCAGTGCAACAGAAGAGAAGAGAGGAAATAAGAATCTGCCTGACTGTGCCTGACAGAAGAGAAATACCAAACAACATGGATGAAACTCTGCACAAAGTGAAGAAAGAAAAATGCTCTGACTTTTCACTTGCATGTTTGTAAAAGGTCATGCTGCTGAGACCAACACCTAGAACCAAGCAGAAAGGTTTACTAAGTGACCAGTGACACCACTGCCAAAATAACCAAGAGAGTCTTACAGGGTGCTAAATTCAGACCATAGAAAACGTTCACATGAATACATATAAAAACAAAATAAGAAATTTCAAAACTAGACCATTAATGTCTAACTTGCCACTACTATACTCATAAGGTCACCTTGGATTGCAGGCACATTGTAAGAGGTAAGAGCAAAAGCAAGTCAGGAAGAGAAAAGAGAAGAGTTGTATCCGCTACTTGTGATTTTTTCCTTATGGAGAGGAAGATCAGCCACAGAAGAGAATACCATTGATTTTGCTGTGCTGGATAAGGAAAAGGAAGGGATATTCAGCACAGAATGTGGGTGTTTTGGAGATGAGTGCAGAGCAAAACAAAACAGGGACAAATGCTGCTGCTTCTGTACCTTCCTCAGTCACCTCAAGGAGGGAATGGTGCATGACCTTTGAAAGATACAGCCCGTTCTAAGACAGCATTCCAGAGAAGTCAGCCCTGGCTTGTTCAAAGGCATCTACCATTCCCAACTCTCAAAGGACATCTTCCAGGTCATAAATATCCTCCAGTTTAAATCTAGGAAGGAAAATTTCTACTTCTCTTGTGTACATCCTCTCTGGTCTTGTCCATTTATGAATTTGTCATAAGAGAGTTCTTTTTCCACCTAGAAGAAAAGAGTTGGAGATTGTAAGCGTGTTGTCCAGTTGAGCCTTCCTCTCTGATGTTAGTGCTATACTGCTAGGGTAGCTGCTAGCCATGTGGCAACTGTGTGCCAGAAATATAGATACTACAATGGAAGACTGAATATTTAATTTTACTTAAAAGAATGTATACAGTCACAGGTGATTAGGGGCCACTAGATTGGACAGCACATATCTGGAAGAAAGCACAGTAGTGCTTCAAGTAGGTAATGGTTTGACATTTCCCTGCTCTGATTTGTAATTTCCAGAAACTTTGGAAACTATGCTTGTTTCCTGAGGCAGAAACATATATGAGACGTCTACCTTGGATTGCACTTATGAGAGATGACGTCCTCTTCAAGTTTGGGGTTCTGTCTTACTTGGAGCATGTGAAGGCAGCACTTCTCTTTCATCTGAAATTCCTCCAAATTAATCTATCACCTTTCATTTTTCACTTAAATTACAAATTCTCTTAAGTCTCATTCTTGTAACTTTCCATCTCCATTGCTTTTGTTCAGACCTTGTCATGACCTTTATTTTAAATAAGTCTTTTATTTTATTAAATTTTACTTTAGTTATTGAATTAATTTTTTGGCAGTACTGGGGTTGAACTCAAAGCCTCAAGCAGGCAGCTGCTGTACCACTTGAGCCACTCTGCCAGCCCCCTTGTCATGTTTTTTGAATGCCACAGCATCCTCCATTCTGATTCTTCTCCATTCTCCCTTCATCCAATGAATCAATCACCCTAGCCAGTGATTGGCAGCCTGAAAGGGCTGTTCACTAACATGCTAAATATCTTCGCTGATTTCTGCAACCTTGCTACTCAGAGTATGGTCCATGTGTCCCAGCTTCAGCGTCACCTTGGAGCGCATTACAAACGTAGTCATAAGCACTGACCCAGGCTACTGTATTAGAACATAAGTTTAATAATATCCCCAGAAGCTCCACAGACTCACAAGAGCTCTGTATCACTTAAATGCATACTAAAGGACAAAGTCATGATTTAGCACATTTGAGGAGAGGACCATGACAATTAGTCAAAGGAATAGTCTGTGTGTTATAATTGTCATCTCTTTTAATCCTACAATAAACATTATAAATTATGTATGGTTTGGGTTTAAATAGTTCCCAAAGGATGTGTACTAAAAGCTTTGGGAAAGTGATTGAATCATGAGAACTTTGAGCTCACCAATGGGTTAATCTGTTGGTAGATTCATAATTTCATGGCACTATTGGGAGACAGTAGAAATTTAGGATTTAGGACCTACTTGACAAGAGTAGGTCTTGGGGCATGAGATTGGGGACTGTAGCTTGTCCCTGCTCTCTCTTCCCATTTCACCCTTCCCCTACAACTCCTTCTCCCTGTTTCCCTCCTCCCATACTATGAGCAGCTTTGCTCCATCCACATGCTTTCTGCCATGATGTTCTACCTTGCCACAAACCCCAAGCCTATGATGGAGTGACCATCAACTGAATCCTCTGAAATCATGAGCCAAAATAAATCTTTCCTTCCTTTAAATTGTCATAGGAATTTTTTTTAACACAGCAAGAAGGTGCCGACCACAGACAGGTACTGTCATTATTTTCTTTAAGAAGAATAATTAGTAAATTATTCTTAATATAATTAGTAAATAATTAGTAAAAAATGAGGGAGGAAAAGTAACTAAATTGCAAAGCAGGACATTGACTCCAATTTTGCCACATTGAGCCCACTCAGAATACCATCACAAGGGATTTAAGCATAACAATAGGAAACGCTATGTAGCCAAATGTGTTAGGAAACATTAATAAAAACAAATTTCAACATTTCATCTCTATAATACCACTCAGAACCTGTAACCTGACTAAAGGTAAACTTTGCACACTCATTACCATTTTCAAGTCGATTTTCATCTGGAAGCACGATGACCATATTCAGCTCCCCTCCAACATAGGAAAGCACTAGAATGTTAATGAATATTTCTTTTATGTACGACATTTTAAAAGGCGATTTCTGAAACATCATTTGCACAGGTCTTTTTCATTCTATAAAGAGACATTTAAACATTAAATCACAGGAGAAAATGGGAGTGCTTATTTCAGAATAAAATTAGATAAAAAATAGATTTCTTAATAGACAAATTTTCAGGTTCAAATCTGCCTAGAAGATTTAGATAAAAGTCAATTATAAAGAATGTACTTAATTAATCTATTCTGTCTAATTTCATTCAAAATCTCTGGAATTAAACTGAAAATAATGGACAAATCAAATTCAGAGAAAAGTAAACATCTTTCAAATAACACTCAAATTGTAATCGGTTAACCTCTTGCCCCACTGAAGCCTCCTTTTTCTCACCTAGGTTTTAAACATTGTTGCAATTTATATTTATTATCATAAGAAAACCTAGAATGTGGGTGACCAAAGGATGTCCAAGGCTGGCCTGGAAAAAAGCCAAGAGACCCTTTCTGAAAAATGAAAACTAAAGTCTAGAAGCATGGCTCAAGTGGTAAAGCACCTACCCAGCTAACAGGAGACCGTCAAGATTCAAACCTCATTACTACCAAATCACACACTAAATAGCATGTATGGTAACAGGACAATGGCACAATTACAATAAAATACATAAAATGAATGGATATTATTAGATGGAGGATAAACGGCTAACAGAGTAGATGCAAAGGAATGGTTGGTGCCTGTGGTTCCAAGAAGTGAAACTATGGGGCTGCCAAAAGTGAGAGGTTGTACTTAGTGTAAAGAAGAGTTTAAATTAATATCCTCAGGTTAAAAAGGGTTTGCAAATCATCCTGCAATATTGTATGAATAAACAATTCAATGTGGACAACACCAGAAAGACGACTAGATATCTTCAGTTTATATTTTAAGGTATGGTAAAATGAAAAATTATCTAATGTTAATAATAAAAAACAAAGTGTAGCTATTCTGAAGAGATGAAATGAATATTGGAAACACTATAGATCACCGGAGCAAGGGTAGGCCTGGGGTAAGGCTCATCACGCAGAGCTTACCTAGCACGGACGAGGCCTTGGGTTTAACCCATACTACCACAGGAGGGAAAAAAAAAACAAGAAAAAAACCTTGAATAAAGCTACATGTACACATGTTTCAAAAACAGACTTTGAGAGTGTAGATGGGTAAGAGAATAAAGACCTCCTTTCATATTAGACAGTCTTTTTAAAGAAACTTAAAATCTAACTGTTTAGAATATTACCTAAGAGACAAACAGTATACTTTCACCTTCAGTCTTCTCAGCAACCCAGGTGTTTATGTGTTTTCTGGACATTTCTGCTTCACTAACAAAGTTGAGGTATTCCATATTTGCTTGATAGAACTTGCAACTGAGGTCTGTGAATTGCTGAGATAAATGAAGAGACATGATCTCACAGCCACAAGTAATTAACAACAAGAACTTGAATTATCACAGTACAATAATAAAAAAATCAACAAATTTATGATTTATCACATAAAAATTAAAATCAAAGTAAGGAAATAATCTGAAGCCTAATTCTTTCCAGCTACACCTAATCTCAGCTTTTCAACTAATTAAAATAATGGTATGTATATTACATGATTTTCAGGAACTGGAGAATTCTTTAAAACAGGACCAATGAAAAACATCGATGAGATAATTCAATAGGCACTGTGAATTCTGAGTAAAGTCTCACCAATCGTTAATGTATTTGCACCTAATAACAAAGGTTGAAATATATAAGGCAAAAACTGACAGAAGTGTGAAGGAAATAGCCAAATCCACTAATATAATTATAGACTGCAACATGCCTGTATCAGAATGGACAGATTCAGTAGGTAGAAAATCAGTGAGCATGTAATTGACTCAACAACACTTGCAACTAATTGGGTTTAATTGGCATCCTTGATGACTCCATCCAAAGAGAGTACATTAGGCATTCCTCTTAAGCTTGATTGCAATGCTCACCCACATAGATCAAATCCTGTGCCATGAAATTCACATTAACAAACTATAGTAATAGAGATCATGCATGTATCTTCTTAATCCACTGTGGATTAAATTAGAAATTGATGAGAGAAAGAAGTCTGAAAAATCCCCAAGCACTTGGAGATGAAAGAACATACTTCTAAACAAACAAAGAGTGAAGGAAGAAATCCAAAGACACATTTGAAAATATTTTGAACAAAATTTACTAGTCAAATTCCCTGTCAACACCATGTTGGTGAAAACTAGGAGCAATAAGGACATTCATTTGTTGCTTGTGGGGATGGAAAATTGTATGGTAGTTTAGAAGACAGTCTAGCAGTGGCTTACAAAATTAAAAATACACTTACTACATGATCTAGTATTGTATTCTTTGATATTTATATAAAATGACCTGAAAATCCTGAATGTTTATAATAGCTGTCTTCACAATTGTCCAAATTAGAAACTACCAAGATGCCCTCCAGTAACTGAATGTGTAAATAAACTGTGGTATATCCGGAGAATGGAGTATCATTCAGCACTGTTGTAGCTTGGGTATGAAGTGTCCCTTCAAAAGCTGTGTGTTGAAGGCTTGGTGCCCAGCTGGTGGCACTATTGACAGGTAATTGGATCATAACTGCTAAGTATAACACTGTGTTAATGCATTGAGTTTATAACTGAAAGGAGTATTAGGAGGTGGGTCCTGGTGGAGGAGGTGGGTCATGATTGAGGATTGGGTCACAGACAGCTTATATTTGAAAGATCTATGTCTTACCTCTGATCACTTCTGTCTGTGACTCTTTCTGTTTCCGGCTGCCATGAGGGGATCAGACTCATTAGCAACATACTCCTGCCTCCATGAGTTCTGTCTCACCATAGGCCCTTAGCAATGGGTCAGCCAACCATGTACTGAAATCTCGGAAACCATTAGCCAAAATGCATCTTCCGTCCTTCTTATTTGTTTTTCTCAGGCATTATTCACAGACACAGAAAAGAATCTAATAAAAGCACCAAAAAGAAAAGAGCCATAAGTCATGAAAAGACAGGAAGGAAACTTAAATGAATATTACTAACTACAGGAAGCTTATTGGAAAAAGTTATATACTATATTTTTGAAAGTGTATGTCATTCTGGAGAAAGCAAAATGCACTGACAGTAAAAAGATCAGTGAGCCACAGTGATGTGTGCCTGTGATCACGGCACCTTAATAGCTTAGGCAGGAGGCTTATGCCTTCACTCCAGACTGGGCCAGGGAGAGAAACCCTGTCTTATTAAAAAAAATTCGTGATTGGGTTTTGGGAATGGGAAAATCTGTAGAGCACAGGGTGCTTTTGTTTTATTCTGTCTACCACTCTAATGTTTGACAGAGATCACTATACATTTGTCTACAACCACTGAGCGTATGCCATGAGTTGGCTGTAATACAAACTATGGATTCTGACTGGTAATGTGTCAAGGTACTCTCCTCAGTTCAAAATAATCTGCTGGCAATACTATTAATGTGTGAGAGGCTATTCATGTATCATTTATTTGTTTTTTATATGAACTAAAACTACCCTAAAATAGTCTACTTTTATAAAAACCTTTCAGAAGCATTAACCAAACAATATGTCACACTGGGAGCAACTGAATTTGTTGAGTGAGGCTTCACACAGCAAGTGCTTTCCTTTACCTATAATTGAGAACCACACACTATCTACCAGTATCAGTCATTCCATCATAAATAGGGAAAGTGTGTAATGCTGGATTAGTCCTCTGTGTCTGAAGTTTTTGTGACTATAAAGTCTGCAATGTCCAAATGACACACATATGGCTACTGAGCACTTGAAATATGGCTTGTGGGGTTGAGGAACTAAACATCTAATTATCAAATTTCAGTTAATTACTTTAAACATTTAACAAACACATGCTGACAATGGCTACTACTCCGAATGTTTTAGAATATCATTTACTCTCCAGAAAGGTGAAGCTATGTGTTTAACATATGCTATAAAATTAATGATATTAATGAACACTTACATCCTGCCATATAAAAGAAAAACTGGAGTGAAACAGATTGAAATAACTAATTGTTGGTTGTGCACTAAGGAATGGTTTTCCAAACTTTCTTTCAAATTGCTTATAGCTAAACATTTAATTCCCTTTTTTTGAATTCTTGTTTTTTAATATTACAGAATTTTATACTTCTCTTTCAATATACCAGTAGAGAAAAAATTGTGACCAAGTAGTTATGATACAAGTTCTGAAATTTATATGTGACCTTCAAAAATTGCTTAGTTACTTTTAGCTTTCTTATTTCAGGTAACAGGATTGAATTGTCAGCATCTTCAGGCTCTGTAGAGCTGATCTGTGTGCATCATCCTTGCACTCAGTCCTCCCTTTATTCCTGCTTTGCCAGTTAGGCTGCTCGGCCTGTCCATCAATGGTAAGGAATGCTTTAAAATCTCTCAGTTCAGGTGAATGACAGGAAAGCAAACTGACCACTTGCAATATTGAAGACTTGCCCCAACACTCCAGTGTCTTTTCAACTTGCAAATCCATTTAACATATTTTCTGCTTTTTCAAGTTACCATTTTATGAGCCTTAACCAAACTAAGTGAATATCTAATTATGTATTACTATTGGATTTCTGGAACAATAAATTGATGAAATACACTCCAGATATTAATCAACTCTTTATCTTATAGTCTGGTATTCAAATAAATTGAAATACAAATGCTTTTCTTAAATTACCATCCAAAGTGAAAAGAAAAGAAAATAGTCAGTCCTTGCTGCTTGCTGGATATTAGAGGGACTACCCTGAGAATGATGAAAGTCTGTAGAACGACTTACACAATCACACTCACATGCATAATCCTAATACATATTTAACCTTTGCTTGACGACCTTCACTTTCTGCCATTTGTTTTGGAATGATTAGAATTTGAAATCAGTTTGAAAACAATGAAATAATCAAATGGTTAAGCAATTATTTTGAAATTCCAAACATGCAAATAATTCTTACATGTCATAAGAAAAAGACACAGAGACCCTTAGAAATAAATGCAAAGGGAATAGTTACAGGAAATTTACAGAGAAGATGTACATGCTAGATAAACATGAGAAAAGCTATTCATTCTCACCAATAATAGAAATTCAAAAAGGATAACAACAGACAATGTTGATGGTGTTGGAAGAAATGAGCGATTTATGAATACCCTGGCAGGAACACAAATGGCTACAGCATTGTGAAAAGTAATTTGATCTTGGTGACTTAAATTTAAAGCTTCATTCCCTTCCTCCCTCTACAAATCCATCTTAAGGAGTAACATATAAATATAGCCAGATGGACTTTTGTTCATTAGTTTTATGTTTTCAGTGGTCAAACTTGGAGGAATGTTCACTGATACCTTACTTCCTATTCTATCCTATCCTTTTCATCCCGGCTTTACCAGTTTTAGGACTATTATTGGAATGTTTTCTTTTACCCAGATTAGATACCATGAATGTATATAATCTAATCCACCTCCTTTTCTAAGAACCTTTTCTTTCATTTTGAACCTTCATTTTTTTAACACAACATGCTTGTAAATCCTTCTAACTTCACACATAGATATCTTTCTTTTTCTTTCTGTGTCCTATTTTTTTGAGATGTGATGGCCCTCTTTGTGTACCAGTGATAGGTATTTGGGTTATTTCCAATCCTATCTCATTGCACATAATGCTTCAATGAGTGTGGAACTCATCAAATTTGTATAGAAATTATCCGCATAGTTAAAATGCAGATTGCAAGGCTGAGAGTCAGTAGTTTTAACAAGCTCCCAGGTAAATGATGTAGCTGGTCCATGGTGCACACTTTTTATAGCAGAATCTTAGTGTGAACATTGTTTTGTATCTATGGATAGTATTTGCTAATCTAGATTCCTATAATGAGATAGAATGAGAATTCTAGGTTGATACATAATTGCATGTATATTTAGGGTCGTTGCCCATAGGACTTTAGGACTTTTTCTTCTCAAGAACATTACCTGAATGCTTCTTTGGTCACAGACTTGCTTACAGAGTTACTGTCAAATGTTACTTACCAATATGATACATAAGAAATTTTTCTTTATGTGGTGAGATTGAACATCTTTTCATATATTTAAAGACTGCTTCCCTTTTCTGTGGTTCTTTTTGTTGGCATTGTTTGTTTTTACTGTGAACTGATCATGATGGTTTTCCATGGGATTGTGTTTCTCCTGGATTCTTAAGAGCACCTTTTAAAATTAAGACAATGAAAGCTTTGCCTGTGATACATGTTGCAAACATTTACACCCAAGTTACCATTTTGAGTTCTCTCCTTCCTTCCCCTCTCCCTCCCTCTTTCCTTTTTTCTTTCTTTTTCTTTCTTTCTTTTCTTTCCTCTTCCTTCCTTTCTTTCTTTCTCTTTCTTCCTCTCTCCTTTTCTTTTTCTTTCTTTCATTCTTCCTTCCTCTCTTTCTTCCTACCTTCTTCCCTTTCTTTCTTCCTTCCTCCCTTCCTTTCTTCCTTCCTCCATTCCTTTCTTCCTTCCTCTCTTCCTTCTTTCTTCTCTTTCCTCCTTCCCATTTCTTTCTTCCTCCCTTCCTTCCTCTTTCTTTCTTCCTTCCCCTCTTTCTTTCATCCTTCCTCTCTTCCTTCCTTCCTTCCTTCCTCATTCTTTCCTCTCTCCCTCCCTCTTTATTTCTTTCTCTCTTTCCTTCTTTTCATTGTTACTTCATTTCAGCTAAATGTTTTCCAGTCCTGCTGAGTTTTCTGGATCACCAAAGAATTCCTTCCTTTTTACAGTGTATTAGAATTTCCTTATGTTTTAAAGTTTGTTCTGTTATTTCTAGGGGTTAGGATGGTGTTTTGAATTGGATATCAAGTGTTGTCCAAAGACTCATGTGTTGCCTTGTTCTTTGGTTGGTCACTCTTATGCAGAAAGACAGGATCCTCCTAACTTTATAAAGTCCAAATGTAGCTCACTTTGGCTCCATAGCTCAGGATCTCTATGCACAAGTGAAGTATTATACGGTTCAGATGCTAGAAATTCTAAGTCTCACTTTTTAAATAGAAGAACAGAGATTTTGTGTTTGAGGTATACTTATTCTCGATTCCCTGCTTCTCGTGTGACTATACAGATAACTGCCTTTCCCTCGGGAGCAAAGGCAGCAGGTCAGTTCTTTAGTGAGAGCCCAATCTGTGCAATTATCAGATCTGACCTTGAATCCAATTTTTAACCCCTGCTTGCTACTTTCAAGTTATTTTCTATTGGTAAGGATAAAGAAAGTTACTTACATAAATTTCTAAGGCAATCAGTAGTAAATATTTGTGAATGAGTAAGATTCAGTATTTCATAGAATTAAGTCTTGGGAAGAATGTATTTTGTGGATGACTACAAGAAGTACTATATAGCATAGTCGAAATATCTTCTTATTCAGTTTCATGAAGATAGATATAGATATAGATATGGATATAGGATAGCCGTACCTTTTACTGAAATTACTCTGATAATCTCATCTTCACCTGATTGTTGAAAAAGGGATCTCCTACCCTCAATGGGTAAGCAAGCACATGCCAGAAATCCTAGACAATTGAAACTAGAAGCAGTTTATTTCTGAAATATATTCATACCACAGTGACACTATATGTCAGTCAGGTCCATGTGGTAGCTACAGTCAGGAAAGGAATGACAGAACACAGGCTTGGAAAGCTGCAGTAACAAGAGGGATAGCTGTCCTTTGGTTCCTGAGGAGGATGCTAGAGGCTTATGTGAATATACGTCAGGCTGCCAAAGAGCACTGGGTTGAGGACAAGGAAGAGTCCCTAGCCTAGCTTATAGCTGAACTAGCAAGGCGAAAAAACTTTCCTGCATGGTGGGACCTTGCAAGCATGTATTGCCCACCTAAGACTTTGGGACCAAGAAAGGACCAGAGATGTCAAATGATCACCTAGGATTTCAGGCCTTAAATAACAGTAATAATTGAGGTATACCTCATCAAAGGCAAAGTAAGAAAAGCTAATTTGACAGCAAGAGCCTCTGAAAATAGTATTCATATCATTATTTTGTCTGTAATATGTCTTGAACAGCTAAAGTTCTCTGGTTCTCTAGGTGAGTAACAGATAAAAACACTAATCCTTCATCTTCCTAATTCAATATTGATATCCTCTGCAGATCCTTATTCCAAAAAACAAAAGAAAACACCTTAATTCATGGATGGTCAGAGCCTCTTGGTTTAAACACTGACCTCGTACCTCCTGCAGTGGACTCAACTAACCTTCACCAAGGATGGGCACAGGGACATACCAATTCCCAGGAAGAGTGTACCAGCTCATGGCCACTTAGCACTCAGATGCTCTCTCTGCAGTGGAAGAATCACATGTGCTGATTATTTTCCACTCTTGAGTTTTTTTCATAGTTCAACAGCTTGGGAGAAGGGAGAAAAGGATGAATGTGACAAACCCAGTTAGACAAACTTCTACTATCCCCTCTGTCTTCTCAGCACACATACCCTGCGGGATTCTGTTTGTTTGTTTTGTTTTTGAGATACTGGGTTTCCTGGGTAGCCCAAGAGGCCTAGAACTCAAGATACTTCAGCATCAGCCTCCACAGTGAATTTCAGTATTTCCTTGAAGACCTCTGTCTCATTCTCTCCCCATGGCCAAGCTGGTAACTTAGGAGAAAAGGACAAATTGGTGACATGGCTACAAAGGGAATCCCAGTTGCTGTATTAAAATAGGAGTGTGTCAGTGCAGTTCAAGGGCCCCAGAAACCTAGTGATTGCCGGGGTTCAGGCCTGTACCTGAGGAATGATCACAGCCTTTTCCCTTCAATCTAACCAGTAACTGTGGTCTGCATTACTGACCATAACAGTGGTATTTCAAGCAAGTAACAAAAATGGCTACCAAAGTCTAGCTTCATTTTGTAATATTGGAAGGATAATATAGACATCTGATGTGTACTCAGGAAGGTGTGTAAAACCACATTACTGTGAACAGAATATATCCAACCACCTCTGCCAACTGATAGCAACTTACGAATTTCAGAGAAAGAAAATAGGTGTATACTTGAATAGAATTGTGACCCACTCATCCCTATGAATTCAAAAGATAATGAACAGAAGCACGAGAGGAAAACTGAATGAATTTATCACTGGTCTGAGTTCACTGTACTTTCAGTCTCTCTGCTGGCTTCTGAATGGCTGGCAGGAACCCTGGGAATGGAGGTCACCTCTGCAGAATTCTACTACCTACTTCCACCTCTCCTTCTAGTTCTTCATTTCACTCTCGATTCTTTCATTAGAAGTTGGTCAAGGTGTCAGTGCAACATAAAAGAAGAGAGGAAAAAAGAATCTATTTATTGTACCTAGGAAAAGGGATGAACCACAGAATATGGAGGGGCCCCTGAATGAAGTGAAGAAACAAAAGAGCTCTGAGTTGAAATGTACATCTGTGGAAGTCATGGTTGTGAGAACAATGCTAAGAAACAATGATAAATTCAGACCTGTAAACAATGATAAATTCAGACTTTAGAAAACATTTACATGCAAACACACACACAAATTTCAAAAAGAAATCCTTAATGTCTAATTTCCCACCACTACACAGATAAATTCAATTTGGGGTGCAGGCACATTTTAAGGTGTCAGAGCAAAATCAGATAGGTAAGAGAAAGGAGAAGGGCTGTATCCAAGATAGATGACAATTTTATTATGGAAAACAATATTGCTACATTAGAGAATACCATTGTTTTTGCTGTGCTGTATGAAGAAAGAAAGGGATGGTCAGCATAGAACCTGGAAGTGATTGGAATGCATGCACGGCAAGCCTCAGAATAGGCAAATATGGCCTCTGCTATTTCTGTAGTTTCCTCAGTTACCTCCGCAAAGGCCTTGTGCATAAACATGGACAAATACAGATCTTTCTTAGATGCATTTCAAAGAAGTCAGCCCTGGCTTTTTCAAAGGCATCAACTATGCCCAAATCTCAAAGGACATCGTCCATGTCATATTTTTCCTCTAGTTTAAATCTAGGAAGGAAAACCTTTACTTCTGTTTCATACATATTCTCTGACCTTGTCCATTCTATGAATTTCTCAGAAGAGAGTTCTTTTTCCACCTAGAAAAAAAGAACTGGACATTTAAAGATCTGGGCTAGTGCTAAACAATTCAGCTTTCTCTCTGATGTTAGTGCTATTCATCTGTGCTGCACTATTAGAGTACCTACTGGAAAATATGGCTACTGAGGGATAGAAATGTGGGTACAACAAGGAAAGACTTGAATTGTAAAATTTTACTTAATCTGAATGAGTACAGTCAGAGGTGATTAATGGCTACCAGTTTGAACAACATAGCTGGAAGAAAGCTCAGTTGAGCTTCAGGTGAGTGGCTATTTTATATTTCCTTCCTTTAATTTCCAAATCCCAAAAACTTAGGAAAAGCCTACTTCCTGAGGCAGAAACAAGTAAGGTAGCAATTGGACTGCATTTGTGACAGGATAGCTATCCTTCTCAAGTTAGGTGTTCTATCTTACTGGACGCATATCAAGGCAGGACGGCTGTTTCATATGGACTTTATCCCAATGGATCCATCACCTTTCTCTGTATATTGAACTTCTAAATTCTCCCCAGTTTGGACCTTCCTCTGTCTCCATCACCAGTGCCTTCATTCAGACTTCTTACGTGTTGTTGAAAAGCCACAGCACCCTTCATTCTGATTCAGCTCCATTCTCCTTTTTTTCAATGAATCCCTTTAGCCATAGGGATTGGATTTCTGAAAAAGTCAGTCACTGACCACCTAAAATTCCTCATTGATTTCTACAACTTTGGTACTCAGACATTGTCTGTGGGCCACACTTTGGCATCACCTGGGAGCTCATTACAAATGCAATCTCAGGCACCCTTCCAGGTCAACTAAATATGACCCAATTTTAACAAGATTCCCAGAAAATTCATAGTGTATAGAAGCTCTGCATCATATAACTGCTTACTAAAGGACAAAGTCATAATTTAGAACTTTTGAGGAGAAGACAACTAAACTTAGTCACAGGAATATTCTGTGCTTCAGAATGAATGCATTACATATGTTATCTCCTTTAACCCTACAAAAACCATTATAAGTTGTGTATGGTCTTTGTTTACATGTCTCCTAAAGGCCATGCATTAAAGGCTTTTGGAAAGTGATTGGATAATCAGAACTCTGACTTCATCAGTGAGCTAATCCACTGGTAGATTCATGATTTTATGACATTTTTAGAGTTGGTGGAAACATAGGACTTACATCCTATTGGAAGAGTCCTTGGGGCACGACTTGGGAGACTGCATCTTGTCCCTCATCTGTCCTCACATTTTCCTGCTCCTGCTGCACCTCCTTCTCCCACTGCCCCTTTTGCCATAAAGTGGGCAGCTCTGGTCCACCCACAAATTCTGCCATGATGTTCCACCTTGCCATGGACCCTAAGCCTACCGTACACTGAATCCTCTGAAATAATGAGCCAAAATAAATCTTTCCTCCCATTAATTTGTTTATCATATGAATAGGAATCACAGCAATAGGAAGGTAGCTGACACAGAGAGGTACTGCTACCTCTTCCTTTAGGAAGAAACAGCTGAGGGAAGAAATAAGCTAAATTATAAAGCAGGATGTTGACCCTGATTTAGTCACATTTAAGCTGAGAATAACAATATTTTCTAAATACTGTGATCAACATTCAAAATACAAACACCCTGAAATTAACTATAGCAATGGGAAAGGGTAGATAGCTTTATATGTTAGGAAAACATTAATAAAAACAATTTGTTAATAGTTCTTTTCTACAGAGCTACTCAGAACCTTTAATATGATTGAATGTGAACATTGCACACTCATTACCATTTTCAAGTCAGTGTTTTGTCTGGAAGCATGATGACCATATTCAGCTCCCCTCCAACGTAGGGAAGCACTGGAAGCACTGAGTATTTCTTTTACTCTTGGAACATCATTTACACAGGTCTTTTCGCATGCTTCAAGGGAACATTTAAACATTAGATTGCCAGAAAAAAAATGGGAGAGCTTATTTTAGAATAAAGCAAGGTAGAAAATAGATTTCTTTTTTTTAATTTTATTATTTATATGTGCATACAAGGCTTGGGTCATTTCTCCCCCCAAAAATAGATTTCTTAATAAACTGAAGTTTCAGGTTCAAATCTGTCTAGAAATTTAAGTAAGAGTCAATTATCAAGAATGAACTTAAGTAATCTATGCTGTCTAATTTCATTCAAAAAACTCTAGAATTCAACTAAAATGGATAAATCAGATTCAGAGAAAGATAAACATCTTGCAAATAACATATTCAATTTGTAATGGGTTAAGCTCTGTGTCCCACTTAAGCCTTCTTTTTCTCACCTAGATTTTAAACAGATGTTCGTGCTCATTTGTCTTTATTATCAAAAGAAGACTAACCATCATTGATTCTGTGTTTTCTATGCACTAGGGTGTTCTAGCCACTTGTCAGATCGCATTCTCTGCCATAGAATCTAAGTGAGTAGGGTAGGCAAAGAGATACTTCACTCACTACCAGCAACGCTACCAAGAAGATGGGCAGAGGCTCCATGACCACTTGGAGAGCAAGCATTAAACTGGCACAGGGAAGGTGGAAAATTAAAGAAGTCTCCCCAAAGGTGACACTGGTGGTAAGAATGGAACATGTAGGTATTAATGACAAATGAAGAAAAGGAAATGACTAGGTATGATACAAATTAGGAAGGGCCTAAAACAACTTGCTATGCAATTTGAACTTCATAACAAAACTTTTGGAAAACTGAGAACTATACTATATGGTCACATTTGTGATATAGAGAGTATACTGTATAGATGATCTAAGGACCTGGGAAAAGGGGCACAAGCTGAAAAGGGAAGGCTGGGACATGTCTCATGTGGTAGTACACATGCCAACAGTGTGATGGCCTAATGTCATCAAAATGTGTGTGTGTGTGTGTGTGTGTGTGTGTGTGCATGAAAACAGCAAAGGTAGGTTCCCAGGCTCTGCAGGGAGAGCAGCTGTTGGACTGCCCAAAGACCATGCAGCATTGAATAATATGAAATGAAGTAGATTGTATGTTTTAAAGCCAGTATGAGCACAGGGACCACGAACCACCTTTGATAGTGTAAAATATGTACTTTGCTGATTTTACAGGGCATTTCCTTGGTCCACATGTTCTCAAACTGATTCTCCCAATTCCCTTTGAAGTAGATGGAATGCACCAGAATCAGCTTAGTTGATGAATCAATTGAATGTAGAGGCACAAAATTTGCAATTTTACCTGCAAGGAAAAATTGAAAATGTATTAGGAAAAAGCATTTGCTGATGCATTTACCAGGAAAGGATCGTCAGATCAATTATTCTCCATAGGTGAGTTAGCAAGGTAAAGGAATTTCATGATATCCCAAAATATAACCATGGAAAGAGATGCTTGTCCTAACTACAACAGTACAAACACCACAACAAAAATAGAGTTTAAAGCAAGGGGCAAGCCGTGACTCACATTTATATTCCCACCTACACAGGAGGCATGGGTAGGATAAAGTAGGTTGAAGGCCAGCCTGTGCAAAAAGCAAGAGAGCATGTCTATAAATCACCTGAGCGCAACAGTTAGAAGCTTGTCTTAAGTGGTAGAGCACCAGCCTCACAAGAGGAGACCCTGAACTGACTGCCAGTGGCTTATACCTGTAATCCTAGCTACTTAGCAGGCAGAGATCAGGAGGATAGTGGTTCAAAGCCAACTCTGGGCAAATATTTCAAGAGACCCTATCTTGAAAAAATCTAACACAAAAAAGGGCTGGTGAAGTGGGTCAAGGTGTAGGCTCCGAATTCAAACTACATTAAGGAAAAAAAAAAGAGACCATGAATTAAAACACCAGTACTTCCAAAAGCAAACCAACCAACCAACCACACATTCATGTAATAAAGAGAGTGTAAGGTCTCCTAGGTACAGTGGAAACATTACAACAATATTCATAAAACAAAAAGTAGATATTAACGGGTTGAGGATAAACTACTAACATAGTAGATGGAAAGGAATGGTTGGTGCATATGTTTCAAATAAGGGAAGTTAAAGTTTTGCTTGAAAATGAACTGTATTTAGTGTAAAGAAAAGTTTAAATTAAAAACTTAAGGTTGAAAGGAGTTTGAATTGACTAACTACAACACTGAATGAATAAATGATTCAACAAGAGTAATACCAGAAAGAGACAACTAGAAATCTTGAATTTCACATATTATTCAATGGTAAAGAGGAAAATTTGGTAATGTTAATAACACCAAATAAAAAACAAAGAGTAGATTTTCCAAAGAGATGTACTGAACATTGAGAAACATAGATTGGTGAAACAAGATAGGCCTGGGGGTGAAGCTCATCATACTGAGCTATGTAACATGGAATAGGCACAAGTTTCAATTCATAGCACCACAAAAAAAAAAAAAAAAGAAAGAAAGAAAGAAAGGAAATGAAAAAGGGAAATCTGGGGATAAAGCTACAGAAAAAGTCTGTGTATGCCGTTTTCACAATAAAAGGATTTAAAAGATGGCATAGTTAAGAGAAAATAATAACTCCTTTTCATATCAAACAGTCTTTCTGAAGAAACTGAAAATCTGACTTTCAGAATACTACTCAATAGACAAGCAGTATACTATCACCTTCAGTCTTCTCAGCAACCCAGGTGTTTATTTGTTTTCTGGGCATTGCTGCTTCAGTAACAAAAGTCGAGCCGCTCCATTTGAGCTTGGTAGAATTTACTGCAGGAATCTGTAAAATGCTAGGATAAATGGACAGACGTTATTTCACAGCAATAAGAAATTAAAAACTACAATTTACGCTTCACAGCATAACTGAAAATCAATACGCTTGTGGTGCGGTAATTGGAAGAACAAACAAATACAAAGAATTAACCTAAAGTCAGAATTGTTTTGGTCTATACCTAATCTTAGCTTTTAAATTCATTAAAATAACAATGTATATATTAATAGGATTTTCACGAGCTGCAAGATTCTTTGAAGTGGTACAAACTATCAATGAAATAATTCAAAAAGCACTGTGAATTTTCCATAAAGTCAGAGCAATCTTTAATGTATATGCACTAAAAACAGAGCATGATATATGGGAGGCAAAAACTGACAGACGTGTGAAGGAAATACCCTGCTCCACTGCTATGATTGGAGACGTCAACATGCCTGGATCAGAAATGGACAGATTCAGCAGACAAAAATCAGTGAGACTGAAATTGGCTCCACAACACTTTCAACTAATTAGATATAACTGTCTCTTTACTATGCCATCATTGAAAATCTTTTTCTGTAGCTTTATCCCCAGATTCCCCTTTTTCTTTTTCTTTCTTTCTTTCTTTTTTTTTTTTTTGATGCTATGAATTGAAACTAGTGCCTATTCCATGCTGCATAGCTCAGTATGATGAGCCTCGCCGCAGGCCTATCCTGTTTCAGTGATCTATGTTTCTCAGTGTTCAGTACATCACACTTCCATGTGACCTTCATTTTATGCCTTTTGTTTTAAAACAATTAGTTTGTGAACCAATAAAATTTTAATAGAGTAAACCATTATTTTTGATATCCCAAAGAGATAGTTTTTACAAATTATTAAGAAAAAGACATAGAGTCCTTTACAAATATACACAACAAACATAACTACAGGGAACTCATAGTTTGTAAAAATCAGGAATTTATTTATCATACTTTAGGAGACAGGAAGCCCAAGATCAAGATGCTGTCAGGTCTAATTGTCCAAATTGGATCCATCCTTGAAAAAGGAGGAAAACTGTCCTCACCTGGTGGATTGCAGAAGGACAAGCTAACCAAACGCTGCAGGAGTCTGCTCACCCATGTATGAAGCAGAAGCCTTCATAGCCTGTTACTCTTATGGACCCCACATCTTAACACTGTCACATTGGTATCACCTACACTATGAGGGGAGTTCCTACATAAATGAAGGGGTGCATTAAAACCTTAACAGTTCAGTTTCTTTTCTTAAAACCCCTCTAAGTTCATTATGTCCCAAAATGTAACCATGGAAAGGGGTGCTTGTACTCACAGTATAAACACCACAACAAAAACATAGTAGTAAGGCCATGTGTGATGACTCATGCCTTTGCAGCTACTCAGAAGGCAAACATTGTGAGGATTTTGATTCAAGGCCAGTCTAGACATTAAATAATTAGATCCACTCTCAAGAAGCACTGGGGTGTGAAGGAACACTATGGTTTTCCCAGGTACAAGAAAGGCATAGTTGAGATATTTTCACCCTGAGTCCAGCCCTGACATAAAGCACAAAACCCTATCTAAAAATAATCTAAAAGTAAAAAAAAAAAAAAAAATGAAAGCATCACTCAAGTCAACAAAAGAACAATTTCAATAAAAGGTATATTGAGTACATCACAAATAGTGTATTAGAGTGAGGATAGGGCTATTGGCAAGACTCAAGTGGTTCAGTGCTTGCCTGGTATACATGAAGCTCTGCATTCAATCCCCAGAATCACTTGAAAAAAAAAGAGGCTATGTAGATAAAATGTCTCCATGTTTTCATTGTTTCAGAAGCAGGTTTTTAAAGTTTACATAGTTATTTAAAGAAACTTCATATTGGACAGCCTTTTAAATAAGTTTAATATGTGATTGTTTAAAATAGTATTAAAAAGACTAATATAATTTACCTTTAGTGTTATCAGCAACCCAGGCATTTATGTATTTTCTGGATGTCTCTGCCTCCTTAAGAAAGTCAAATTGTTCCATGTTGGCTTGGTAGAACGGACTGCAGGAATTTTTTAAATACTGTAAGAAACAGAAAAACATGATCTCACAGCAGCAAAAGTAATTAATAACAACATAGTTTATTGTCACATCAGAAAGTCAATAATTTCATGATTGACCTTCTGTAATTTTAATCAAATCTAGAAATAATTAAGACCCAGTGTTTTTAGTTGCATATAATCTTATCTTATAAATTATTAAAATAATGTGCATCTTAAATGCTTTTCATGCACTGCTGAATCATTTGAAAGAGTAGCAAGCCATCAATGTGATAATTCAAAAGGCAGTGTGAATTCTCCATAAAGACACAGCAATCCTTAATATGTATGCCCCTAATAACAGAGCGTCAAATGCATGAGGCAAAAACTGACAGAACTGTGAAGGAAATAAATAAATCCTCTTTATATTTGGAGGCATAGACAGCCCTGTGTCACATATGGACAATTCAGCTGGCAGTAAAATCAATGAGGACAAATTGGAACTCAACAGCAATGTCAATTAAGTGGATTTATTTGGCATCCAAAGAAAGCAGGTTAGACATTCCTCTGAAGCTGTGTGCATTGCTCACCACATATATCATATCATGCACTATAAAACTCACATTAACAAGTCAAAATAATAAAAATCATGTAATACTGCTCAAAGACCACAGGAGAATTAAGGAGCATTGAAGAGAAAGATGGCTGAAAAACCCTCCAATACATACAAATTAAAAGCACATTTCTAAACAAGGAGCAGATCAAAGAAGAAATACCAAAAAACATTTAAAATTGCTTTGAATTAATAAAGTGAGACTCACTCACAACACTGTGCTCATAGAATGAAGAACAACAGAAACCCTCATTGATAACTGTGGGAATGCAACATGGTAAGGCCACCTCAGAAGCATCTAGCAATTTCTTACAAAACTAAGAATACCCTTGCTATGTGATTTAGTAACACGATGTTTGACATTTATCCAAAAGGAGAGGAAAACCCTGAACATGAATGTTTATAACAGCTTTCTTCAAAATTGCCCAACTGGAAACAACCAAGATGCTCTTAAGTAAATGATCTTGTAAGTAAACTGTAGTATATCCACACAAAGGAGCATTGTTGAGCATGTTACAGATATCTAGTGTCCCTCAAAAGGTTCTTTTGTTGAAGGCTTAGCCTCCCCTTTCCTGGTAGTGCTATTGAGAGATGACTGGATTACAGGGTGATATGTTATAAAATGTGTTGTCCTCTTGACAAGGCAAGAGAAATACCTGCCTGCCATGCTTATTGCAGCTATGTTCACAACAGCCAAACTGTGGAAATAGCCAAGCTGACCAAAAATTGATGAATGGATAAAGAAAACATGGTACATACAACATGGAATAATCTTAGTCGCAAAGAAAAATGAAATGATCTCATTTGCAGGAAAACGAATGGAACTAGGAACATCATGCTGAGCGAGATAAGCCAAACTCAAAAGGCCAAATATTGCATGTTCTTGTTCATTTCTGAAATGCAGATAGATGTAAAATTATGATGAAAATAATAATTATACTAATGGGACATGAATGTACATGGGGGACCATATGGGGTGGCCAGCAGGAGGGGAGAGAAAGGAGAATATTAACAATTGAAGAACATGTAAGTATGCAAATATACGCATATGGAGACAGCATAATGAAACCACCACATACTATTTGAAAAACCGAGGAGGGTGGGGGGCGTCGTGAATATGATGGAAGCTTGAACTTATTCAAGATACATTAAATGCATATATGGAATTACCACAATTAAATCCCCTATTACTATTCATGTATGATAATTCAAAAAGAAAAGTGAAAAGAGAAGAAGGGAAGAGAAAGCAAGGGAAGGGATGAGTAGGGAAGGGAACGAAACAAGTATGACTTATGAAAGGAATTCGTAAGACATTTCTGCAAAGAGCCCAGTGGCAGTTCTAAGAAAGTAGTGGATACGAGTTGTGTTAATTTCAGCAAGAAGTATCTGGAAACTTTGGACAGCTTCAGCTTCACTAAATGAATGTGTGTGAAATAAAAATAAAATTAAATCAGTAACAATACACATGTCACTATTTCCAGACTCCGATAAATAGATCCAACATTAACCAAGTGGTAAAAGCTTTATAGATCTTTACAACTGCTTAAAAGATGATTATTCCTGTTGAAATGACAAGTGTACTGAAAGTTGCTGTCATAATTGATTTCATAATTAGTTTCTACTGTTATAAAAAGGTGTCTCTGAGTGAGTAATTTATGTAGAATAGAAATTAATTAGTCATAGATCTGGAGACTGGGAAGTCCAAGATTAAGATGCTGTCAGTTTCAATTGCCTGGGGAGGACTGCTTCCTCTAAAAGCAATGAATCCTGTGTCCTCACCTGGAACAAGGCACAAGGCCAGCAAACCAAGCAAAAGGAACACTCCATGAAACCTGTTGGCCCTATGAATGGGGTAGAAAACATCATGGCCTGTCACCCCTTAAGGACCCTACCCCTTAATACTGTCACATTGATATGACTGGAATTTTTAATGGTGTATATCCAAATCTTAACAGCTCAGTTTCCCTGCTTAACACTTCTCCAAATGTCTCTCTGTAATCACTTGCTGAAGGAATTCAGAATTTTATAAATATGAGTTTGAATGGGAAAGTTTTTTCAAAACTCTAATCAAATGAGTCAAGTTATTAATGCTCACTATTTGTGGTAGTTTCCCGGCAACATGACTGCCCTACAATAAGTGTTATCTCTGTGTATTCATGGTGCTCCTAATACCAAAAGAGAGAGTCACAATTCTCAGTGGTGGCACATGCCTATAAACCTGGCACTCAGGAGGCTGAGGTTGGTGAATTCCTGGGTTAATATACAAATGCAGAAATTATCAGCCATAACTATCAATAAGTGGAATAAATAATAAATGTGCATGTAAATCAGTACTTATCCTATTCTGTCTTAAAAATCCATTGTTTCAGATTTAACACCATGGATGCTCTGTCAGAAGCAAATGGCACTTTTGCCTTGACCTTTTGAAAAAGTTGCTTGGAATCAACATGGAAAACATATTTTATTCACCCTTGAGCATCTCCTCGGCCTTGGCAATGGTCTACATGGAGGTGAAGGGAAACACCACTGCCCAGATGGCCCAGGTACCTCAAGCCATGTCCTGACCACAATGAATGCTGCTATGAATTTATTGAAACAGATAATCTTCTACATTACAAACCCCAAAGACACTGTTGTATACACCTAGCTCTGCTAGTGGCAAAGAGATGAGGATGAGGACTTGTCAGTACTTAATCTATTTGACTATCACAACTAACCATACTGGAATAATTCCATATACATTCAGCTTTTTTTCTAGCTCTTCTTATTTCTTTTAAAGGAGGAGAGTCACAAACTATAAAATCTTATAATTCAGGGAGTATATAAATATTGGTATTGACCCAAAATACTGCTGCTATTATTGGAAGTTACTGGTAACAAACCTAGGATAGATAGTTTAAGTTCCAAATCTACCATGCTGCATATGTGATTGTCTTTTGAAGATTGTTTCACCTTTCAATTCTAAGAAATACTTGCATTCAGAGACTTTGAACTGGAAAGCAACTGTATTACCCTGCTCTTCTTAATTCTATTTGTTTGAAACAACTACTGTTAACACACATTACTGACATCACTCTTTGGGGTACTGAATATCTGTCTTGACTTAGATAGCCCCTATATTATTCTTTTATGACTTCCTCTTTCATAAGTGTGTTTTCTGGAAATGACTGTCAGTTCCTACCATGCAAGAAAAAATGACTGTGCTGCTTACAAGGGCAAATCTTTTCAGCTGTGGGGCAGGAATAGGTTGGCCGATGGAGGAATGAGAATGAGTCACAGCAATGTGGTTTTCTGAAAATTCTGGAAATGGAGATTTTGTAGCAGTGAGAAACTGAGAGGCCAGAGGTGGATGGGTAGAGAAGTAGGCTGCTTATCTGATTGTCAGGATTTGGTAGTAAGCCACTCATTCTGGGATGGCTGGGTAGACCATCGCCTCTGTTTCCAGGTCCATCCATGTCTCAACGTGTGCTTCCAATGTTGAGACTATCACACCTTGTGAGTTGTTTCCCTGACACAGGCAGATGGACTGTCTTCCTCCATGCCCATCTTCTACCCACTTCAGAATTCTGCTGAAATCTGTGCAATGTTTGACTCCTCACTTACTTTCTTACTAATCAGAGAGCACATCACTGAGTCCCAGGGTACACCTCACCCATGCCCTTGATAGTAATGTTCTTTGTCACATCGTGTAACCTAAACCCCACAAACCACAACAGGAAGAAAGTTATGCACTACACTTTCATCATTAGGCAAATCAGATCCCTGAAGCAGAAGTCCCAGCACCTGACCTGCTCTCCCTAGCATCAACATAATGACTTCCCACACTGCCCATGCTAGGAGGAGAGAGAAACAAGCTTCTGTGCTGACTTGATCTAGCACAGCGAGATTCAAATATGATTAAATAGTCCTCTCTTCCCAGAGCCAAAGGATAAGCAGTCTTGAAATCCTTTCCCTACAGAGATTTGGATAAAATAAAGTAATCACAAGATCTGAAATGGGCCTCAGGATGATCATGGTAGGTC
This sequence comes from Castor canadensis, assembly GCF_047511655.1. Lineage (NCBI taxonomy): Eukaryota > Metazoa > Chordata > Mammalia > Rodentia > Castoridae > Castor > Castor canadensis. Next base: position 14,338,607 of record NC_133389.1, read on the forward strand.
TGAATGACCTCAAAAAGGGTTAAAAATGGCCAGAAATCAGGAGGCCAGGGTGAGCTATGAGCTCCATGCACTTTTCTTTCAAAAGGCACTGGGGTACTCTAAGTCAGCTGCCTTTGAGTCTCACAACTCTCTTTGTTTCTGGGGTTTCCAGTAGCTTAGAGGATTTGCAACATCTTCTCCCCTACACTGTCATCTGTGGGTAGGCAGCCCATAACTCAGCACTGGAAACTACCCATGTCCCTATCCACCTGCTCTGGATGCCTCCTCCTCAGACCTAGATGTGCACACAGTGTCCTGGTAGTATTGGGAAACACTGCCACCCAACCATGCTAACACTCGATATGAATTTCCCTGTTGTAGCCCAGCAGGATGCTCATCCCACCCCACTCCAATCCATTATGCAAGCAAGCCCACTTTCCCAACCAGACATTCAGGTGTTCAGCAGGTAGGGCCCTACTCCCTCATTAGAGAACACTGATCTGAGAGTGAGAAAGAGAGCAAGGGGAACAGGAGAGCTTCAGGAAACTCTTTCTCAGGCTCCAACACATACCCAAGGAGCAGAAGTTGATATCCAATGTCCCAGTAGAAGCAATTCCCAATGCCAGATACACACCACAAGTTCTGGATCTGAGTTTCCAGGATGAGACTGAATGAGCTGCTCTGGAGTCTGATATGAGCCCAGTGGGGAGGGCTGAGTCCCACCTACTGCTGGGCTAATTGGCAAGGTGGCAGAGGAGAGTGGGAAGAGGGCAACCATTGCTCAGCTGGGCATTTCCTGCTGTGCAGAGCTGTATAGATTCCTGGGCAAACAAGACAGGGCTCTGATCTCTGAACTTTTGTGTGTGTGAGTGATCATACTCCCTTTTCTCTCCCAGTTCAGGTGTCTTTGTAGAGAACTGAATTAGGGGTTCAATGAGCAAAATAGTCCCAATTCCTAGTACATCTTTGGAAGATGCACTTTGTACAAAAGAAATTTAAAATATACAATCCTCCATCATGTAGTGATAGGAATTTGACTCTGGAAGCTGACAAACTCACAGGCCACTAAGAAAACCTTGTCTGCCACTGGGGCAGTCATGCTGGAAGCCCGGAGGAGAACTTTATCAACCTTTCAAAACTGGGAGCTCATCATAGGAAACTTGAAATCCTCACCTGAGCCTGGCTTTCTCAAAGTCGTGCTGTTAGAGTTCTAAGTCAGCTAACTCACGGTGTTGGAGGCTCCCAGGTTTTACTGAACCTGCGGCAGCATCGCTGGCTTCTACTTACTGGAAGCCAGTGGTGATTTTTTTCTTTAATTTTTGAGCTAGACAAGCATGGAGGAATGCTTCTATTCTTTCCATTCCTATTCTTTCCTTTCCTTTTCCTGGCAGCTTTACTCATGCTAGGTTAAACCTTCTAGTGTTTTCTTTTTCCAAAACTAACTAATATGAATGCAGTCTAATTCCCCTTCTTTTCTACCTATGAGTATCTGTCTGCCATTTGAGCTTTCCTTTTATGTCTTCACAATAAGTTTTGGAAACCCCTCTAACTTCTGATTTTAATGGCTTATTTATTTATTTATTTATTTATTTATTGGTGGGGGTACCACTTTGTGAATCACTGAAGGACATTTGAGTTTTGTGCAATCTTACTTCATTGCAAACAGAGATGCTGTGAGTGTACAATTCATCAAACTTTGCATAACATCATCACATTTGTTAACAATGAAAATTCCAGTTGCACAAGCACTAAGATTCAGTACCTCTAGCAATCTCCCAAGTAAAGGATGTAGCTAGTCCACGCTCCACACTTTTATACCAAAAATTTAGTGTGAAGAACAGTGTCTTGTATCCATGGAATTGTTTTTGCTAATCTGAATTCTTATAAATGAGATTGCTAGCACCAAAGATAAATCCAAATATAATTCAGTTTGTTATTGTCAAATTCTTACCCATAAGCACTGTGTCATGTTTTTTGCTCTCACCAAGTTTCCATGAATGTTTCATTCTTCACAGCCTTGGTCACAGTGTTACTGTCAAATTGTTCTTACCAAACTTATAGGTGAAAAGTATTTTCTTAATGTGATTAGATTAAGCATCTTTTCATATGTCTAAAGATAACTGCCCTATTTTTGTTTGATTTGTTTCATTGAGAACTGATTCAATAAATTTTTCATGGGGGAGTATGTTTCTTCTCAATTCTTAAAATCTCCTTTTATATTAGCACCACCATTTCTTTGTCTGTTACACAAGTTGCAAATATGTATTTCCAGGTTGTCATTTATTTTGACTTGGGCCTTATTTTTAGTAATTTTTGGCATGCAGGATTTCAGTAGTAAATTTAATTATGTTTTTCCTTTATTTTTTGACACTTTTAGTCATAGCTGGGAATACTTTCTCTGTACTATACAATTTACCAATGTTTCCTTCCAACATTTGTACGGCTTCATTCTTTTCTACATTTTGAATATTGGTCTCTTGGACTTTACTGTATAGGAAATGTTAATCCAATTTTAATTCATTTTCAAATGGCTTTTCAGTTGCTCCTAGTTATTAAAAATGCCAGCTTTCCATTAATTAATTGATATTCCCCTTGATGCATAATAAATAACTTTGCATTTTTGAATCTGCCTCTGAACTTATTCAGGTCCATTGCTTATATTGTATTCTTCATGGACTTTTAAGAGATTCTATTTTTTAGGTGGTTTTAGGTTCACAGCAAAAGTGAGAAGAAGATACCGACATTTCCCACATAATCCTTTCTCTGGCACAGGTACAGCCTCCCACATTTATCAACATCCCACGCCAGAGTGGCACTTTTGTTCAAGCTGTGAATCTGCACTGACAAGTTATACCTAAGGTCCATAGTGAACGAAAAGCTTAATTTTGGAAGTATTTCATGACTTCAGAAACACTTCCTGCTACACATATTCAACCCTCTTTTCTTCCTCTCCCCAAACCCCCAGAATCCTAATAACCAGTGACCTTTTTACTCTGTACATTTTTCATTTTCCACAACGTAAAATGTTGGTTTGGATATTTCAGGGATCCAACAGTACCAAGTTTATCAGAGATGTATTTATAGAACCTGAGATATAAGTAATTGAACTTCAACCAAAGCATTTTCTTTATGTCATGCAGATCTCATACTTGCAAACTTTTCTTTATGCCATGAAGATCTTATACATGCAAACTTTTACTTAGCACTAAATTTATAAATACTAATCAAAAAGAAGCCCAGATAAATTTCACAAATTTTGCTCTTACTTTGCAGGGGCCTGGGTCTCATGTTCAAGGGCTGATCTATATCTTCCTTCTTTCTTCCTTATTTAGTCACCCTGTGATGGGTTGCCATCCAGTCACAGAGATACTCTGTCCCCGTATATCTGAATTCAGTTCTAGCCCAGGACTCCTGGATCTGTCCACCTTATATAGCTGTCCTTTCTGACCAGCATTTTCATCTTTTGTGTTTCAATGACCTGATTCTGGCTTTTCAGTCCTTACAAGAGTTTTCTCATCTACCAAAGGATGCTTTCTTCTTTCCATGAGTATTAGAAATTTATTTGTGATTTAAACTTTTTTCAAGAATTTTAGGTGGTACTTTCATGTGGATATAACAAGTGGTCCTAAGACCCCTGTTGAAAACATTGTCCACATGTGGTAGACTTCAGAGAGAGAAAGGGAACTTGCAGATTTTGTAGACCCCAAATGCACCTGATCTTCCCTCCACATCCCAGGACCTCCACACACTGGCCAAGTGTTTTGTGCTTTTGGTGACAGACTGCTCCAAGTTCTCACTTTTCACATGGGAGGACAAAGTCAGAGAAATGAACCTTTAAGTCAAAGGCAGACTTCTTTCTGCTCCCTTACCCTCCTGATTGTGCTGACAGCTGCCCCTCCCTCAGGAGCTCAGGTAGCAGCTCAGCCCCTTACTGAGAATCTAGCCCCTGCCATGAACAAACCTGACCTTTGTTCCATGTCCTACCTCCTTCTAGCCACTAGGATTTGTTCAAGTTACATAGCCTCCTACTCTGAGATTTAGCAGGGATTTCCTATTGTTGCAAATGAAATTAAGTAATTCATGTAAAATTCCTAAGGTAAAGCAGAAAATCAGTAAACATTTGAGAGTAAGTGAAATCAACTTTTTCCTGGAATGACATCCTATGAGGAATTTATTTTGTAGATGTTAATAAGAAACCATGTGTAGCTTAATGGAAATTTCCTCTAAATCAATTCCATAAAAAGATACATGAGCATTATTTGGGTGGCTGTACTTTTTAACTGAAATATAATTGGTATAATCCTTTACCTCATTGGTAAAGGATTGATCTCCCACACTAAATAGTATGAAAAAACCATACACATGCAAGAGACTCTGGATAGAAGAAATTGGCAGAAACTTATTAATGACATACACTCATAGCCGAGGGAAGGAAGAGACCACAGGCCATCCAGGGCTATGTGGTGGTAACAATCAGGAATGGGATATTTGTACAGTCTTGAAAGAAAGGCTTTTCAATATCAGGAGAAACAGTTGATCCTGGCCCAGCTGGGGGATGTGAGAGGATTGTAGGAACAAAGTTGAGGACCAGGAGGAGTACAGCTGTCTCGGCTGGTAGAGGAACTAACTGGTTAAGGAAACTTTCCTGTTTGGTGGTTTAAAGGGTTGCACACAGCTGATGAAAGGAGGTAACTGCATGGCTGCACCTTTGGGACTCAGAGAGAATCAGAAATGTCAAAGCAGCACCTGGGGTTTCAGGTCTTATAATATAGCAATAAAATATGACTGATAACTCTACAAAGGCAATGCAACAAACAGCTCAATTGAAAATAAGATCCTATTAAAACAATACACATATCATTACCTTGTGTGCATATAGTTTACATGGCTAAGGTCTTATTGTATATATCCCTCTTCCCCCAAACCACCAACTCTTATCTGGATATCACCAAGGCTGTGCATGATGGCAAACCTGTCTCCAGGAAAAAAGCGCCAGCTAACTGCCTGATGGTTGCTGCTCTGAGAAGCTCTGCCTGTGCTGGAAGAATCATACATGCTGATTATTTGCCACCCTTGAGCTTCTCTCCAATTCCAAGAGCTTGGCAGAAAGGAAAAGAACAAGAGTGCCAAATCCAGGAAAGTCTAATAGTCCCTCTTTCTTCTCCTCACCACTCATATGGTTTGACTGTCTCCTTTTTATTGTTTTTTTCCTTGTTTTGTGTTTTGTGTTCAAGAAGCCTGAGCTTCTTGAACACCGCAGTCCCGTATTCTTTCCACGGAGAATATGTGACTTAGGTACTTAGGGAAAAGGAACAAACTACTGAAGAAAATATTAGTTCTGTCAGAAAGTTCAAGGGGCCCAGGCCTGATTGCAAGGGGCTCAGGACTCTCCCTAAAGAAAGAGCTTCATTTTTCTTAAACAATTTAACCCATCAGAATGTTCCCTAACACAGCCCTTGTGTTTTAAGCAAGTAACACAAAAGGCTAACAGAAAGCATTTATTTTTAATATTTGAAAGAAAACATAGAAACCCAAAGTTTATCATGAACCTTTCTAAAGCTACATTACAGTGAACATAACATACCTAACCATCTCCACCTCTTGATAGAAATTTTTAAAATCTCAGGGAAAGTAGTAGTTGTGCATTTGAATGCATATAAAACCTACTAGTCTTTATAACACAAAAGGACAATAGAAAGAGAAACAAAAAAGGAAATTGCAGGTTTCTCACTAGTCTGAGTAACTTCTCTCCCAGTTCTATGCTTGGAATGGAGGTCCCTCTGTGGAATTCCAAGATCTGATCCCCACACTTCCTCCCAGTTCTTCAGTTCAATTTAGACTCTCATTACCAGTGGGTCAAAGTTTCAATGCAATGGAGCAGAGAGGAGAGGAAAAGAACAGGTGTCTTCAGGTTCTTGAGAGAAGAGAAGCTGTCCAGATCATGGAGTGGCACAAGACACAAAGTGAGGACAGGATTTAGCTCTCACAGCTGCAATGCATGTATGCAGGAGTCAGGGAGGTGGAACCAACATCCAGATCCAAGTTGAGATGTTTGCTACATGGCCATTGCCGCCAATGCCAAAATGACAACGCAATCTTGGATATGGCAATTTCAACCCTGGAAAACATTTACATGCAAACACACATATACACAAAAGAAGGAATTTCAAAACTGGACCACTGATTTGCCACCAGTAGAAAATAAGGTCATGTTGGGTTACAGGTAATTGTAAGTTTCAGAGCAAAAGCATGTTATTAAGAGAAAGGAGAAGAGTTGTTTTCAGTGAGGAGTGGGGCACTGACCATATGCACTGAACAAAAGGAAGCAAATAAACACAAAGCAGTCAAGCTTGTGACCTTAGTTTTGTGAAACAGAATGGAAATCTGGAATAAATTACATAGTAGACCAAAGAGGAGTACAAAAAAGAATACTAATGCTACATTCCTACACCTTACATTTTTAAAAGCAGCTGTCACATGACTGGGTTAGGTGTTAATTTCAGTCCTGTGAGGAATGAACTACATCTGTGCTTTCAGTCATTGAAATAACAGATTCACAGGATTTAGGTGCCTCGCCAAAGTTCTGGAAACAAATGCAGCAGAGCTGTCAGATTCAAACAAAGACATCCTCATTCCTGATCCAGAAATTGCCAGTCTAAAAAGGAAAAGAGTAAAAGTACAAGACTGAACAGTAGTAAATATCAAAATACCAGTCATGTGCCTGATAAAATGACTACTTAAGGAACACTGGGAACAATGTTTTAATCTGTGTTCTTCTAAGATAGTATTAAACTGTTTTCTGCTATTTGTTCTGTGAAAGGCTATGGGAACATTCAACACAATTTCACCACAAGACTTCATTTGGTGGGCTTCTGACATTGACCTCAATTGGAACTCATCCTTTTAATTTATATTTTGATTTTCTATACCCTAACTGTTTCTGGCAACACCACCATCATCATTCTCTCACAAGTAAACCTTCAATGTACTTCTCTACCATCTCCCTTTCATGGACATCAGCTACAACATACGCACAGTGCCCCAACTTCTAATCAACCTTTAGGGACATGACCGACCATCCCGTAAGGAGGGTGGATAGTCTAGCTCTTTCTTGTCCTTGCCTTCTCCTCCACTGAGATTATGCTTTTGGTGGCAATGGCCTTTGACCTCTGTGCTGCTGTGTGTCATCCACACCAGTACATGACCATTGTGCACCCTCACCTCTGCTTTTCACTGGCTATTGCTTCCTGGGCAGGAGGCCTCATGAACTCTCTGATTCAGACAGGCCTCATGATGGCCATGCATCACTGTGGCAATCACCCAAATCACTTCTGTGAGATGCCTGCATTCCTGAAGTTGGCTTGTGAGGACACAGAGGAACTGATGCCAAATGTTGGTGGTCCGAGTCACAGCTGTTGCTGTTCCAGTAGCACTAATTCTAGACACCTATGCATACATTTCCCAGCAAGGCTGAACATCAACTCAGTGGCTGGGTGCAGAAAGGCATTTGGGAAATGTGGGTTTACCCCCTGGTGGTTTCTCTATTTTATGGCTCACTGTGTATACGTACTTACAACCCAAGGATATTTATTCTAACAACAAGAGAAAGTTTGCTGCTCTTTGTTACAGTCACTCCCATGCTCAGTCTTCTAATATATACCCTTGGAAATAAGGATGTAAAGAAAGCTCTGTGGAAGGTACTAGGGAGAGGCAGAGACTCAGGGTAGGAAGGGAAAGGAGGCCCAGTAAAAACAAAATATAGATCTTACACCTAGAAAACCTTCCTATGCTAAAGTAGTTTAGTAGAAAATGGTCTCCAAAAGGCCTCAGATTTTTAGTCCCTTCCTTGTTTTAAAGTGGAAATTTGGAATGTCTACATACACTTTTAAGTTCTGTGTCTATGATCAATATGAGTAAGTATTGATGTGTAACACATATTAATGCTTGGGAATGGATGCATTGTGCCCACTTGTGGAAAGTAGAGTTGGATTCTAGACAAATCTGAGAGTAGGAGAAGAATTAATACATATTTGCCATGTCTTTCCACATTACCAGCATGCTACCTTGTAGATTATTATTGACAAAAGACAAGAGGCAAAGGTAGGTTGACATCTACTCTTCCAATCACCTGCGACCCTGCCCATGCACAATTATATCCCAGGGACCCTATTAGCATCTTTTACAAGAGTGACCCTTCTGTGACACTTTGTGCTCTATAAAAGGTATGTCATGGAGCTTGGAGATTTTCAGATATGAAGGCCATTTAGCTAGTAGAGGTAAAAGGCAAAACTGTTAGGGAGGCATTCAGTGAAGAGTGGCATTGATAGCTTATCAATTACAGAGTCAGACTTGCTGCTGGGTATTGGGAAGAAGGAATTCTCAGTAAAAGAGAAGTGATCCATCCACTGCTGAGCTACATGATACACAATTCCTCTAAACATGTTCTGTTTTATAGGTACACACACACTAATATGTGACATACAAGAAAAAAAAAAAAAAAGAGAAGTGAGTAGAGAAGAAATGGTATAACAATAATGACTCATGAGGAAGTGATATAGGAAAGAAAATTAAATGAGTGTCACAAGTGTGTGTGGGAGAGGAGTGTTAGTTATTTTGGGAAGGTCAAGAAACATTAGAGAAAAGTTTGAAGACTGACTTTTGGAAATACAACATCACCATTTCATTCAATGTGCTTAACCAAGAGTTTCATGTCAAAAATGCAAGTATCTTTGTTAATCACCTTTTACACTCTCCAGAAATTTCGCATTAAGTGAATCATCTTTTATTTCAATAACACTCTATTTCTTTAATACTTCAAAAATTGTTTTGTAATAGTTATAAATCCCATAACAGCATAGGGTGTTATTTTGTTATGTTCTCTGCTTATTCATGATGAAAGTCCAAGCAATTTAAACCACTTTTATATATATCAAATATAGGGTGAAGCTGAGACATGTCTTCTAATGTCCTAAACGGAACTATTACTGCTCATGATCCTATTTTTCTTTTCCTGACTGTTAATTCTTAATGGTGGAAGATTTAGGTTGGAACGAAAGCTGATTGGTAGGGAATTAAACGTACTTCATAGCTTTGCATTGGTCAGTTTCAGAAAGTGCTCTAGACTCTCATGAGTTTTCCATTCTTAAGTTACAGATCACATTTTCCCTTCCCTATATATAATATATCCTTACTGATAGTTCTAATTTCTTGAACATTTATTATTGCTGAGGCACAGAGCTATACATTATTCTACCTTTTACATTTCATTCTTACAACATGAAATATAGGCATATTTTATATTCCTTTTCCTCATTGGTTTAATTTCACAAGAGACTAACAGATCATTTCTTTGTGTTGACTTAATTCAAATTACCTAGCTACTAAGTGGTGAGTCAGGATTTGAATCTAATCTAATACTCCATACCTTACCCATCTGCAACTACCCAGGAAACCATAGTTTTATATTTATTAGTTCAAGGCAGTAAACCACAGGAAATAAATGTATTTAGATCCCTGTACCCATGAATGTCAAGGTATAAATGATTCAATCATATGCATAGTACAATAGAAAAAGGCTTTTTGAACACCCACAACAGACTTTAATAAAATGGTTTGGGCTTACTCTGTTACCTGGTAGAAAACAGGACACATCCCCTATTGCAGTAATTTTAACAGGCCACTGGAATTGGTGGGCACATATCAAGGCCTTTCAATTTCTGTCTTGTAGGAGGGAAACTGGATTTCCCCAGGAAACTGCACCCTGTCAATACTTGTTGGAGCTTCTCATCAGGACAGTGGCTAATTTATCATCTGAGATTGTAGTTCTCCATAGCCACAGCAGAGCCAGGGTCCTTCAATTGCCAATCTGATTCAGGTAGTTCGAGGTGACTTTCCTGCATGTAGTAGAATATGAAGCCCTCCTTTGCCTTTTCTTTTTGTGTTTTCTTTTATATTCACATTAAATTATTAATGTTATTATTAATTTAAAATTAATTTTAAAAATTAATTTACTGTGTATATTTCAGGTTCACAACATGATTCATGGGATTCACAGAGATAATAGTCATCACTATAGTGAAGCAGATTAACATGTCTGTCATTTCACATGGTATATCCTCATCTCACTTTTTTGATGACAAGTGAGGAATAAAACCCACTACTAAACAAAGTACCTAACACACCCAACTTTTTTAACTCCAGTCCCCATGTTGTACATTAGATCTTTTCCTCTTTCCACATGTACTCTACGTTGTGTCCTTTGACTTACACCTCCTTATTTCTGCACATTCTTTGGACATTACCAACACTGTTTGTTTCTTCGTCTCTGTAATGCTGAGTTCAAAAATCCTGCACATGTGAGCTAATGCACTAAATTTCAATGTCCGGTTTATTTTACTTAGTGTAATGTCCTCCTGGTCCATTCCCTAGTCCAGGATAAACTTGAGTAGATCTCACAACTTTATCTTTATTTCATCACTTATATATAATAGAAAGTCCAATGGACATTTTAAAGTCACAAACTTGGGATCATGTCAAATTGTTGGTGACCAAGGAATTGGTGGGTAAGGTAAGCCATCATTGAAGTGCAATACCTTTGGATAATAAATACGAAAGTCTTTCCCACACTCTACTAAAAGTATCTAGCAATAGGGATAAAGATGATAAAATGAGCAGTAAGTAGAAGTGTGTGTCTCTGGTCTTCTGAGATGGCTTTCCACTGAGGAGAAGGATTTGAGAATTTATTCATTTTAATTGCTGTATAGAATTTCACTGGCATCAGCCATTCCTCATTACATTTGGCAAACAAACTACTGTATTATTTCTTCAGACATTGTGGCAATGCGCATATTTGTACCTAGCTGTTGAGCCTCTGTGCAGGAGTTTCTCTATCACAGAGTAAAGTCTTGGCTCACAAGAAATGAGATTCTTCAACATTGAAAGGTAAAGATTCTACAGCTTGCTTTATTCCTAAAACACGTGAAAACAGACAAAAAAAACCTTTAAATGTTCGCTAATCCAATGAGTGTGAAATTTTATCTTTTAATTTGTGTTTCATTGATTATGACCAAGGATGATGATCTGTTTACGTGGTTTATGTTCCAAATTTGTTTTGGAATCGTCTACACATTTTCTTCATTTTCACTGGGGTGTTTGTGCTTTTCTAAATGACCTCAAGCATGCATTTCATTTTCTGCTTATTTGTTTACTATTTATTGGCTATGCACATTGTAAATATTCCCTAATCTCTGGCTTGCTTTTCACTACTCTTGAGGAATGTGTGTTTGCACATGTGCCCATAGGCATTAATACCAATCCTTTCCTTAACGGTTTGAATTTTATCAAAACATGTATCTTCAAGATAAGTCCATGATAATGTCCTTTATGTTTATCTGAAAGTCACTGAGCCTTGAATCAACTTCATTAGTTTTTAGATTTTGAAAAGAGATTTTATTTTCACATTGTTAGACAATTACAGTATACATTTTTTTGCCATAAAGACACAATGCTTCAGTTTTAAAAAGCCCTGCTGCAAAATTACATTCACAAAACTCCAGTGATTACTTAAGCAATAGTTGAATAAATAATCAGATTAAAATTATTAAACTATTTAGGATAAAATTACAATAAATATAATATCTAAATAAAATAAATTCACATGTAAATAATCTATTCATAAAATATTATCCTGAGAATAAAATTGTATTAAACTTAAATATGATGTAAAGTATAATTAAGTCACAGTAGTTAATTTAAAATGAAAATAAGAAAAAGTCAAAAATACTTTGAAAAGAGACCTTTATTTCACAATGTTCTACAATTATACTAAATGTATATTTTGGCATAAATACACATCTTTGGAGTTTAAAATATTCCCATTGCAAGATTATACACATAAAACTCCAATTGTTACTTATGTAATAGTGGATTAAATAATCAAGATGGATATACAATCTAGTCTAAAATGAAAATTAAAATATACTATCTAAATAAAATAGAATGGAATTAAAATTATAAGATTCCTATTTAAGTAATCTTTTTATACAATACTATCCTCAAAATTATAATTCTATTAAGATTCAATTTAAGGTAACTACTACCTAACAGTAGAAATAGAAACTGAAAATTAGACAGAAGTGAAAAATATTTTGAAAGATATCTTACTTTCATATTGTTCTACAATTATGGTAAACACATTTTTTGGAAAAAGGACATAGGCTATGGGGTTCAAAACAGCCCCACTGTAAGATTATATCCACAAAACTCCAAATATTAGTTATGTAATAGTGGATCAAAAACTCAAATCAACTTAACATACTACCCAGAGTAAAATAAAAATGAAATATATATCTAAATAAAACAGAATGAAAATAAAATTGTAAGATTCATATTTTAATCATCTGTTTATAAAATACTGTCCTGATAATTCTAATTCTAGTAAGCTTCAAATTGCAGTAAAGTGTAATGACAAAATAACAATAGTAATTTAAACTGAAAATGAGAGAAGTCAAAAGTATTTAAAGAGACCTTACTTTTACAGTGGTCTACAATGATAATAAATCCATTTTTTGGCATAAATACACAGCCATAGGAGTTTAAAAACTCATTGCAAGATTTCATATTGGAAACTCCATTTATTGAATATGTAATAGTGGATTAAATAATCAAATTAAAACAGAGATACTGTCTAGAGCAAAATGAAAATTAAAATATACTATCTAAATAAAAGAGAATGGAAATAAATTTAAAAGATTCCTATTTAAATTATCTATTCATAAAATACTATATGGAGAATTATATAGCTACTAAATCTTAAATTTAAGGTAAATATTAATGACTAAGTAAGAGCAGTAATTTAAACTGAAAAGAAGAGAGAAGCCAAAAGTTATGAAAAGAGATCAAACTATTGCCAAGTGGTGGTAAAGGCTGAGTAGCAGGATCGACAGAAGGTAAAATCAACCCCGAAGAAAACTCACTTCTGCTTTTAGAATGTGGGTACAGCAGGGAGATACACAGCTCTTGGGGGAAGATAATTGGGGAAACCCCTTGGTAAATGGACATTTCTCATTGGAACTGGAGGATATGGTGGGCCAGGGAAACCCCTTGGTAGAAAATACTCTGCGGAACCTCCACACATATTTTGTGGTGCAGGTTGGGGAAAACGAGGCCACCTTCCATTAAACTGGATGCTTGGATGCTCTGGGAAGAATGGGCCTCTGATAGGGGGAACAAAACCAGGATCCACTACTTGGCTTTGAACACGCGGAGATGAAACAGGCACATTTGAATTACGTCCCTGTGGAGGAAGAGCTGGATCGGTACATGGTTGATCTGATGGAGGCGTCACAATCCTGTCCTGTTTGCGTGGAGGAGACAGGGATCCAGTCTCAGGAGGAGCTCTGCAAAGGCCCGTCAGCCTGTCATTGCCTGGTTGTCTTCTTTCATTGCTAATGTAAGGGTCCACAGGATTCTCCCGCTTCTTGAGCCTTGTTCTCCTCCCAGAGGAAGCAAAGGTGGAGGTCTGAATGGACCTTCCAACAAAATAGGAGGAGAAAGGAAGCCGTTCCTTTCTGATGAAGGTTGTCCCAGTGGTGAGGGATCATGTGGAAAATGCTCTCTGCCACATGCAGCATTTGCAATCCCAGATGCATATGGGACTCTCTCTAAACGTTCAAACTCCAACTCCATTTTAAGTAACTTTTGTCTCTTGCTGGCATTTACTTTCATAAAATACTTGAGTTGTTTTTCAGCAGCCTGGACTTCCAGTGAATTAAGTGAGCTTTTGTTCATAAGAAACAATCTGCCTTTGATAATAATGATTGGTTCTCTCCAACTTTTCTTCCAGATCTCTGGCTGCATTTTTATAGGTGTCCAGGTCTTCAGCTGCCTGTCTGATCTTTTCTTCTGTGTTGGAAAGTTTCTTCTCTATGTCTCGCTGGTAATGATCTTCTGCCATAAGTTTCCTGTAGACTTTTGTTCCATTTTCTTCATACAGTTCTTTAAGTTTTTTAACATCCTGACAAAGCTTCTTCTTCTCCACTTCCAACTCTGTAGTTTCGGACTGTAAAATTTCTTGTTCACAGTGGACCTGTTTAATGTGCTGTGTAAGGTCTTCATTGGCTCTCTCGACTTCACACAACTGCATACAAATTTGGTTCCTTTCTTGTTCTAAAGATTTGAAAGAATCATTGAACTTCATGGCAAACATCAGCTTTCTCAAAGCTTCTTTTGTATGATTATCTGAGAGAGCACCACTTCCTGATCCACTCTTCATTGCTAATTCCACGTGGACATCGTGGGTCATATGTTCTTCAACAACAACAGCCCAGACTTTCATCTTCAACAAGCGTTCAGTGAGAGAGCTGATGTGATCTTCTTTAGCATTTACAAGTTGTTCTGCATGTGCCACACTCACTTCAACTTTCAGTTTCTGTTTAGTAAGTTCACTCACTTGCTCTTTCCATGATTCAGCTTCTCGTAACAGCTGGTCACAGCGCTATTGAAGTTGGGAGTTTTCCTTCAAAACATGTGTGGTGAAGTCCTTAAGATGTGCTTCCTCGACCTGAAGTACTTTTAAGGTTGTTTTGGCTTTAGCTGCATTGGATTTGAGATGTTTGGACTCATCCTCTAGACACTGTATCATTTTTGACATTTCCACGTTCAGTTCAACTTGTTTACAGTGTTTCAATTTCTCTTCTATCAGTTCATTTCCTAGGAGGAGCACTTCCTCCAGGTTGGCCTTGGATATCTCCACCTTTTCACAGGCTGCCTGGAAACCGTGTGTTTCTGTTGAGCCGGCATCCTTTAAAGATGACGCTAAGCCATCGTGCTTTTTCTGAAGAAGGCTAAGAACTTCAAGTAACTTACATTTTTCCTCAATTAGTCCCGCAAGCTCTACAGCAAGCTTCTTTTCTCTTCTTGCATAGAGTCAGCTTCGAATGGATTGGAAACTTCTCCACAAAAGCAACAGGAAAGACAAAAGTCCAATAATAGCCAAATATATCACTAGCTCCCATGGGAAACCACAGGGCTTTGTTCTCAGTTCTTCAGGATCTGTGGTCACAACCCAGCAAAATTCCTTTAGAATCAGCCCCAAGTATGTCTGATGGACAGTCTTGGACTCATCCATGGCCCTAAGGCTATTTTGGCTGTTGCCAAGGCTTGGCTGAGCCTCAAAAGACAACACTCAAAGTTCTGCCTGGAACCCTCACATTGGAACATACTACTGCAGATCTGACTGGGGGGGGGACTGGTTAATGTGCAGTTCCTGCTGCCCAGAGGGGAGGACCTTTACATGGTATTGGCCAGGCCTTCCTGGGGATTTCCCATCCTCTTGTATAAAATGGACAAAGATTTCCCACATGTGCTCCTACTCAACAAAAAAGAAACCATCTGTTTTGGTCAACTCCAGAGCCCGAAGGTCATCTCTTATTATATCCCTATCCTCCCTCAAACCTGTCCCTCTCAAGGCAGCTCCCAATTTCTGGAGTAAAGGGAGAGGAATTTCATGTTCTCCTCTTTGAACACACTCAGATAAAGTTCCAAGATCGGGTGGCATGTGTTAATCTCCTTTTTGTACCTGAGGCTGGGATCAATATTCTAGGAAGAGACTTAATGTCTAGATGGGCATAGAAATAAAAGTTAGGGGAAAGAATTTTAAGATTTCACTAAATTTGATGATGGCACAAATTGAGGACCAAATTCTCCATGAAGTCTGGATCGGGAATGGTAGTAACAGAAGAGGGCTACAGATTCCCCAATTCATATTGACCTGAAACCCCTCAGTGAGATAATATGAAGGAAACAATACCCTATAACCTTGGAAGGGAGACTGGGCCTGAAACCCATAACTGAGGGGCTATGAAAGGATGGCCTTTTAGAACTCTGCATGTCCCCTTGTAATACCCCAATTCTGCCAGCCAGGAAGTCAGATGGGTCTTATCAGATGGTACAGAACCTCTGGGACATTAACTAGGTAGTTGGCAGCAGGAATCCAGCTATCTCAAACCCCTGTACTCTCCTCAGTAAAATACCTCCAGATCTTCAGTGGTTTAGTGTTGTAGATTTAAAGGACACATTCTGGGCCTGCCCCCTGGTGGAGGACAGAATTGGGAACATTTCTGCCTTTGAATGGCAGGGAGAAAGCAACAATGCATTCCTACAAGGTTTCACTGACTCCCCTAACTTATTGGGCCAGGTGTTAGAACACGTGTTGGAGGAATTTTCCCTTCCCTTCCAGATGAATTTATTACACTATGTAAAGATCTTCTATTATCTGGACATACTGAGAAAGAAGGGACAGACACTACAATCAGTCTCCTAAACTTCTTAGGCCGCCAAGGATTAAGAGTATTAAAAATGAAGTTGCAATTTGTTAAAGAAGAGGTCAAATATTTTGGAAATTTGATTAGAAAGGAAAATGCAGACTGCATCCTGAGAGCATAGAGGAGGTTACTGGTAGGCCTCTAGCAGAGACCAAAAGAGAACTTCAAAAAATTCTGGAGTTAATTGGATATTGCAGCCTCTAGATAGAATCCTATGCTCTCAGGACTGAAACCATTTATTCCAAACTTCTAAGAGGAACAGATTCATCATGTTGGGAGCCAGAGGAAGTGCAGATAATAGAAAGACTTAAACAGTCCTCAATCATGGCTCCTGGGTTGTCCCTAGCTTCCTTAAAGAAACCCTTCCATTTATTTGTTAATATACACAAGGGAACAGCCCTTGGGGTCCTCATTCAGGAGGGTGGAGGAAAGAAGCAACCTGTGGCCTATTTATCCAAATTTCTTGATCCTAAGGATGTAACCTAAGGATGGCCAGAATGTATTCAAGCAGTTGCCTCTATGGCCCTATTGACTGAAGAAAGTCAAAAATTAACTTTTGGAAAGTCCTTGCTAGTTATCACATCCCACCAGGTCAGAACTGTTCTTCAGTAAAAAGTAGGAAAATGGCTAACTGACTCCAGAACATTGAAAAATAAAGCCACCCTACTGGAAAAGGATGACTTGGTCCTCACCACTGCAAACTATTCAAACCAAGCACAGGGAAAGCCAGGACCCCATAGGACATGGCTGTCTGGACTTTATTGAATCCCAGACCAAAATCAGACTTGATCTCAGGGAAACTCCCTTTCTGGTTGGACTTAGGCTATTTGTGGATCATTCCTCTAGGTTTATCCAAGGAAAAAGACACAGTAGGTACTCGGTGGTGGATAGGGTCATATTAAAAGTTATTAAATCAGGGAGGTTACCCAATAATTGGTCTGCCCAAACCTGTGACTTATTCACACTCAATCAAGTGCTAAATTTCTTAAAAGACAAGTAAGGGAGGATCTATACTGATTCTAAATATGCCTTTGGGGTCATCCACACATTGAGAAAATATGGGGTAAGAGAGGGTTGAATGACAGTGAAGGACAGGACCTAGTACACGATGAGCTGATTGATAGCATTTCGTTCTTCTTCATGGCTGCATAGAATTCCGTTGTGTATAGATACCACATTTTCTTAATCCATTCGTCAGTGGTGGGGCATCTTGGCTGTTTCCATAACTTGGCTATTGTGAATAGTGCCGCAATAAACATGGGTGTGCAGGTGCCTCTGGAATAACCTGTGTCACAGTCTTTTGGGTATATCCCCAAGAGTGGTATTGCTGGATCAAATGGTAGATCGATGTCTAGCTTTTTAAGTAGCTTCCAAATTTTTTTCCAAAGTGGTTGTACTAGTTTACATTCCCAACAGTGTAAGAGGGTTCCTTTTTCCCCGCATCCTCGCCAACACCTGTTGTTGGTGGTGTTGCTGATGAAGCAACTGAGGCCAATAGGAGAAGGGGACCAGGAACTAGAGAAAAGTTTAGATCAAAAAGAAGTAACCTAGAAGGTAACACCCACGCACAGGAAATCAATGTGAGTCAATGCCCTGTATAGCTATCCTTATCTCAACCAGCAAAAACCCTTGTTCCTTCCTATTATTGCTTATACTCTCTCTACAACAAAATTAGAAATAAGGGCAAAATAGTTTCTGCTGGGTATTGAAGAGGTGGCGGGGAGAGACAGGGGGTGGAGTGGGTGGTAAGGGATGGGGTGGGGGCAGGGGGTAGAAATGAACCAAGCCTTGTATGCACATATGAATAATAATTGAAAAAAAAAGAACTACAACTTATCCATTGAGCATTGGTAATAGCAGAGATACAATTAGAAACCCTTAATTTCAAATTTTATGCTGTCATTAAAAGAAAAAAAAATCTACCTAATGATAGAAAGAATCAAATTGTTCTGGAAGAGATGTACTGAAATAAGAAGCATCACAGATAATTAGGGCAAAGTTAGGGCTGGGGCCTGGCTCAAGTAGTAGAATGCTTGCATAGCATGCAGGAGGCCCTGGGTTCAATTCTTAGCACTGCAGGGGAAAAAATGATAAAAGTATATGTTGGCATTATTTCAGAAACATGTTTTTAAAATGTGCATAGTTACTTAGAGAAAAAATATTGTTTCTATTTGGCAGTCTTTAAAGAAATTGAATATGTGACTGTTGAAAATACTATTTAATAAACTGATGATATATTTTCACCTTCAGTCATATCACCAACCCAACATTTATGTGTTTTCTGGAAGTCCTTAATAAAGTCAAACTGTTGAATCTTGGCTTGGTAAAGTTTGCAGCATGAATCTAAAATTCTAGTTTAAATGGGGCAACATGATTTCACACCAAGGAGTAATTAATTAACAATAACAACTTACTTCTTCATTGTGCCATAGCAGAAAATCAGTAATTTTATGATATACCATATATAAATCATAATCAAATACGAATTATTAACCTAAGGTTCTAACTCTTTTCAGTTTGACCCCATTTTAGCTCATAAACTAATTAAAATAAAGGTAGGATTATTAAATTATTTTCATGAACTGCTGAATTTCAAAGGGTTGATAATATCAATGAGATAATTCAAATGGCTCCATGAGCTCTCCATAAAGACACAGCAATCCTTAACGTGTATGCACCTAATAACAGAGCATGAAATGCATAAGGCAAAAACTGACAAAATGACAAAGGAAATAGATGAGTCCTCTATTATAATTGGAGACTTCAACACTCCTGTATCAGACATGGACAGATTCAGCAGGCACAAAATTAGTGAGGACAAAATTGAGCTTGACAATACTGTCAATTAACCAGATATAATTGTCATCTTTTCATCACTTGTATCCAAAGAGAGAAGAACATATATTCCTCTTAAGCTCACATGCAATGCTCGCCCTGAGAGAAAATATTCTGGGCCATAAAATACACCTTTAATAAATAAAATGATAAAAATCATGTTGTGCCTGCTCTAAGACCACAGTAGAATTACACTAGAAATCAGTAAAAGAAAAACAACTGTAAATCCCCAAATACATCATATATCTAGCAACATACCTCCATATAACAAGCAGATCCAAGAAGAAATCCCAAGACATTTAAAAATACTTTGAACTTACTATAAGTGAACTACTGACAGCACCATGTTGGTGAAAATGTGAAGCAAAAGGAACTCTCATTCATAGTTTGTGGGAATGCAAAATGGTTACAGCCACCTTGGAAGATATCTGGCACTTTCCAAGAGAACTAAAAATACCATTGCTATATCATCCAGTAATCTTACTCCTTGGTATTTACCCAAAAGAACTTGCAAAAAACATGTATACTTATAGCAGTTTTCCCATGTTTACCCATGCTGGAAACAACAAAGATGACCTTCAATAATTTATGTATAAATATACAGGATATATCCAGAAAATAGAACATCATTCAGCATGGCTATGTCTTGGATATGAACAATTGTCCAAAGGCTCATGTGTTGAAGGCTTAGTCCCCAGTGGTGGTCCCCACCACTACTGAGACTGGATCATAAGGGTGCCAAGTTCATCAATGGGTTAATTCATCAATGAATTCAGTCCTAAATGCACTGCTAAGATATAGGCCTGGTTGGAGAAAGTATGTCACCGGAAGCATGTCTTTGAAGGTGTATCATGTCCTTGGCACCTTCCTGTCTCTTTCTCTCCTGTCAGACATGTAGTGAGTGGCCTACTCAGTCTTATTCTCCCACCTCTGAGTTCTCCCTCACCCCAAGCCCATACAAAGAAGCCAGTCCACCATGGACTGAATCCTCTGAAATCACTAGACAAAATCAATCTTTCCTTCATCTAAACTGTTTTTCTCAGGTATGTTGTCACAGAGGTGGGAGCTGTCCAACATAAGCACTAACAAGAAATGAGCTGTCAAGCCATGAAATCATAGGAAAGAAACTGAAATGTATATTACTAAGTGGAAGAAGTCAATTGGAAAAGGCTATGTATTATGTACCAACTGTGTACCAGTCTGGAAAAGGCAAAATGATAGACATTTAAAAGACCAGTGAGTTGAGTGTGGCAGTAGGGCCTGTAATCCTAGAACTTGGGTGGCTGAGTCAAGAGGATCCTGTGTTCAAGGCCAGTAAGACCTTGTCTCAAAAAAAAAAAAAAATCTCTGATGTCAGGTGTTGGGTATGGGTAGAATAGGAGGAATAGAGAAGATATTTAGGCCAATCTCTGCCACTGTAATGATTGACAGATGTCAGTATACATTTGCCCTCACCCAGAGAATATCAAAGCTGAACTTTAATATAAACTATGTACTTTAGTGATAAGGTTTCAGTAAAGTCTTATGAGTCATAAAAAATGTACCACTTTGAAGGGGGATGTTATCAGTGGAAGAGAGACTACTCGTGTATCTTCTACTCAATTTTTCTGTTAACTTAAAACTTCCTTAAAAATTGTCTGGTTTAAAAAAAAAAGACTTCATGATGTAATAAGCAAAGAATCTGTCAGTCCTGAAAACAACTGAATTTGTTGAGTGAGGCTTCACATACCAAATACTATATGACTGCCTCTTCAATTTAGAACAGCCAGGGTCTGTTATTCCATAAAGCATGTAGAAAAATATGTAGTGCTAGACCAGCCCTCTGTGTCAGAAATTACTGTGATCATTGCTGATGCTCAATAGCTTTATGTGGTGCCATTCTGGACATTGCAGAAATGAGGTTACCACCTAAGGAACTAAACATTTAACTTTATTTAAATTTAATTAATCACATTAAATGTTCATAACGACATATGGCAACTGGTTACCATTGTAAATATTTTAGAAAATGATCAACTCTCCAAAAAGTTCAAACTATATTTAGTTAGTATAGTCTGTGAAATAATAATGATGTCAATGAATATCTCCATTATGTCATATAAATGCAGAAAATATGGTGGAAATTAAATAGAGAAATAATTTCTTTGTCATACATCATGGGACTTTTCCTATCTTTTGTTCAAACTGCTTGCAGCTAAACATTTCATTCTCTTTCTCAGAATTTGTTTTTATACTGCAGGATTTTATACTTCTCTTTCAGTATAATATTAGAGTAAATTGTGAGCCAGTGGTTTTGAACACAAATTCTGAGATTTACTATGCTCATGATCTTCAAAAAATTGCTTGGTGTCTTTCTGCCTCTAAGTTCTTAGTTGAAGGGAGTAGATCTTCTGAAGCATGACCTTGGGGTCTATATCTTGTTTCTAATCTCCCCATCTCTTTTTTTTTTCCCTTTCTCCTCTGACCTCTTCTTCCTTTTTTCCTTCTGGACATAAGGTGAGCAGCTTTTCTCCAACCTCGCACTCTCTGCAGTGATGTTCACTCTCACCTCAGGCCCAAATCATTGGTGCCAAGTGATGATGACCTGAATCTTCTGAAGCCTTGCACCAAAATAAAACTGTCCTCTTTTTAAGGTTTTTATCTCAGATACATTGTTACAGTTACAAAAATATGACTAACACAGATAGATGTTGCCTTCAATTCCATAGGAAGAAACAGGCTAGGTGGAAAATGCTAAACTAGAAATCAGGACATTGATCTGGTTTCATGCTCCCTGAGACAGGGTCCATATGAATGATGGTACCGACCCAAAATAGTTTTGCTATTATTAGGCCATACTAGTGACAAAACTGGGATAGATAATTTAAGTCCCAAATATATCATGCTATGTATTGGACCAGCATTTAAGATTGTATTCACCTTTCTTTTCTAAGACATATTTCACTGGAAGGCAAGTGCATTGCTCTTCGCTTCCTAAATCTATTGTGTTTTCAAGTCCTGTTTATCAGTCACATTATCGAAACTATGCTTTTCTGAATCCATCACTCTTTTCAGGTGCTGCATAGCTGTCTCATCTGAGATAGCTCCGTGCCAGTGTTCTTTGCTTTCAACACCAGTATTTTTTCTGCTTCATGGCTTAATCCCTTGTTTTGATGGAGCAAAACTTTCAAAGACAGAACACACAAAGTGATTTCTTACAAACCTAAAAATATCTTCACTCTAACAGTATATATTATTGATTGTGTGGTAGTCTACACTCTAAGTTGCAAATCCTTTTACCTTCAAAGTCCTAAAGCATTGCTTCATTGCTGTGCATCCTTCAGTTTTGCCAGTAAGAAGCTGATGACAAGCAGATTCCAGCACCATCTTTCCTTTATCTTCCCCCACTCTTTGGAAGCTTATGAAATCTTACCAGTGTCCCTGATATTCTGAAATACCACCATGAATGTGTCCTACAGGTTCAGTTCATCATTTTACTGAGTACTTGGTGGGTCCTTTTAATCCAACAATTCAAGATTTCTTATGACACTTCTTTGTTAATTTCCCCAGGATAACGGTTTTCTTTTTCTGTGCTTCTTATTGGTTAGACACTAGAATACTTGGGTTGATCATCTCCTCTGGAACTTTCCAGCTCTCTTCAGGTCATGTCAATCTCAGAATATATTTGAAAAATAGTTTGTGAAGGGCAGTACTGCTCACTGTAGGAGGGACCAGCAAGAACTTTTGTCACCCAGTCTCCAACTTCCTACTGTAATTTTTCCTCTATCAAATTTCAATCACTTTAATATTAGGATCAGTTTCCTGGGAAATACCTGTGATGGTCAATATTGATTGCCAACTTTCTTGCATTACTATCCTAGGAGGTTAGTAAAGCCCACCTCTGGCATGTCTGTGAGGGCTGTTCAGAGATGATTAAATCAAGAGGGCTGTGACTTAATGATTTAATCCATTGATGGATTCAATATTTGAATAGTCTATTGGGAAGTGGTGGAAGTGTGGAAGGTGGGGCCTACTTTGAGGAAGTACATCGCTGGGGGTATGCCTTTGATGGCTATATCTTGGCTCTGTCCCCTTCTTATTGCTGCTCTGCTGCCTACCTGCCATGAGGTGAACCACTGTGCTCCGCCTTGCTCTTTCACCCTTATGTTTTGTCTCACTCTAGGCCCAGAAACAATAGAGTCAGATAACCATGGACTGTAAGGTTTGAAGCCACAAGCAACAGCAATGAAGTCTCAATAGTACAATGTCTATGGTTTTATCTTTCAAACTTTCTACTGTTTTTTAATTTAATTTCCAAAATATCTTTCTTATTTCCTGTAATTCCTTTTTACAGCCTTCTCTTCTAATTCCCTGCAGAACCTCGAATATAGGCTTACTACTTGTCATCTCTCTGAAAGTCCTTCTCACTTTCTCTTGTGTCTGTTATTGGCTGCTGTTTAGTATTTTTGAATAGGTCTCCCATTTTGTATGTAAGCTTATCAAGAAGGACCTTCCAGTCAATATTCAGGAGGGAACAAATGATTTGAAGTGCTGTTTACAGAGGCAGGTCATTTAGCAGTGGGGCAGACCTAGGACGGTGGAGGTAGGGAAAAGAATGAGACATTTTACCACAAAACTACATCTCCAGCCTCTGCTGTTGATTTTATGGATGCATTGAAGAGTTTGGTCTTTATTCAAGTCTTCACCATCTAACTTAGTTTGTGTCTGTCTTTTTAAGGTTATGCCTGTTTATGCAGTTTTACTCTGGACCACCTTATTCCCTTAGGTCTGAGTCAATTCCTCATTTAGACACAAGATGGCAGCCCAAGCCCAGGTTGCTGCAGGTCTTGCAAAGTAAAATTTTGTTCCAGTTAAATGGCCCTGAAGGGGACCCCATGGATGCACCTAGACTGTGTGGGAAGGGGGCCTGGACTCTGTCCTGGAGTATCAGTTTAGCTGTCTCTTGCAGTATGGCTGGTGGTTATGAAACCTCTCAGATATGGTGCTTCCCTTGTCGGAGAGTCACCAGATTTCTTTTGGTCTTTACTTAGCTCCAGGAGTTTCCAACCCAGCAATCAGTTTCAGTCCTTGGCCACACTTCCCAGGAGGTGA
Organism: Castor canadensis; assembly: GCF_047511655.1. Taxonomy (NCBI): domain Eukaryota; kingdom Metazoa; phylum Chordata; class Mammalia; order Rodentia; family Castoridae; genus Castor; species Castor canadensis. The sequence goes on from NC_133389.1 coordinate 14,362,834, forward strand.
GGCAGGAACCCAATGTGGAGAGGAAAGATGGGCCACTTGCCCTGGTAGCCCTTCTTCTAGTCAAGCAACTGTGACTTACAGACCCGGGGAACTTCATAGCCCTTCTCAGTTCAGCTGGGGAAGAGGACTCACAGTCAGAGGTATGTATTCTTCTTGCCCTCAGCTCCAGGATTTTTCTCTGCTGTGTGACCCAAAGATGTTACAGCCTTTGTTTTAAGTTCTGGGATATCTGGTAGTAATTTTGCCACTGGATGGTTGTCATTTTTTTGTGTGTATATGTGGCAGAGAGTGAAACCCATTTTTTTCCTACTCTACCATCCTGGTGATATCACTCCTTACACTTTTCCATGCTGTTTTCAATTCTGCAAAGATATGGTTCCTATTCCATTCCAGGCTTAACCCAGAGGACAGTTCTCATCAGCTATATTCTAGAAATGTAAGAGTGACACACGTCAAGTTACAAGTAACTCAGAGTTATAGAAAGCAAGGAGTAAAATGCGTTGCATTCCCTACAAGATACCTGTGTGTGCATTAAAATATGTATATATTGAAGGTCTATAGTTTACATAAATGGGCATACTATTTACAAAGGGAGTTCTTCAAAATAAATAATCACCTCAGATGCTTCCCTAAAATATTTTAGTTTTGCTTGAGAATAAATGAAGTTAACAGACTATGATTGTTTGCTTCTCCTAAAGTTTGCAACTCTTCTGAAAAGATGAGCTGTCTACATTTGCCCTAGTGGAGAGTAACAGGTATACCTGCAAAGTTCCCTGCTTAAAGCCTCTTCATTTAAAACACACACACACACACACACACACACACACGTCTCCAAAATTACTGCAATTTATTTTATAATCATTCTTTGCACTAATTCCCACTTTAAGTCTGCCTCCCAAGTAGTGTGTGAACTCCATGATGCTAGGAGACCAGGCCCATGGTGTGGTTTTATTCAGCACAAAGTAAACACTTTTAACAAAGTGTTAAATTTAATTAAATTAATGACTGCCTGCATAAGTCTTACTGTTCGGAGGTTTCTAGGATCAACTTTCTCCTGTTCTTCCTGTTTGTTTGAAATATATTAGGTTTATTATTTTCTGATTGTCTGTCTCTGAAAGAGTGCTATGCTAGTTTACATTTAATCTGGCTTCCAAACTCATAATTAACTTGCTGCCTACTTTTTTTGGAATTCTCAATGACAGACAGTATTTAAGTACTTTTAACCTACTAGAACACACTCACAAAGGATTTCTTCATTGTTATTAAATGTGGCATATTACAGATGGAAACAATGTTTCATGAAGACATGACACAAGGCCACATATATTACAACTTCTGCACAGTATCTATTCTACAATGCAGGATCAAGATTTTATCCAGAAAAGAGATTTTTCTTATACTAATTTATATACTGTTTATCAGTTCCAATTGTTCATTTTATTAGGTGAACATAGAAGACATACCAAGAAGATCTCAAATTAGAATAACGGTTGATGAAACTATCAAAAATCAGTTGTGCTTTAAGGCATCATAGAGTATAAAAGAAATTAGAAAAAGAGCCAATTTTCTGTAGATTTTAATATTATTAAAATGTGTTCTTATAACTAATAGAATACATATTCATATAAATGAGAAATTTATGCTAGCTCTAAGAACTTTAAAAGTAGGGTTGTTAGTGTGCATAAATTTTTACAGAAAGTAACTATTTTTAATAAAGCTTTTATTTGGAATAATTTTAGATACACAGAATAATTGCAAAAACAATACAGAGAATTCCCACATGCACCTAACACAGTGTCCCCTAATGTTAACATTTTACATTATCTGGGTACATTTGTCAAAACTATGACACAAAAATTGGTATGCTGTTACAGGTTTCATTGTTTTTTTCATTAATGTCAATATAAGTTATTCTTTAAAATTGCCAGCAGGAAGCAGAGTTAATTTTACAGTGGTATTTCAGGAGCCGTTAAAATTTTTTTTCCAGAAATTTCTCATTTACGAGTATCACATTGTTCTTTTAAAGATTTTTCTACACTAACTGGTGAATGTGAAAGATAAGTGACAATTAAAGATAAGTAACTACTATAAGGCATTCAACTGAATAGCAGTATTTCTTTAATGTAAATAAGTCACAATAAGACAAAATCTTTATGTGGTAAAACTCAAAATTTTCATCCTCTCTAGCTGTACAGACATGAAAGGGTCACCAGAAAGCATTATTTTCAGATTTATTTCCAAATATTCAAAAGTGAAAAAGGTCTAGACCACAAATGTATTATGATAATTGTGCTTTTCCATCTTATGGTGCATTTTTCATACTGTTAGATGAATGATGCAGGACTTAGGGGGAGGAGAACCTTCCATAAAAGAGAATGCTATTGCTTTTGTTGTGCCTGATGAGGAAGAGGAATGGGTGATCTGCATTGAATTCAATGGAAGGGAGCTTAATCCGAAAACCCACCTCACTCCCAGTGCCAGCTGCAGCCTCTGTACCTTGTTCATTTATTTCCACAAAAGCCTTGTGGAAAACATTGGACAGAAATAGGTTTCTCACCAAAGACATTCTGGAAAAATCGGCTTTGCTCTGGTTAAAGGCATCGCTCATCCCCATACTGCTCAGGGTTGATTTGAGATCATAACTCTCTTCCAGCTTGAACTTGGGCAGGTGCAGCTGCACTTCATACAATTCCATCATGTCTTCACTGGTCCACTCATTCAGCTTCTCATAGGTGATGGTCTTTTCCAGCTGCAAGATTGGAACCAAACAAGAATCAATAATACCACTCCTTTTACCCAGGTAACAAAACAGACACATTCAGAAATCCTTTGGTTATGTAATGAGAACCTTCATACTGTTGATCTGCATAATCTGTCTTGCAGATTAATTGCTTTCAGGATGGAGGAGAAATAGACTTTTAAAATGGAAGTACTTCTATGATAGAATACATCAACTATATACTCAAATATATCAAATATAAATAAAAATGCTGATCTAAAGTATAATTACATACTCTAGTACAAGTTACATGCCAGGGCATGTGATCCTTAATCTTGATTTCAACATGAGAGTTAAGATGTGCCTAGGAGATCAATAAAGAACACCTTTGGCTATGTCTGTTACCATCTTTCCAGAGATGCTATTGGGAGGTGGTGGAACTATGGAAGTAGGGCCTAGTTGGAGGAAGTTTGTCATGATGGGGGCAGGAAATGTCCTTGGGGGCTGTATTTTGTCCTGGCCCCTTCCTGTTACTGCTCTGCTTCTTATCTGCCATGATGTGACATTCTCTGCTCTGCCATGCCCTCCCCACCCATCAAGATGGGCTGAAATCTCTGAAACCATGAGCAAAATAAATCTTTCCTTCCTTAAGTTGTTTCTATCAGGTATTTGGTTGCCACAATGATAAAACTAATATATGACACAAAATGTTAGTCTTCTCATTGTGGGAGAGTTCTTTGAGAACAAAATCTAGGATAAAATAAAGTTTTTTCATTATATAGGATAGTACTATAAACGAACACATCATCCCCGAAAAAGAAAAGAAAACCTCCAAATATTAGGAGTAAATTTTATAGTAAGTATAAGGATGCTTTTACTCCTCTTAATATTTTTTTAAAAATTAGTAATAAATACATATGTATGCATATATTTGTGTGTATCTATGGACATACAGATGTATACTTTTATACATGTATTTAGATTTGAGTTTTTAAATGACATATTTGTTTCAAAGTGCATACTTTTGCTACTTTGAGAGTTTTTTACATCAAAGCTGTTTATACATTTATACAACTTCATACATTTACACAATCCTTTATACAAACTTAAAAAGGATGCATGTTAACAATGTGACAGTATTTTCAGCTCAGGACCCTACACTCTTAGGAAGAAGCCTTATCTTAGGCTGTGACTGTACTGACTCTTGGGCCGCACTGATCTTATTTTTACCATCCTCACCAGTTTCACAAATTTTAGAAACTGGAAATCTAGGTTCGTAGAAACAAGTATTATGAGTCTGGCACATACAAAAAATTAGACACTGTGCAAAAATGAAAGGCCATCTATTACATTAGAAGTTAGTGCTCCATTTAGGCATGCAAGTTTCCAGAAGCAAGATCTGACCACAATTATGTTAGGCTCAATAGAAATTTAGTTGATACACAGCTAAGATAATACATGAAGATGGTACTGGTACAGGCTTTTCCTCCTGAAGGTTGTTTACTGAAAAGAATGTAAGAAAATAGGCATGATACATTCTCTCTCTCTCTCTCTTTCTCTCTCATATATATATATATATATATATATACACATATACATATAGATAATAGATAGATAGATAGATAGATAGATAGACAGATAGATGTGTATATACATACATATGCAAGTGATTATTAAAAAAAGCTTGATCTTGGGCTGGGGGCATAGCTCAGTGGTAGAGTGTAGTCTTACAATGCATGAGTCATTAGGTTTAATCCTCAGCACCACCAAAAAATATTAATCTTAAATTACATAGGTTCTACTATAACGAGAAGAACTAAACCAACTGAAAGATTTTTATCATCAATCCACATAGCTTTGTGACTGATAGAGTATCCTTATCTATTGCACATGCGGCTGTTTGTGTGACCACCCCATGCTAGAGGTGTCTATAGATTATTTAATCATTCTGAGGAACAGTAATATCAATATCAAGTATACGAGTAATATCATATTTACAGACTTTTACAATGTTTAAGTGATGTTTGAAGGTAAAATACATAATGATCAAAGTATGTTGGCTGATTGCTTCCTCTACAGAAGAAGAAACACAGAGGTCATGTCCTTATGTGTTTCCCTATACATCACAGAAGTGGCAAATACAGAATTTATCTTCTTCTCAGACAGAGTTACCTGTTCTAGTCCACTAACATCTTCAGGCAGTAGTACAAGCAAACTGAGGTCACGGCTTTTATAGTAGAGTTGAAGGCCTATGACTTGTGGCTTCTCAATATGAAAAATGTGAAGTTTCTCTTTCATAGACATCATTTGCACAGGTTTGCTCGTAGTCTACAAAAAGCAAGTAGCAAAGTCATTGAAAAGGTGATCCACCAAATCACCTAATTATTTTTTGGGGGGGAGGGCTGTACTGAGGTTTGAACTCAGGGCTTCACACTTTTTAGAGGTACTTTACTGTTTGAACCAAGCACCCAGCAGTTTTTGCTCTGGGTATTTTGGAGCTAATGTCTCCTTGTTTGCCCAAGATCCTAGTTTACCCTTCCAGCCCACACTGGGATAAAAGGCATGTGCCAATATATCCAGCTTTTTGCCATTGAGAAAAAAATTTTTTGCCCAGGTTGGCCTCCAACCACTATCCTTCCCATCTTAGCCTGCCAAGTAGCCACGATCAGGGGTATGCCACCAGAGCCCAGCTATTCTTAATTCTTAATCACCATAGGTCCCCACTTGTTTGGGACATTGGTGAAATTATCAATCCTTTGCAAAATGCTAAATAAAGTTATATAAACCTTGCTTTTTTGGAAATTCTACTGAATGTCACCAACAGGAAGAAGCAAGATGGTGAAGTGATATCCCCGGGCATTCTTCCTTGGAGGCATACTTTATTGAATAGCTAGTCTCACACCTAATTCCCTGCAGAACTGCTAAGAAAGTTAGTGCTGGTGGCAAAATTGTTCTGATTCCATCAACAGCCCATGAGAGAGGAACAACAGCTGTAACCACAGGCAGCAAGGATCCATGGAGAGCTGCGGATGCAGAACCAGCTCATCTTAGGCACAGACTTTAATGCAGCAGAGAAACAATAAGAAGTGGCAGACAGCAAACCCACCGAAATCCAAACCCCATGGATTCAAAAGATGGAGCCCTCAGTGTGGAGAAGGCTCTCATTTTAAGGAAACATGGCAGACAAAGGAATACCAAGGAATAGATGGGCCCTGGGAGGCCCAAATAAAACAAAGATGTTCCTATGAGGGAGAAATTCAAACCATGATCACAGGAAGAGACAAACAATCAGTAAGGGCCACAAAAAATAGAAACAGCCAATCAAAAGAGGTCTAACTTGAGGTATAAAACCACAAACACTGCCCCAGCCCTCAAGCTCTTTTGTGTACCCATCCACCTTTGTCTCTTCTCTTAATGGCCTAATAAATCTTTGCTTTCTCCCACTCTTTGCCTAGGTAAATTATTTTACCGGCTCCCCAAATCCACAACACCCAGGTTGTACTGGCCACTGCTTCCAATCACACAGTCGCAACTTTCTCTAAGAAATCGCAGGGGCCTGCACCTTAGCAGTGGATGGAACAGGGTGGCTGCTTAACACCCAGGAGAGGACTACCCAGGTACAGACCACAGCAACACACGGAGTTGGCAGGAATTTGGGAGGAGAAGCTATACATTTAGCAGGAATTGTGTGGGGCCTGTAGGTTAACGGCCCAGACCCCAACAGCCTACACGAGATGGCATTCCCACCTCCATACTCCTTTTCCACCTATCCTTTTAGCAGGTAATTGGGTCACCACATAGTCTTTTGGTTATTTTGCTTGTCTGTTTAACTTTCTCCATCTATCTTCCTCCTCTCTCGGTCAATGCAGTATTAACTAGATTTCTTCTATCTATCTCACATTATTATCTCCTTAACCCATTCTCTAAGTTTACCTGCCATCCTTTCCACCTTATAAAATCATACACATTCTTTTAGTCATTAGAGTTATCCTCCCTATCTCCTTTTCATTACCACTCTTATTAACTAAGATCTTCCTAGATCATGAAAATTCATCTCTGCTCCTAGATTCCTCTAAACATACTGGAGCAGTGGCAGTTATTGCTCTTCATTATGGATTGCTATAACCTGAAGGTTGTGGTCTATCAACTGATAGCTTTAGTAGTTGAGTCTCCTCTCCATAAATGGAGTAAGGGGTTACACCGAGTGTCTTGAGCAATGAAGATGAATGTTTGACTACTGAGCCACCATCTCCCATCTAGTGACAAGAAAGTAAACTTTGAGAGATATCATCAATAAGAGATATAGGATGCCTCTAACACTATTGTGGCAACCTTTATATGCCATAGCAAAATAGACTTACCCAAAATTTAAAATATATATATAATATTATACAGACTATATAAATGCTAATTATTCAGAAACTGAATAATGAAGATTTCACTTACAAATATTTAAGAAAATATTTTGACATCATTAAAAACTATGAGAATAAAAAACAAGAAATAGACCAGGAGAAAATAATTGCAAAACACATATCTGATAGAGGACTGGTGTTAAAGTATACAAAGAATTATTAAAATTCAATGATAATAAAATAATCAAATTTTAAAAATTGAAAAAAGATCTGAAAGATATGTCACCAAAGAAGCATGTAGCTTATGAAAAATCCTCAATCATATGTCATTAGGGAGCTCCAAATTAAACACACCTTTTAGAAGGGCAAAAATCCAAACTACTGATACTACCACATACTGGCAAAAATGTGAAGCAACAAGAACTGTCATTCATTGCAGTGGGAATGCAAAATGGGATAGCCACTTTAGAAGACAATTTGGCACTGTTTTACTAAGCTAACTATAATTTATCATATAATCCAGCAATTGTGTATTTAGGGCTTTACCCAAATGTTTTAAAAATGTGTGTCCACACAAAACTCGAACACAAGAGTTTACAGCAGCTTTCTTCATTTTTATTACCCCAGACTGGAAGGATGTGCTTCAACAGGTGGATAGGTAAACTGTGGAACATCTGTGTAACAGAGTGTTATTTAGCAACAAAACAGAAAGATCTACCATGTGGCGAAAATACATCAAGGAACTTAAATGCATGTTGCTGAATGAAAAAAGCAAAGTGAAAAGTCTACTTACTATATGATTCCAACTACATAACATTCTAGAAAAGAAAATACCTGTCATCAATAAATGGATCAGTGATCACCAGGGACTTGGGGGAGGAATAAATAAAGGAGTACAGGACATTTAGTGCAGTGAAGCTACTCTGAATGATACTGTAATGGTGGCTATATGACACTATGGATTCATCAAAACCAAAAGAACTGGACACCAACAGTGAACCTAAATGTAAACTATGGATTTTAGTTAATAATAATGTATCAATATCAGCTAATCAACTATAAAATTATACCACATTAACACAAGATGTTAATAATAAGGGAAACTTTATGTATGTTAAAAGGGAGGCACAAGAGGGATCTAGAATTCCTGAACAATTTTTCTAAACATTAAAAAATACTATGAAATAAAATATTCTTAAATAAAGCCAACTGCCAAACAAAGCCTACAATCCAGATGTTGTGCACATCTTATTTATCCATTCTACTTGGAGCTGAATATCACAAGACCCCATCCTTATGCCAACATGGTGGCCATGGATTGGAACCCTCCAGGATACAATGACTATTTCCAGGGGAGCACAAGAATGGCACCAGCCAGAATCCTATTCAGATTGTGATGTTAGAGCCAATAGCAAAGACTTTCTGTGTCTATTTGGATTGTGGAGCTAGAAGGTTAAGTATGGGGCAAATATATTCCCTGGAGATATGGACAGATTCCATCTTTATATTAGAGAATGAGGGTGACAACTAGATGGTAGAGGGAAAAAGTAGAGGAAGAGGAAGACAGAAAAAGACATATGCTCAATCATATGTCATTAGAGAGCCCCAAAATAAACACACCTTTTAGAAGGGCAAAAATCCAAAATACTGATACCACCACAGTTGAAAATATGTTCAAGACTCTAGAAACTGCTCACTTCTGGACTTTCCAGTTCCCCTCAGTTATATAATGCTAATTCTCTTTTTGCTGGGGCTAGTTTGGAATGCTTTTATATCATTTGCAACTAAAAATTCTTTGTGAATATGTGAACTTAGATAACTATCCAGCTCATTTTTCATTAGCCTACTGGATTATGTATTTTGTTACTTCCCCATCCTAATCTCACTGTTTGAGAGATGCCTGTTGCACACATCTACACAGTTATAGCAATAAGTCTTCAACAGCACTGTTTGTGCAATATGGCCCACCCCTGACCTACACTGCAATAAGCCTTGGCCAACCAAGTCCCTTCCTAGGAACTCAGAATGGAGCTTATTAGCCTGAGCTCTAGAATGAAGGAGGTATTGTGGCTAGCTATGTTTGAACATTACATGCATTGGAAGCAGCAAAAGAATTCAGCCTAAAAGAATGATGAGAGAAATGGAGGTGAAAAAGTTAAAGCCAGGTATGGCAGAGCACCTCTGTAACCCCAGCACTCATGAGGCTGAGGCAGGAAGAGCATGAGTTCAAGACCAGAGTGGGTTACATAGCAAGACCCTGTCTCAAACTAAAAACAAACAAAAAGTATAGAACCCAGACCTTCAGCCCGGCTATCCCTTCCCTAATAAGAGCCATAGTTTATAGGAACATAAAATCAGAAAGAAGAGTGAATATAAAACAGAATTCATTTTACAGTGTCATACGAAAATTGAGGTTTTTACCTTATTTATTCTAAAAGGCTTTTCTGTGGTGTTTTGCACCAAGAATTGATGTTCCCAGATTCCTTTAAAGTAAAGGGCATTCACCAGAACCATCCTGGTCATGGAGTCCACAGCGTCATCAGGTAGGAGATTCGGGATTTTACCTACAAGAGTAAAAGGACAGGTTTCAAAT